>NC_140958.1:113641151-114191151 GCF_014529385.1 Adiantum capillus-veneris
TACGCTTGAAGGCCCAACTTGGAACTAAGTCGAAAAAATGAAAACTATCGTAGTGAATTGGATAGCAAGTTGCTTTTGTTTGCAATATATAAAATCTACTCATAGACTTCCTCCTTTCATAGAAGAGTTTGCCTATGCCAATGAGTTGTGGATCACTCTTCAAGGAGAGCCAATACAATAGACAATATAGGGGGCACAAAGATAGCATTTGGGGTGAAGGTTTCTTTTGAAAATGACACAATTGGGTTACCAAAGTCACAAGTGAAGTTGAGGTTCCTGGAGAGGAAAGAAGGCTATCAACAATTTACTCCAGTTTTGGATTTTAGCACAGGAAAATGCACAAAAGCTGGAGATTTGGATTATCAGGTAAAATTACTCTTGGGAGATATTTTTGCTAGTGAAAGTCAAGAAGACAGATTTATTAGGGGGATTGTTACCTTTGACTTCTTGTATCAATTATAGCAAGTGTACTTAACTTGCTCAAAACTCTAGATGTGGATATTGTGTGGCATTCAATGCTGCGACAAGCTGCTAAGGATGGTTTTCCATTGCTAGCAATTAGAAAATTACTAAAGTAAAATAAGAATTCATCACTCTTGTCAAAGCTTGTTAGGCCCTTCAAGATCAAGTGAAAAAAGTAAAATTTAGTTGGCTGGGGTGCTTTCGTCCGCCATGTTTTCTTCTCTTTGGCAATAGTTTTAGTATACTTCAAGTAGTGCAAGAAGTTGAATATGAGAGTGACTTAGGATTTTAATAAAGCAGGACAGCAAGTTGGAGGCAAAGCAGATGCCCACCTATAATACTTAAGTCAAGTTGATTGCTTATTTGGGTAGTAGGATTAGGCAATTACTATTGAGAAAATATTAATTGTATGCTCATTTGACAAGGTAATATGATATTTTCTTTTACTATTGTTAATACTTGATACTTGATTTCATACTAAATTTGGCATGGCATAATCTCTTTTAATTGACGTGCATGGACTTTATTTGATGTGAACATGTGGCTGTCGTTCTTTCCTATAGGTTTGCATGTATTGATCGTGTAGGGTGAATTATACAGGCACTTTGCATATGTGTGTGGTTTTATGATTGCCTAGATTGCAGCTAGCATGAAGAATGGTCTTGTTTTTTCTAATAAGAAAAATTCTCATATTACCTTATCAAATGAGCATACAAATAATACATGCTCAATAGTAATTTCCTACTACCCCCACTAAAATAACCAATCAACTTGATTTGAATATTAAAGGTGGGTGTCTACTTGGCCTCCCGGGTGCTCTCCCAATTTATTAAAAGCCCAAGTCGCCCACATATTTATCTTCTTGTGCTACTTGAAGCATACCAAAGAGTATTACCAAAGAGAGGAAAATATGGCATACTAGAGTACCTCATTTGATTGATTTTCTTGTTTTTCACTTGATCTTGAAGTGCATAATAAACTTTGACAAGAGGGGTAGATTCTTCTTTTTCTTTAGTGTTTTTCTAACACCTAGTTGTGGAGAATATTCATCAACATCTTGTCCCAACAGATTCCACACAAAATCCACATCTGGACTTTTGATGAAGGTAAGTACCACTCGTTGCAGCTAATACAAGTCAAAGGTAATAAATCTTTCATCTTGACTTCCACTAGCAAAAATAACTCCCAAGGACAATTTTACCTGATAGTCCACATCTCAAACTTTTGTGCACTTGCTCGGGGTGAAATCCAAATCTTGAGTAAATTGTTGATAGTCTTTTTTCCTCTCTAGGAATCTCTGCTAAGATCTATACTCAACATGTATGACTCCTTGATGACTATCACCGACAATCATCATCACTAGTACGCCTTGGTGGATACACATATCTTTGCCACTGATACTCTAGCTGATTACATTGAGCTAGTCTACCTATTGGAGTGATGTCACACTTTTCTACTCACCTCGCTCACTAGCGGTTCATAGTAGACGGTTGTATTAGTTCCCCTTTTATGTTGTATTTTCCCTTGTGTATTGTAGATCTCTTATCTTGAGTTTGTGAAGAAGAAGTACAGTCTCTTGCCGCCATCTTTGTGAGTGCGCGCGCACGCGTGCTTGTAAGAGCTCAAGCTCTCTCCTTCTCTATCTCTTGACATGGTATTAGAGCATAATTGTGCGTGAGGATCTTGGACCAATAAGCAGGAGCAGTCTAGGAAGCAGCTTTTGTATTCTCAGAGCCATCATCAACGATCTCTAATTTAGGTGATTTCTTCTAGAGAGTGTGCCTCAGTGAGGATTGAGATTGTGTAGCCAGATTTCCATTCCGGGCGCGTTTTGATCCCCGTTTTGGAGTTAGAGTGCCTTCATGTGCAAAAACGCTAAGATTTGAGATTCTATAGATCTATATATAGGTGGTGCCAAAATCTTTGGTTTGGATGCAATGTGCACAGACACTGTTTAGTATAGTGAAACATGTTTATGCATGTAGATTGTGGTTACAGGTGGTAATCGACTAATTTTTGCAGGCTTGTCGTCCAACGATGATGGGATTAATTAGGTTGTCATTGAGAAGCTAGACAAGAACAACTTCTATGCTTGGAAGTTCATAATGACCAATTTCCTTATGAGCAAAGGTTATTGGGACTACATTGATGGAGAGCATGAGATGACACCACTACACTGCCAGAGGAAGGTGCGACTATTGCACAAATTAAGACATTTAAAGATTGGAATGAGGGAGCTTGAAAGGTCATGTATTGGATTTATGTCAGTGTATAGGACACTATGATTGGGCATATGCAGGTCAACATCAGCCACAACACTTGTGCCCTGTGCAAATAATGCAGCTTTTACCTCAGGCATGTCTACATTCAGCGTAAACATTCTGCCCACACATTTGCCCTCTGTGATCAGCTTACAGCCATTCTGGAAATCTTCTACATAACAGCCATTTGGATTGAAGCGAACCTGCAAACCCTGCTCAACCATTTGTCCAACAGAAACAAGATTCTTTGTAATGTTTGGGACATGAAGTACATCTGCTAAGTACTTTGATTTCCCACTCTTCGTATTTAGAGGTATGTCCCCTACATGAGCAATGGGGTGAGCTGTGTCATCTCCTGTCTGCACATAGCCTGACACATCTGGTTTGCGCATATCTCTAAACCACTCTCCACGAGACGTCATGTGATTAGAGGCACCTGAATCCACATACCAGACATCATCTTGGGTGGAATTCTCTGCAGTCATTGTATTCATTACATGCTGCATAACAAACATGCGCTCGTTTTTGCTGTCATCTGCATCTCTGCTAGTAGATGCATAGTTGCCCTGTTCTCTCTTTCCACTTGCTTTTCCCTTTGGACAGTCACGTGACATGTGACCTCTTTCACCACAAGTCCAACATTCTCTGCTATCTGGAGTATATTGCTGCCTGCTTGATCTTGTACCACGACCTCTTTGACTCCCCCTGCCTTGAGACTGGTTTCCCCTGCCACCTGTATTGTCTTGAGTTGATTGACCTTCCAGAAATTGGCCCCTGCAACCCCTTGGGCCTCGACCACGACCTCTACCTCTACCTCTGTTGGAGTTAGAATAGAAGGCCTGTTCAGAATTATTTCTGCCATGAGAAGAAGATGTGTCAAGGTTGTTCTCCTCAAGAATAAGCATAGAAATAAAATCTTGGAACACGGGGATGTCATCTCTTGTATTCATGGAAGACCTAAAATGTACATACTCATCTCTTAGACCATCCAAGCATGCACGGACAATGTCATCGTCTTCCACTGAGACTTTAATAGATCCAAGAGCCTCAATGATACTCTTGATCTTCAAGGAATAATCATTGATTGAGAGGTTGTTCCTCTTAACCTGATTTAGCTCCGACTTTAGTTGAAGCTTCCTGGCCTTGGTGTTCACCTCGAACACTCTGCCTAAGTTTCTCCATGCAATGGCGGGGGTTTCAGCATCCTGTAGATAGCCCATCATGCCATCTGTGATGCTAATAGAAAGCCAATACATCACTTTGCTCTGGCCTTGTTGCCAGACCCTCAAAGCTTTCCTTTGTTCTGCTGTAGCATTTGCCTCGAGAATCTCTGGTTCCTTTTCATTGTCTCCTTCTACATAGTCCCAATAACCTTTTCCTTTTAGGAAATTTGTTACTCTGAACTTCCATGCAGGGTAGTTATTTTTCTCAAGCTTCTCAGTAACAATCTGACTGAAACCGTCAAATATCTTGAAGCACTAAGACAAAATAGCTGCAATCTGCAAAAACCTGCAAATCTGCTGAACCTGCTATCGTGGTACCTGTAGCGCTTTCTACACTCAACGAGTATCCACAATCAAGCGTACATACAACCACTGTACTTGTACAGTAAATCTCTGTATACTGCACTTTGGAGACCTGCTCAGAAACTTGTGGATTGCGAACGAAGGGATTGTGATGCTCTTGCTCTCTTAGCCTCTCTTGCCTGCACCAGGCTCTGATACCATGTAAAGAATGAGGATGCAAGAGAGCTACACAAGACAAGCACAAAGCACACAGAGATGTAAAGCTTCTTCTTCTTCTTCACGGAAAAGAGAGTACAAAATGACTAAGTGCTAAAGCTGAAAAATAGCACATATGTACATGCGGTCACTAGGTGTGAACTCGCTAGAAGCGTACTAGGCTGGCACTATAAGTGTAGTCCAACTATAGAATCACTGGCAGAGATCCTCCGTGTCGGTCACCTAACGCGCCAGTGAGTAAATGCCATAAGCGGCCAAGACCCGTAGTGGATGCCAGCTCAAGGTGTAGAGCTCGAAATCTCAACAACAATGTGGGTTGAAGTTCTAGGTGTTCAAAGTGTTGAAATTAAGCTTCGGAATGAAGTGTTTGAGGTGCTCTAGAAGCTGGTCCAAACCGCTCCTCAAACGGGGCTATAGTTTGCAAGTTATGGTTGTCCAAAGATAAAGCGCATTGCATCTCAGATGGACAAGGCAGGTGGTGCTAAGTAGTTCGAGCCAGTTTTAGTGCATAGCTGTGTAGTGCTTGAATTACGGAAACTATCGGTCTTCTCAGATCATCAATCTGAAACCTGGATGCCAAATTACAATGGTTTTAACTTTTGTCGGGGGCAAGATTTGTGCTTGTTTGGCTGCTTTGGTGAACGAACCATCTAGTGATTTTTAAAGCGTAACGGGGTTCTAGAATGTGGTGTGCACTATGCGAAGTCAGAAAAAGTGATTTCTTGTCAATCAGATGCTTGGATAATGAGATATGGTGCCAGTTGAGTTTCGACAACCATGGGCGACTGCAGATGATTTGGTGTTTTTTTGCCAAGTTGGGGTGCTCGCTTTGAGGCCATGCAAAAGATTAGAAAGGATTGAAGCAAGGAATAAGGTCTACAAGTTTGAATTTATGGCCAAACAATTGACTTTGGAAGCAAGCAATGGCAGGCAGTGCAATTTGGGGAAAAAATGATTTTTTGAGACTTTTTAAGGGAAAATTTGAGGACCTTGGGGGCTAGCCCATGGGAGACTGCCACATGGCCGACAATGGTCCCATATGTGTTATGAGCAGGGCCGAGTGTGGGCTATAATATCAGGGGTGGATGCACTCTTTAAACAGCACAAGAGGGAAAGACGGGAGCTCTCTTGGCTATGGCATCTGGCGCCAGCGACGTTGAGTGCGTGCGCGTGGGGGCAATGGTGGTCGAGACAGGCCTATCACGAGTGTTGTGGTGGCCTTTGCCATTGAAAATGCCCATTGGCAATTGATGACATGGCAGGCTTGTGTAAGGGAGAGTTCTCAAAGAACTATAAAACAATGAGAGAAAATGCTCCACTTTAAGAGAGTTAACCAACAGAATGCTTCATCTTTGACAACCCTTGAGCTCTCTACTCAAGACGTTTCTCTTGCACAATATAGTGTTTTGAACTGCATTGATATCACTTGCATGGTAGAGCCAACCTCGGCTATACATAGACATGCCTTGACTACCCATGCACTTGCACTACCTGGACTACACCATGTTGTCCCAAAAGATTCCAATAAGGAGGGGGGAGGCATTTTGAATGCAAACCTAGATAGATGAAATAGACCAAGAAAAGGGCAATGTTTTGAAGTATTTATATGTTGGTGTGTGAATTTTTGCAATTCAAGCAATATGCACTCATAAGTTAAGAGATCAGGGATAATGCAAGATGATAACCCCTAGGTGTGTGTCAATAGTATAAATATCATCAAAAAGGCCAAAAATATTATAATTTTCACTCTTTTTGCGTGTTTTTTGGGCAAAACAATGATTAAAATGGAGAAATCCACCAACATATGGTCAAGTCTAGAGTTTTTGTGTGTTTAGTCAATTTTGGGAGTAATTTTTTATTTTTTGGATTGCTCTAGTATTTTTCTCTTAATTTTCTAATGAAAAATGGTCAAAAATAGAAAATAGATAGTAAATAGACTTAGATGGAGAAACAAAAGATACCCTGATGATCAAGAAGGGAAGATGGATGAGAATGTCAAATCTTGTTTAATTCTAATGATAGTGACGGAAAGCTTAAATTGGGCTTGCTGAAATTCTCAAAAAAGGAGCAATCGAAATCCAAACGGGAAATTTTTCAAAAGGAAAGTATAATTTTTAATCTAATAGGACTAACTAGGGAGCTTGGGAGAAAATGAGTCGGGAAGCCCAAGTATGTGTAGCCCGTGTAGGCCAAGACTAGTCTCATTTCTACTTTGCCTTATTGGAGAGAGTTTTTAGGGCCCTGTTTTATGTGCGCATTTGCTCGCTTCTATCAACCTCTATGCTAACATACTAACTTACTAACGAGCATGTTTGAACTTGTCTTTTGGGGTTGGGTTAGCTCAAGAAAACCCTAGGTTAGAAGAACCTTCCTGGGAAAGAACGAAGTCAAATACAATCGTAACTACTAGATTTGGAGACCAAACCTTATCAAACTTGAAGGGGGCCATAAACACCACTATTAGAACATTCCCAATGACTTGTACGATCATTTACTTGAGGCTAGCGGTGTCTATAGATAATAACCTGAAATTTGTTCCTGAGTCGAAATCACAATCTGACTTCATAGAAGACTTCCCCATAGGTGTCATAACCAGTTTACCTAAGTGTAATCAAACGTAAAGCTCAGTTGAGGCCTTGAACACAAAAAATTGGCTCGGACTACCACAAAACGTCATTTTTGAACTAAGTCCTCAAACCACCCCAAACTATATCAAATTTGATAGGTGCACTCCTCAAGGCATGTGGGACACCACCCCATTCATGGTTGGAAGAAAAGTGACCTATGTCAAGTGCCAAGAGAAAAAACACCAAAGTCAAAGGAAAAAGTGAAAAAACAATTCAAGGAGGCCAAACTTAGTTCAAATTAGCCCTAAAGCGTACTCACTAGACCTGTAGGACAAGTGTATAGCATTAGAAGTTGAAAAAGCCAAATTTTTGTAGGTAGAGATAATCATCACGCTAATTATCTCATGACCCCAAACTGGCTCATTTTGGCATTTTCACCTCATACACTTTATCCTCATGATGCATCAAGGCCCTGAATCCCCTCACATGTAAAATCACTCAAATCATGATCACAACATCAAAAAACGCACTAGAACCTCCAAATTCCAAAATTTAGCGCAAGGGAACCACTTTCAAATCCAAAAAGTACAAAAGCACATTGAGAGCAGGGAAACATCATGTACAACGTGTCTAAGCCAAGAAAATGCAAAAAAGTTGAAAAAATAGCACAGTAGATACACGCTTATTATCTCTTGTTTCCAAATGACTCCAATTTTGCAAATTTTTGTTCCCATCAGCTTTATCATGCCCTCACTAGCATGGATATCAATTTTGGGTCAATTTGGGCACTTCAATTTAGCACCGGCACTTAGTCATTTTTTAGAGCCTTCTAGTCAAAAAGTGATCCTAACTAGGCATCCAAGCATCCACATCTAACCAAACTTCAAATTCTATCTATTTTCAATGCCAATCCAATTACGATATGAAAATCCAATTTTGATTCAAAATCATGCCCTAGATAATAAGTGTGCTTATTATCTCAGACACAATTTTTTATCAAATAAGTTTTTTCATGCTTAGACTTTGTTTATATGGATCAATGTAGTATTTATTTGGCTTTAATTGTGAATTTGAGTTGCAAAATCTCAATTCTAGCTTAACAAGTGATTTTTCACTCTAAAATGCACCTAATGCTTATATATGGTGTGTCCACACGGGTTGAGGTCTTTCCATACCCATCGGTGTTCTTTGAGGTGGTGCCATGTTAGACTGATATCTGTACATGGGTTGTCCTTGTTGTCTCATGGGCATGTACTAAACATTCCCATCATACTTTGGTCAATGCACTCATTGGTCTCATGGTTGGTTCATTTACCCTCGATTGCACACCATTTTTACGGTCTAATTGGTTGTCCCTGTTGAGGTATCCCTTGCCCTGGTCCCCTTATAGGTGCTTTTTGCATGTTATTCATCATGTCATTCATCCTTTTGAGCATATCTTCTATGGATAAAAGTGGTGCTGCAGTAGCCATTCCCACTTGTGCTGGTTTGATTGGATGCTGTTTTCTTACTTTGGTTATCCTTACCAACATCTTCTTCATTGAAAATATCATAATTGTCTCCTAAGTCAATAGCATCTGACACACACTCTTCTAGGGTTGTATGCTTCTTTCTATAGAGTATAGCATGAAGTTCTTTGTTTAGCAGTCCCTCTAGAAACAATGATACTAGTCGTTCTTCTACAGGTATCTCTAGCCCTAGGCATCTGGCAATGTATTGTTTCATTCGAGTTGCATAATCTCTAACAGACTCACCATGTTTCTGTTTAAAGCTGTAGATTTGAGCTACTGTATTGTGTTTGATTCCGTTTTGGAACAAGAAGCTACAAATCCTTGAGCTAATGTATTCAAGTCATGATTGACCTTGGTGGAATGTTTTGGAACCATGTCAATGCTTTCCCTTCTAATGTCATTCCAAGCCCCTTGAATTGAGTATGAAAATCAAGTATGCGTTCAGCTCTTAGTACTTGTTTAAAGCTTGCTAAGTGGTCGTATGGATCCCCCGATCCATTGTATTTTCTAACCCATTTTCAGAAATCAACCGGTCTGACACGTCTATTTAGTTCAACTCCCGGTCTCCTGGCAATTGGTCGTGTTTCGAGTCATTCAAACCAGTCTGTTGGAAATAGTGACTCATGTAGCCCTGGGATGGCTTTAGTGTCACTTGGTTTTCTTGATGATGAGGTGGTTTCTGGTTTCTTAACATTACTCTCAGAAGGTGTTCATCTCTTGGAATAGTTTGTGGTCCTTGATCCAATATCCAATCCCTTATGGAATACCCTTGATATTTGGTTTGTTCTACCTCCTCAGGAGTCATCATAACAAAGTTGTTATAACAATCCCAAAACATGTAGGTTGGGTAGATCTATTGATCCATTATCTTTGATCTTGAAGATATAGATGATCTTCATGAGTGTTAGTTGTCCCGATTTGGCATGCGAAGTCCACAGAAGATCTTTTATATTTCTATCATCCCAACAATAGACTCTAATCCTCGGATTATCCGTACTAAGCCGTTTCAAAGGCTTTGAATCAACTTGATCGTATCCCTCAAATTCTAAAGTTGGTGGTCCTTATTTTGCAGCCATATCTGGAATTATGGTGTTTACTTCTAGCCCCCATTGGTCTATCACGTCAGGGTCTTCGACTTGTAAATACTGAGTTTCGTTTCTATCCATGTACATTTTTCCTTGTTTATTTGCCTTGATCTCCTCTTCGAACTCAATACCATGGTCATCAATGCGAATAGATACTCTTCGATAGGATCTAGGTAAACCTGAGCTCCATGGCGATTAGTCTTATAAAATGAGAGTATATGCTTGTAGCGCATTGTCGTTCCGATTTCTGAGTGAGTCAAATAAGAAGACATTTCGGATGCTGAATTAGAAAAAGTGTCTAAGACTTCTTCAAGGATAGTGTGCAAGGAATTGCCTTGATTCACACTTTCTTCAGTGGATACTCTACTGGAGGTTTCTCCAAGTATGCCCTGATTTCCTAGTACACGACTAGATCTAAGGTTCATAAAGACTTGTGAAGACCTGGATAGAGTACTTACCTTTGGATTGACTTGTTGTTTATTTCCACTTGACTGTTTTGCAACTTTTGTGAAGCTACTAATTGCTTTTCTGCAACCTGATTCCTATACAAATTTGATCAAGTTAGCTATTCTTTCACAAAGACAATATAGTTTTTGCTAGCTATTATAATTGGTCTATGTGTATCACTGCAAATCAGTTAATTGAGTCAGCAATTGAGAGTTTCATATTCGACTTTGGCAGAAAACCAAAGGACTAATCTGCAACCTGGAAACTGAGTGAACATGTACCAATTTGGATCTGATAATTTCTCGGTTACCTTCTATTATGTTGGTCTAACACTGTGCAAGTTCAAAAGTTAAAATTGGTGTCTCTGTGTTGCAGTAGTAAATAATTGCGATTATTTATTTTTATCAGCTTTTTGCACTTTTTGGCTTGATTTGCCAAGTGTGCAGCCTGTTAAGGTCCCTAGACAAGTTTCACTAAGTTCGGACAAAATTTGTTCAAGTTTATCAACTATTTCGTGTCCACAGACTCGGCTTTCAAGAATATGGCTTAAATCTCACTTTTGTGATCCAATTTTCACCAAAATTGAAATATGTGGTCTGCTTGATATGCTTGACCTTGTGGTATGCACAAATGTGCAAGAATACCAAATTTTGAAGCAGATGTAAATAATCGCAATTATTTACTCTAGCTATTTTTTTACAAGTTTTTATCCCAATCTCGACGCAGATCTGTTAAGCACTTCAACTTAGGTCTCTAGCCAAGTTTCATCAAGTTTGGACGATTTTTGGTCAAATAGTCATCAATTTTGTGTCCGCAGACTGACTTTGCAATTTTGGTCACAATTTTCAATCCAATGATTCAAATCTTACCAAATTTGGTTTGTGGGCTTATTACAACATGGTAAAACTAGTGGTATGCTAACTTAGTCAAAAAAGTTGATTTAAATAAGGCAGAGATAAATAATCATGATTATTTACAACTGGTAATTTTTTGCATCTTCTTTGTCAAGTGAGTATGTATACATGTTTATTACATCAATATAAGCCTATGAATCAATTTTCATCAAGTTTGGACAATCTTTTTTCCAATTTACACTCAAGTTTGAGAAAGTCAGTACAAACTTTAGTTTTTGTCCAATTTTTTGCTAGTTTAGTGATCCAAATCTTTTGTACCTTTACAAAATTTGTTTGTACACATACAATGAGTCACTCGTATCAACCTGGGTCAAATTTGAGCTGAAAGTAAATAATCGTAATTATTTATTTTATGCCCAAAATGAATAATTTTTTGCACTTTTTCAATGGACATTCTTTTCATGAGTTATTTTAAGCCTATGAATGAAGTCAAAACTTAATTTGGCCTAAAATTTCAAGAAAAAGTAATTAATCTGAGTTTTTGAAAACTCATCAAATTTTTACCTCAAAGTGTCCTTGAGCTTACCCACTGGTTTATACAACTTTTAAGCATACTCTCGAGTCGGATTGAGTGGTTTGGAGTCTATTCGTGCTATTTCTAATCGTAGACCTGAAATTCTGCAGCTTCAAATAACATCTCACAATGATTCTTTCGGAGAGAGCAATGTTCTAAAATCCACCTTGTATCCTACTTACCCTACTCCTAGGTTCTCATGCAATGGGGTTGTGGAAAGTGTCCACAAACACTCATTTTCTTGTTTTTTTATGGTTTCCTGAGCATTGATCTTAAGACTTGTCTCGTCTATCAATCATTCTCAAAATCCTAATCTAATTCGACAATCCTACAATCCTAAAGGCACTCGGTGAGTACGACTTACCTCCAAGCTACCTCTACACAGCAAAAGACGATAATCTTAAGCTATACGGTTTCTAAAAGAGAGTTTTTACTCTAGGAGATTATAGAGGAAGTTAAAGGATAACTTCACAAGACGCTCGTGTTTTTCCCTAGTTTAGGTCTCTACGATTCCCGACAGTGGCACCAAATGTGGGATGTGTGTTTAACCTCACTCCTATCTTATTGCAGATTTAGGGAGAACCATGATTAAATTGTCAATCCATGGGACGAACCTGACTCAACTAGTGCATAGAGGATACAAGAGGTTGTCAATCTCTCAAAAAACAACAAACAACTCGCATCTAACTCAAGCTACACTCAAGTGACTAAAATCACCAAAAGCCAATCGCTCATTGACAAACAAATCACATCCATTACAATATCAAATGACATCCAAATATAACGAAACTTCTAGGACATGTTTATAAGACCTAAACACACATGTTTATGGTCTTAAATCCCACTTTAGATCAAGTGCCAAAATCGCGATTATT
Source organism: Adiantum capillus-veneris (assembly GCF_014529385.1). Taxonomy (NCBI): domain Eukaryota; kingdom Viridiplantae; phylum Streptophyta; class Polypodiopsida; order Polypodiales; family Pteridaceae; genus Adiantum; species Adiantum capillus-veneris. The sequence goes on from NC_140958.1 coordinate 113,653,530, forward strand.
AACAGCAGTGGATTTTTGACCTAGTCGTTTTCGACCCAGAATGCACCTAAATGCTTAACAATGATGCCCCAATACCCTACCTATGCTTACTTTTTTATTTTGAAGTGTAAATTCCTACTTATGATGAAATTAGATCGTGGGACGGCGACACCAAAAGCTACAAAATACTGTGATGTGTTTATGTTAATGCGTAGAGCTCTGACCTGCGGTTGCAATGCAACAAATGCGACACCGCGAAGGGAGTAGGAAGCGTGAGAAGGAGAGAAGTGAGCACCGCTAGCTCACGCTGTGTTTTTTATTATCCAAAACTTAATAATAACTTACAAAAATTGGTTTTTATACCTTATCCAAGGTTTTTGGTGGTCTGGGAGCTCTAACTAAAGATGGGTACTGACAGGTTGATACAATCCGGAAGCTTGCAGCTCCGGCTCATCTATTACAAAGATTTATCCATAAAATAGGAGTTATAATATTTCCGATTTATCAAAATAATAAGTGTTTTTACAATGAGAGCTCCGAAAAATGATATCCGAGTTAGCTTGCTGCCTGCTAACAGTACCGTGCTAGTTTTTAGCAGTGAAGTTTATTTTGGAGTGTCACTCAAATATTTTGGCAAAGAGTCTTATCAGAAGTGAGAAAAGAAAATACCAATGTATATTCTAAACTACAGTCATAGGTAGAGGTATTTAATGTAGTTCAATGAACAGGAGCAACATTATTTACCAAAGTGTATAATAAAAATCCTAATATTGAGCTTAAGCTCCGAACAAGATAGGACCTAACATCACAGGATGCTGACCTAACTGTCATGTCTTGCCCTCCCATCACCTCCCCTAATTTAGGGGGGGTGGTATCCTTGCTTCTCCCTCCCACTTCTACCACTCATGAAAATGCATGGCGGGCATCCAACCCCTTGCCTCATAGACCTCTCCTCAGCCAAAACCTAGGGTCTGCTTTTCAGGCATGTCCGTCTAGTCTCTTTACCCAACAGATTTTTTAGAACCTCCCTCAAGGTTTCGCGGAGTAGTTACAGGAAGCTTGGAAAAGTGGTGATGTCTTTCCAAGGGACCCTCCCGCAGTGCCAACAAGCCCGCATCCGGGCCCTCCTCATGAGGTCCTCCCTCGATGATACCCCGAGCGTTCTCCATCGACACGACATGCCCTCGCATGCTGTCAACACGGGAGTCAATCCTCGAGGTAAGCCGCTCATAATTTTGCCTGCCTCCCAAGTTAGGAAAATCGAAAAAGATCTCAAAAACAGGGCCCTCATAGGCCTGGTGGCTGGCCCGCGCCCACCTATTGAAGTGTTGAGCGCTTGGGTCAGAAATCAATGGGGCATCCGAGGGTGCGAGGTAGAGAGCATCCAAGCCCTGCCCAAGAACCACTACCTATTCATGTTCAAAATACCAGAAATGGCCTTCGAGATCCTAAGCTCTGGACATTGGGTGCTCAGAGCCTCACCATTGTGCCTCTTCAAATGGTCCCAAAATTTCAACCCCAACAAGTGACATCTGTGCACTGCAAGGGGTCAAATTTGAAGGAGAGGATCTCCTCAGACGATTGAAGAAAGTCCACCCCAATTGGAAATGGTTCACCTCTTCTTACTCAAGAGGGACTGTGGGTACAACCAAAGGAATCAAGAAACAGATAACAGATGGTGTTTCCTCCAATAGGAGTCATCAATTTTGGTGTTCTATTTCCCTCCCCCCCCCTTTCAATTGAAAACTAATATTTGTCTATGCAGGAGGGACTGCCTCTAACAGGGCCCAGATATGGGAGGAAATCTCTACCATCCAAGGAAAAATTATTATGCTTGGGGACTTTAACATGGTTGAGGCATTGGAGGAAAGGTTTCTCAGAAGGGGGCTGACTATCCAAGGCAAGGAGAAAGACAAATGGGAAGCCTGCAAAGGCAAGCATGACCTATGGGATGCAGGTATAGAGGGTTGCTTTACCTGGCAGAACTACAGGAAGGGGCTTCTTGTAAGAAAAGCTAGGTTGGACAGATGGTATTTCACTTTGGCAATTGCCAACCAGTTTAACAGGGTCAAGGTAAAACCCAAGTACACTTCATGCACTTCAGATGAATACCCCCTGTTGATCACATGTGATGACAAAGCGTCCAAAATAAGAAACAGTTGGTTTCACACTGATCCTCATCTCTTCACCCTCCCCAAAGTCCATGCAGGAATAGAAAAATATATGGTCCAGAGATTTCTTCAGTATTTCCACCCCTGCCAAAAGCTGGAGCAAAGCAGTTAAAGCTCCCAACAGTTCCTGATTGCCACCAGAAAAGAAAGCACCCAAACTAGGAGGAAAATGAAAGAAAATATGTATGAAGAATCGGGGCTACTTGAGAGATCCCAACCCCTAGATGTACATATTCAGAGCCAAATATTTACCCTCAAAAGCCAATTAAAAGCAGAGGAAGACAGGGCAGTTCAACAGACCAAATTGTTCTTCAAGGAGTGGTGGGCAGGGAAGGCTAACAGACTCTCAAAAGAGATGTTCAAAATTCTAAGGAAGAAGAACGCCAGAGCTGCTATCCCTCTTCTCAATTCTGACCAGGGGATGGCCACAAATGACTCCCAAAATGTGGAGCTGGTTAAACCACTTCAAAAAACTCTTCAGCCCCAAGGAAGTACTTACCAAATAGATGATCAAAAGCAGAGAGACCATCTGGAAATTCAGAAGAAAGGTGATCCCAAAGGAAGATCTTGCCCTAATTGACTCCCCCTTGAGTATAGCTGATCTCAATAAGGCCATTGAAGCACTAAAAACCAACAAAACTCTTGGGCTAGATGGTCTCCCTTCAAAGTTCTTTCAGTGCTTCAAAGAACTGCTCACCCCATTTCTGCTCAGAGTTTGGGAGGAATCAATGAAATACAAAGCCTTACCCAATCTTATCAACACTGGAGTGATCAAGCTCCTCCATAAAAGAGGACCAAAGGATGAGCTGAGCAACTAGAGACCATCGACCATGCTTACAACAGGGTATAATTTTTTTTTCCAAAGCCATTGCTAACAGGCTAATCACTCACCTCTCCAAGTGGATAAATGAAGAGCAAAAGGGGTTTATAAAAGGGAGGAGAATTTTGGAGGCAGTTATCTCCCTATGGGAAGGAATTGAGCATGTTGAAGAAACCAACCAAGACTTTGTATTTGTCAAAGTTGATTATGACAGGCTAGAGTGGTCTTTCGTCCTAAACAACCTAAGTCACATGGGGTTTGGAGCCAACCTTGTCAGATTTGTCGATACCCTATTTGGAAATGCTCATGCCAAAGTTTCCATTAATGGAATGCTATCTGAAGCTTTTATCCTCAACAGATCAGTGAGACAAGGGTGCCCCTTGGCTCCACTACTCTTTGCAGTGACTTAACTGCTTAGTCAAAGGCTGGATGGCTAACAAGCTGATAGAAGGGATCAACCGCCCGAACTCTACAAAACAACAATGCTTGTCAGAATTTGTAGATGACACCAATGGGTTGGTAAAAAACGAAGACACTTCCCTCCAAAACTTCTGGATAGACATCACCATCTTTTGCTCTGCATCTGGCTCCAAAGTGAACCATTCCAAAACAGGAGTTAGGGCCTTCATCTCTCCCATCCCCAACTAGATGGCAAAACACGGATGTAAAGTCCTCCCAAAGGGGCAAGTGTTCAGGCTCCTAGGCATCCCTTTTGGGTCCGCGGTTACTATGAAACAAAGATGGGACTGGGTGCTTGAAAAATTCAGAGGGAAACTTCACAGGTGGATAGGGTTTCAAAGCAACATTGCTGGAAGAGTTATAGTCATCAACCACTATATGACTGCATACCTTCTGTACTTCCTCAGCTGTTGGAGACCCCCAGATTCCCACCTTAAGGAAATCATCAAAATATGCGGGAACTTCTTGTGGGCAGGTGACCCCTTTAAAAAGGGGGCTGCAAGAGTCAAATGGGATATCTTCATCCTGCCTAAGAACCTGGGAGGCCTAGGTGTTAGGAATGTCAGCGCTTGGGCAGAAAAACTAGCAATCAAGATTGTCATCAGAGCCCTGGAACAACCAGAAGCTGAATGGGCAGAAAAACTAGCAATCAAGACTGTCATCAGAGCCTTGGAACAACCAGAAGCTGAATGGGCATGCCTACTATTTAGACACTTGGCAAGCTTCCACATCAAAGGGCAAAGACTTTGGAACCAACTCCCTTAGATCACATTATTCTTTGAAAATCAAGAAATAAACCCCATATGGTCTACCCTGCTCAAATCAGCATGGCAAGCATGGGAGAGAGGGAGGCCCAAGCCCGAGGGATTCACTCTATATATAAAATGGGACGCCACCTGCAAGCGGTCAACTTTGATAAAACCCCTATATACGACTCATACTAGTGAATATGACCCCCTTTCTACACTTATACGACAATCAATGCAAAAAATTATCATACCCCTATCTTATATATAAAATGTAGGTCTCACATGATCTAACTGAGTAAAACTAGTCAAAGAGCGTTTAGCATAGTGACTGACAATGTACTTAGGAACCGCTTATGTTGATAACTAGATGTACCCTCAATGTGTCTTAGTTTGAATTTCAAACTATGTACCCGCTCAGCTTGCACTCTAGCTATTCGTCCAATTCTACCCCATCTAAATTACTAAAAAAACATGGTCATAAAGTCGTGCTAGGTTCTTTGTGTAAATTTGCATCTATACAGACTCTTTATAGCTTTCATCCCTCAACAAATGAACTATAATCACAAAACAAGCAATTGATACAAAGCAATATTAGTTCTTGCTGGGGTTCTTGCATGGATCTTTGTAGCTATTGACTCAAAAGTTCAAGGTAAGACTCTTTTGGGAAGCCATGATTTTGAAACACAAAAATTTCCTCTCATTTCTTTTGTTTTCTTACTTCTCTCTCCCCCCCCAAACCAATAAATATGATACCCCCTCCCTTATTATTAAGCTTGGGAGATAAAGTATTGGGGGCCTGCCCCTGACTTATACGCTTATGTAGCTTGTAAAAAAACCCCCTTTCCTTGCACTTACATGGTGCGGTATGTTTTCCATGGTGAATCCTAGGGGGCCCATGCTGGGGTTCAGCTAGGAACACATACAAGACCAAGGAATCAGAAGAGAGGAATCCATCTGGTGGTCCAGAGACCCAATCCCCCAAATCACTAATCAACAGGCCAGAACAACCAGGAGAATTCATCACAAAGGATTCAAAGTTTGGGAGGGCTTGTGGAGCACTACCAACAGCTCCTGGCTCACCTCAGAGCAACTCATCATGACTGGCCAGCTTCAACCTTGGGAAGTCAGATTACTGGAATAAAGGATGCAACAGTTCCCCCAAGGATATCAATGGATATTCGAAGCAGATGTCTCTCCAATTGCCAAGAACATGCGCTGGAACGGGGGGATAGCTCTTAATAACCCCCCTAACTTCATAGCTAAGCAGGTCCCCCCTCTCCATATCACCCTCAACAATAGATGGAATGTGCAACTTGACAAGAGGCAGTGGAACTTTAAGTTCCAATCCATCTGGAACAAAAGCATACAACCCAAACAGTCCGTACTCTTGTGGCTCATCCTTCATAAATCTCTTTGGACAGGGGCCAGAAATAGGAAAGCCAATCAGAGCAATGGGGTATGCATCAGGTGCAGAAGAGCTGTGGAAGACATGCCCCACCTGTTCCTCAGCTGCCAAACCAACACCCCCATCCTATCCCCCTTAGTCAAAACCCTAAACCACCAATTAGGGTGGAAACAGCTACTCTCAGAGGACTCACCTAGCCTCCTCTCTAAATTTTGGAATAGGTTTAGGGCAAAATTTTTGTGGCTTATTTGAAAGCTTAGAAATTCTTTCCTTTTTGTTCATAATTTTCAAGCTCCTAGTTTGAAGAAGTTATTTGTTGGATGCTCTGTGCAGGATGCTAGCCTCAAGTTGGAACAAAGGAGGATCTACAAGCACATAGTCTCAATCCTCAAAGACTCTTTGGAGCTTTATGCAAGAAGGGTTGCAGACCTGTAGGGATTGCTTGACGACAATGGCTCTCTAGATGTGATTTATAATTGGGTGCAGGAGATGAAGGATGAAGTGCTTGAGCTCGCCAACAAATATGAAGAGGCCCTGAACTTTGCCAACAAGCTTCTGGAAGAGATAGACTGGCTGTGAAGAAAAAGTGCTAACTTTTAAGTTAACTGTTAATGACCAGTTGTTTCCCGAGGAAATTGGGACAGATCATAGATCAAAAGTGGATAATGGTGACCAACTATTAATATCTATACAAAAGAACTGTTGGGTGCGTTAATGCTTACCATCTATGCCCATCAATACTCGATTAGTGTCTGATTACTTTTTTCTTAGGATGATATTCTCATCTTTACTACTCTATTTCAGGTACTAAGTATATTACTTGATGAACAACAACACGACGCACGAAGAAGACTCAATGTATTTTTGAACAAGAAGCTTACCCATCGAAGTGTAAGAGGGTAGAAGAAGAAACAAGAGCAAGAAGAAGTACTCCCGATTCATCACCATTGCATTTGTGTAAGTGAGGAACTTGTACCAAACCCAAAAGGGTAGGCGGGCATGGAAGACCCCTAAGAGGGATATGTGAGCTGAAAGGGGTAGATAAACTCAACCACTTGAGTGGCATGTGAGAAAATGACTTTTTTTTTACTGAATCAAGAGAGAGAACAGAGAAAGATAAATAAATAAATAAATAAATATATATATATATATATATATAGAGAGAGAGAGAGAGTTGGGTTATTTAATGGCCACAAATGGCAAGGTAGATGCATGTAAAGTAGAGCTCATCAAAAACTTGTATCCAACCAGAGAGAGAAAGAGCATACTCAAAACTCTTTTGGTTTCAGGTGACGGATCCATCAGTTTAAATTTGTGTGTGTGTGTCTCCATCTAGAAAATGTAATATGAAATTTTATTAGCCTATGCATGCTTCTCTGCAAAAAGAGAAGTAAATGCGAGTGATGAAACCAAGATAATGATGGATGAGATTACGATACTTAAGGTGTGTAACGACCACCTTACCGATAGTATTAAGTATGTTAGTGTCCATGCATGCTTTGAACCAAAATAGGATGCAGATGTGTGTTGTGTTGTCAAGTTAAGAGTGTGTGTCTCTACTAGCAGACTCAAGGGGTAATTTAAGGCATTCTACATTTAGAGGGCCATTAGTTTGTATGATAATCCAGCCATTGTCTATTAACCAAATAATGTGTGTGTATTATGGATAAGGGAATTTATGAATTGTACCATGTGTACCTTGTAGACTAAGGCTGTGTAGTAGGCATTGATCTAGCACATTTTATGTACATTTACTACTCAAGTGCTCATTACAAGCTACTACCATTTATGTCTCAGTCAACCAATGTATATTCATTTGTAAGCATTGAAGAATCTATAAATAAATACGTGCAAGAGAAAAATGCTCACTCTTGCACGAGGGGAGATTGCACCCAGTGCTTGTGTCTTTCTTCTCTCCTCTCTTCCCTCCTCTCTCGCTGTGCCGGTATAGCACTCCGCTCTAGGAGGTGCACCTTCATGTGCTCTCTCACTCTATCTCGCTTCCTCCCTCCCTCTCTCTCTCTCTCTCTCTCTCTCTCTCTCTCTCTCTCTCTCTCTCTCTCTCTCTCTCTCTCTCTCTCTCTCTCTCTCTCTCTCTCTCTCTTTGTTCGCGTATAGTTTTGATTACGTGCTTGTGGATGTGCCAAGTATGCAGACCTGCCAATTTTTATGGATTGTGTTATGTTATTCTTGATATTTGCAGGGCTCTCCGTGCACCCGTTTGTAGCGGTGGTATCAGAGCCATGGACACGCTCCTAGCTTTGTAAATATGTATAGATACAAAGAAATTCACAATGACCCTACCAAAGCTAAGTGTGTTTTATCATTATGCTGGCAACTTTTGTTTTTTTTTTAACTTTTGATTTCCCGTCTTTACACAGAGGCAAGGTGTTTATGCTTGAGAAATTCATAGCTAGTATGGCTAAGTGAACTATATAGCAAAGAAATTAATCACTTATGATGGGTAAAAATTGATTGTATTTGAGTTGATGCATCAATGAGTATTCGATTGTGTGTATGGTTATATGAAAAAAATACATGTATAATAGAAAAGAAGGTGTGCACGTCTGTTGAACGTGTCAATGCAAGGGACTTGCCGATACACTGTGTGCGAGCCACAAATGGCTCCAAGCACACAACTAGCATAAACTAGTAAGCTCAAAGATGACGATGGTGTGCCACTCATCGCTCTACGCTTGCTGTAGTGGAGGATTCCTCGCCGCAAAGAAGAAGGAGCCACTGCTGTGCCGCGCTCAACCGCATCACCGCCACCACACACTCTCTCTCTCTCATGCACACACACACACACACACACACACACACACACACACACACACACACACACACACACACACACACACACACACACAAGGGAATGAAGAATAATAATATGGAGATGGAGCAAGAGCACTCTTCAATTGCACAAATGAGAGAATGAGTGATTTTTAGGTTTAGGTGACTTTTTTGTGAGCCCGATCCATTCACACTTGGGTGCCCATACATAGCCAACTAACCCTTGAATGTTCCTGTTAGAGTGCGCCTCTCATCGCCGATCACTCTTATCCTTTTTCTATTGGATCGACAAGCCCGGTACTTGACTCTACCAAATAAATAATACGATGTCTGTCGTAGGTGACAGGAATGCGAGGGAGGTTAACATGCCCCCCTTCGTGATGCAGATTTTTTCCTCGGAAGCTATTGAGTTGAAGCTCGTTCATCGAGGTGGAAGAGCCTTTGAGATGAGTGTCCTTAGCCTTTTTCAGTTACTACAAAATCAAACAAAATTGGCACAATAATTGCATTCTTATATACAATTAAAAAGCATATGCAGTTGTAGACAGACAAATTGATTGGTAATAGAATTTTAAACAATTTGTCAACAATAAACATTAAATTGTAATATAATCAAACGCATAAATAGTTGTAAAGGTAAAAAACTAAACAAGTCTGGGGTCGCTAATTTAACGGTCGAAAGGCACTAAAGATCAACTATTAATACCATGGGTAAGCTTCTCAATTTTGTCTGGTCAATTAAGTTGTTTAATCGCGAGAGCAAGTATTTCATGTCTGAGGGCTGACTAGAGGCTATACCTAGAAGACCTTGTAGTTAAGCTACGATAAAAGAAATTGCTCATGAAATCATTGCCTGACTTATTTCCTTTTTTTTGACCCCCCAAAAGTCTTTTCTCATTGATTTACTATTGATGTGTGTACTTATTTTGTATGCCTTGGGTTTTTTGCTTTAAGTAACCATAGATTATTAGGAAGGCATTCCCCATGGTATTAAGAGAAGATCTCTAATGCCTAGCTTGGTCAAACTAGCTTAGTTAGACTGCTTGCCTTTTAAATTTAGACAAGTGATTATGACAAAAAATTGCATTGAATTTAATGTTTGGTACTAAGCAAATGTGCTGAATATTATGCTACCAATTACAATTAAAGCAGACAAACATAGATGCTCAACCACTTCACGTTCGCCGTGTCGTCGTCGCAATGCTCGATCGCACTCTCTCTCTCTCTCTCTCTCTCTCTGTCACGCATACACACACACACACACACAAGGAGATGAAGAAGAAAAAGATGGAGATGGAGCAAGAGCAAGAGCAAGAGCAAGAGCAAGAGAATGAGTTATTTTTAGGTTTAGGTGACTTTTATATGAGCCCGACCCATTCACACTTGGGCGCCCATACTTAGCCAACTAACCCTTGAATGTTCCTGTTAGAGTACGCCTCTCATCGGCGATCACTCTTACCCTTTTCCTATTGAACCGACAAGCCCGATACCTGACTCTAACAAATAAATAATACAGCGTCTGTCGTAGGTGACAGGAATGTCCATGAGGTTAACAGAAGGATTATAGATTAGGCATCCATGTAGGATGACTATGAGTAGAAGCAGGTAGTACTGATACAAGATGGGTTTTTTTTTTCAATTCCATAGAAACAATCTCGATATTCGTCGAAGATTGTCTCGATGAGACTTAGGTCTAAGTAGTATTGTTTGGGACATTCTTCTTGACACATTCCACATGACCTTTGTGGTCCTTCCCAGTGTGCAATGCCAGAGAAAGGATCAATGATTGGCCAAAGTTGTTTTGCTGAAAGAATGAAAATAAGCTTGAAGCCCTTGATGTGGTAGGAACAACCCTTTAATATATATATATATATATGGATAATACAACCTTTCTACTCATCAATGCTCGCCATTGGTTTGATAGGATGCCACCAATGCAAACTACACCCTTGCAACAACGCACAACGACAGCAACAATAGCGCCTACAGTGTTATTAGCACCATCTGCGCTTGATCACCGCTAGCATGCCGTGTCAGATGGGGTGTTTCCCACCTTCCAAGGTTGCCTTGACTCTGCCTTGCCATGCATGTTCTATTTTACTCTGCAGCCACAACAACTCTAACTCCCCGTCACACTAGAAGTAGCCATGCGTCTTTCCCTCCAACCTATTCGTCCTTCTCTATTGTTGGCTCCCTTAGTACATAGATCAATTCTACCAAATTTTGGCGTCTTGCAACCCTTACTCAACCACCTTTAGTTAGCAAGTCTGCTCATGCAGTCTTGCGTGGCATTCCACACGCATCTGTAATTTGATAAAAAGAGCCATGAGGCATGCACTGAACCCCCGCTCAACCCCACACACTGTCAGTATTGCGCATGCAAAAACGACCTGTGACCATGACGATTACTTACACTCAACCACTCATCTCCCAATAACTTTTTCCCTACCACAACCTTAAGGTTCTAACGGCTGCATGAACAAAACTAGCCAAATCTCTTTCTCCCTATTTCTCTCTTTGTTGTTCTCATGTACCCACCCAAGCAACACCCAATAATTCCTATCTCTCCCCTTCTTTTTCCCCACTCCCTTGCGGCTATAGTAGTTTTACTTTGCCAACCCACACACACACACCCTTCTCTTTGCTCTTAGTCCATCAATACTTCTCCTTTTGATATTGGCCGTCAACTCTCTCTTGCTCTCTGCAGTTTGGTCGCTTTCTAACAACCCACTCTCTCAACAACCAGTGGCGCCCATATTTTTGAGATTGGCATCCCATTTTCACTCTCTCAAATATTTCTTTGAGTCTACTTGAATCATCTAACTCTCTTTACATGCAGCCACAAGAAATCTCAATCTGTCTTTCATACTCTATCTCAAACTTTCTCAAGCTGTCTTTCATGCTTGTCTTGGTATTTATCTCTCCATCCACCTCTTGCTCTCTCTCCCCCTCATTTGCTGGATCTGACGCCCACACAATAGTGGTGTCCCCCGTCTAATTATCAAAGCGAACAATGACGAAGCTCTTTAGTGTGACTGATGGAATACTTTCTCCGACAAACGCCCGTTTTGCCGAGCATTCTCAAGCATTGAAGATGATGATGATGATTTTAGTTTGACGTTTTTAGGCTTTTAGTTTTAGTTTTTTAGTCTTTCACTTTACTTCATTTTAATTTTGTAACCAAACATTGGATTAGATCCACAAGCATTGTATTAGATTTGTCTTGTGAGTCATTTTGACCTTTTGAAGACGTTAAATATAACATTTTATTTCAGTTACTCTCTCTCTCTCAATGAAATTCTACTTGGCATCTCTCCACAACAACTCACCGAGAATTTCAACTTGCACCAATCAAATAGCTTCTTTTGGGTTACCTACGAGCATCATCGTCCCCTTTACAAAAGTAACTGCATTCCTCATTAACGCATATATTACAACCCTCTATTCATACTCACACGCCACTCCTTATCGCCCAGCACCTTCAAAGACCCGACCAAATGTAGGACTAATAAGATAATGCGACCTTGGAAGTATAGACCACGATCAACAGGATGATACGACATAGTAGAACATTAATCGACATTTACGCCCATCCAGTTAGCATTATCATCTTTGTCTTAAACTCTCCTTACTCTCTATTATCTAGTTGTTTAATCTAAACATGGACACTTCACGATCAATAATAACATATTGTGATTGATTCTTTTTATTGAGTAATTGACTGCATTATATTTTAAGTTGGTTAGTGCTTTTAATTAGCAGAGGCTAGTACCACATTTTATTTGCTTATATCTACAAATACTCATAATGTTACCCTCAGCACTAAAGGGCACGGAAATTTAATGAGGCCAAGCGATGGGATCAACGATGGGGGCCGTGCGCACAAATCTCAAGGAGGTTTAAGGGCTCAAAAAAATGGGCATCAGGTGTCGCACACGGGACTTGAACCGGGGTGGGGATCATGCAAGGCTTGTGGCCTATCCAAGACTCCCGTGTGTGCATGTTGACCATGATGATAAACATACGCATGATAAGCAAACGCAGACAGGCTCCCTGCTTGTCCAAGTTTATTTTTTTGTGTCCTAGTTTACCCTGGGTCATCCTATGACTACACGTATCCCGATCTACGTGTCTTAGTTCCCCCGTAGTAGATCCCACCTCTTGGGCTTCATTTAATTGCCCGTGCCCTTTAGTGCTGAGACAATGTTACCTTGGGTTGTAACTCCTTTTGGAAACTTCTGTGTTGATGCTACCAGATGGTCTTTTCATAATTTATTTCATTAATTGAGATTAGAAACAATCATAAAATCATTTGTAAGGATAAAAAGTTGATGTACTTGTATATTTATGGACACTTTCTTACTACATTACTCATTGTCTTATTGTTTTTTTTAGTTCTTAAGTATAGTAAATTTGGTCCGCACCATTATCTTTATTAAGTTTACCACAATTTTAGGGCAATCCGACTATTTGTCTGGCCTACACTCACCCACATGATTTCGATCACCGTCTTCAAATTTTACTTTATTTTTCCCTAACTTGTTCTATGTTCTAATGAATCACAAAGAGCTCCTCAACCCATAATGTGGACTATTTTCTTTTTTAGGTTCATTGTAAGCTAGCATACCGTCATGGACGCAACAAACTCTTAGATGTGACTACTCCTCCCATTCAAAGGAAACAATATTGTTGGGGTAAATAGGTTGCACCTTTGCCCCGGTCGGACGTCCAGTGTCCGGTCCTCCACTGTGTATACACACTTCACTCATACATTGAGTCACTTCTTAAAGGCTACTCCACCCACACACGGTCTTGTGCTGTTTCCCTCCTTTCCCCACATGCACGGCACCATGCACGCACGCATGTATCCATGCACACACGCACTCACAAGTGGTATCAGAACTACAGCGATGAACGACATGCACACAATCTCTTTCCAATGATTATTCGGAAGCGACAGAGCTTGTCGGCTATGGTGGAGCTCGGAGCTCACACTTGAGCTTGTCGATGGCAGCAGATCTACCCGGTGTGTGCAGCCCCTCCAAGGCAGAGGTGGAATCTTGAGAGAAGCTTTGGCATCTCTGTAGAAACAGAGATCTGCAGAAAATCCAGCTTGCCATTGATTACAAGAGGGGGCATTTTGCAATCTCTGCAAGGCTTGGAGAAACGTCCCACGAGCAGATCACCGAGTGGGCAGTAGACTCGAGTAGGTAAACAATTGGGGGGATTAAAGCATCGCGGGCAGGTAGGGAGCTGCAGGTAGCGACACCAAGCAACCATAACAGCTATTGAGTACAAAAGGGGGCAATTGGGTGCAGCCAAGCAGGTAAACAATTCGGGGATTGAAGCATCGGGCAGGTAGCGAGCTGCAGATAGCGACACCAAGCAACCATAGAAACTATTGAGTACAAAAGGGGGCAATTGGGAGAAGTCGTGCTAGGAAAGCCTACGAGCTTGAGAGTGTGCAAATGAGAGCACCCGCGCGCGCACACAAGAGTGTGCAAATGAGAGCGCGCGCACACACACACGCACACACTATGTGTAAGCAGTCGAAAGTTGAATCGTGAGCCGGCCAAGCGAGGGGGAATTCAGATCTGGCAGAGAGCAAGTCCGCACAAGCAAATTGAAGCTGGACGAGCAGTCGACAGGGCCGTGAGTGCATAGTGCTAGGGAGGCAAAGCACCCAATTGGGGAAAGACGAGCCAATTAAGGCAGCCGGACAACTTAACAGAAGAAGCCGTGAGCGAGTAGCACTGGGAGAGAGAGAGAGAGAGTCGTCCCTGTGTGTCTCTCTCTCTCTCTCTCTCACACACACACACACACACACACACACACACTCGAGCTGGGCATCGAGCAGAGGAGATTCGAAGCAGAGGAGCGCAAGGAGCAGAAGAGGCTAGGTTCACACAATGGCGGCGGAAATGCAGGGCTCCAAAGGGTGTTTCCGGGTGGAAGAACCACAAAAAGGTGATTTCCGCCGCCGTTTTATTCACACGAGCCCGGTGGAAGCAAACTCAAGGGTAATAGCTTGGTTAGTTTGGGTTGAGAGAGAGAGAGAGAGAGAGAGAGAGAGAGAGAGGGAATTATGGGCACATTTTACCTTGGTGAGTAGTAATTTGTTTGTGTACCCATCCGAGAGAGAGAGAGAGAGAGAGAGAGAGAGAGAGAGAGAGAGAGAGTTATTGACAAGTTTGTAGATGGAGCCATCCTTAGAGAGATAATAATTTGTAGACCGCGCCATCCTTAGAGAGAGAGAGAGAGAGGGGGGGGGGGGGGGGGGGGGGGGGGGGGGAGCATAATTTGGTTGGGAGGGAGGTATGGGCATGTAATTTGAGAGTAGCGGAAATTAATTAGAGTACTTTTGAGAAATGATTTTATGTGCATAGCGGGTGAACATAATTGAAGATAGCAACATAATCATAACAATTAGTTAACTTGGCATGAACAATACTTTTGCAAGAGAGAGAATTTAGAGAGGATTTATGTGGAGCTGGTCCCCCTCCAATAGGCATTTGTATTATGATTTCTCCCATTAAGAGAGGCTTGTTACAATACAATCTTTGTGTTCCTTGTGATCTAGGTGATGCAATGAAGATGGAAAGCTTCATGCATCACAAACATAACATAAACTTGAAGAAAGCTTTAACTATCCCAAGCCTCAGTCCCAAGACCTCAAACACCTTCGAAGGTGGAGAGAGCTAGCAGGGAATGAGGGTAGGGAAGAGGAAGAAGAAACATTTCGTAGGAGAAAGAATTAGTTCCTCACTTATCATAACTCTTCTTGCTAGCATACATAATAGCATAGTAATGAAGAAGAAGGAGATGGAAAGCTTAAGCATTGATGCATGGCTCTTGGTTGGATTTGCACTCCATATCCAAGAGTATTGGTGTAGGCTCTCAACCTCTACTTGCTTGGAGAAGGAGAGGGAGCTCTTGCACTTTGGATAGCACACAATGAGAGTGTTTGTGAGTGTGTGTGGGTGAGTATACCCCCTAAGCAACCCCCTAGCTTGCTTGGGTCAACCCGCCCTTGTAGCTCATGCTTGAAGCTCATTGGACCCCTCCAGGCCTAGCCAATCATAAGCAGGAGGCATTACAAGCAGCAAGGGTAGCCTTGAGACAAGTGTCCCCCTTTCCCCTTTGAGAGAGAGGGCTAGATAAATGCTTAAATCTCCTAAATTATCATTGGGCCCCTTGGGTGGCCAACCAATAGGCTCCAGGCAAACCATGAGGGCAACATCAAGAGGAACTTGACAAGTGTCTCTTTTGCTTTCTTTGTACCATGCATGCCTTATGTGAGTGTGTGGGTGTTCTCTCTCATACCCCCTCATGTAGGGCTCGCCCCCTCCTTGTAGGGATTGAATATTTGACTTTTTGACACCTCAAGCCCCTCATGCATAGGCCCAGTTCTCACCACAAGCTTGGCTCTTAAGCACTTTAAGATTGGGCTGGGTTCTCACCTCAAGTGCAACCCTAGCATCTCAAGCATGTCAAGCACCTCAAGCATCTCAAGCACCTCAATCATCAAGCACCTTAGTCATCAAGCATGACAAGCAGGACAAGCACCTCGAGCTGGGTCGGGTTCCCGCGCTCAAGCTCAGTTCTAGCTTACCTAAGGTCAAAGGACTTTTACACACATTATTGGAGGTCTTCAATGAAGCTAACCCTAAGGTATTATGCTCCATTTGTTAGCCTTGCTCTTTGATAGACCATCTCTCATTTGGGTCCCTTTACCATTGGCCCCGTGTTGAGATAGATCTATAAGCACATGTCTATATCATTGGCCCCATGTTGAGATAGATCTATAAGCACATGTTTATATCTTAACACTTGTTTCCGTTTATTCTCCCACATTAAGTGATCAATTTAATATGAAAAAATCATTTGGGTTGGTTAGATATTAGATATTAGATTTTATGAGACAGGGCATATTAGAGTGGCACCTGATGTTACCTTGCCGCTTCGAATGCGACGTCCCCTTCAATGGCCTACAAAAAGAGAAAGAGAAGGTAACGAATTCATGTTGAATGACAAAGAAAGCTAATTAAAATACCAACAAAAAAATGGTGGAATATATCACCTTACCTGTCTGTGTCGATTAATAAAAATGGAAGCTCTCAAAGAGCTACCCACCAATGCACAAAGTATTTGAAGAGGGGGGGGGGGGGGGGGGGGGGGGGGGGGGGGGGGGGGGGGGGGGGGGGGGGGGGGGGGGGGGGGGGGGGGGGGGGGGGGGGGGAGGTTCGGAAGAAAATGCAAAGAACTTTGCCGTGCATTAGCACGCCACGCTGGCGCTGCTGCCGCACCATCTGAATGCCATGATCCAGGTGCGAGGCGATAATTGGTTTGTGCGTGAGGATTTCTGCCGTCGTCGATTCGTCTGAACCCGGCCACAGCTTGGGGAGGAACCAGCACTCGATGCTCATCAGTATTTGTCAGAGCCTACAGTTTTGTCAATTGTTCAGCAAGTCGATTTTTTTTATAAAATGGACTACACAAATTTCTTGTGTGAAGGGTGATTTACCCCCCCCCCCCCCCTCCCCCCCCCCCCCCCCCCCCCGACTCTTCGACACTGCGGCCCTTTCGCCTTTCTCACTGTAATGGAATTTGCCTATTCAAGTTGAGAATAGCGGAATTTAATGAGAGTACTTTCAAGAAATGATTTTGTGAGCATAGCGGGTAGACATAATTGAAGATAGCAACATAATCATAGCAATTAGTTAACTTGGCATAGACAATACTTTTGCAAGAGAGAGAGTTTAGAGAACATGACAACAATTGAGGACCAGATTTATGTGGAGCCGGTCCCCTCTCCAATAGGCATTTGTATTATGATTTCTCCCATAAAGAGAGACTTGTTACAATACAGTCTTTGTGTTCCTTGTGACCTAGGTGATGCCATGAAGATGGAAGGCTTCATACATCACAAACATAACATAAACTTGAAGAAATCTTTAACTATCCCAAGCCTCAGTCCCAAGACCTCAAACACCTTCGAAGGTGGAGAGAGCTAGCAGGGAATGAGGGTAGGGAAGAGGAAGAAGAAACATTTCGTAGGAGAAAGAGTTAGTTCCTCACTTATCATACTCTTGTTGCTAGCATACATAATAGTATAGTAATGAAGAAGAAGAAGATGGCAAGCTTAAGCATTGAAGCATGGCTCTTGGTTGGATTTGCACTCCATAGCCAAGAGTGTTGGTGTAGGCTCTCAACCTCTACTTGCTTGGAGAAGGAGGGGAGCTCTTGCACTTTGCATAGTACACAATGAGAGTGCTTGTGAGTGTGTGTGGGTGAGTATACCCCCTAAGCACCCCCCTAGCTTGCTTGGGTCGACCCCCCCTTGTAGCTCATGCTTGAAGCTCATTGGACCCCTCCAGGCCAGGCCTAGCCAATCACAAGCAGGAGCCATTACAAGCAACAGGGTAGCCTTGGGACAAGTGTCCCCCTTTCCCCTTTGAGAGAGAGGACTTGATAAATGCAAAACAATTAGATAATTCAAGTAATTTATCATTGGACCCCTTTGAAGCCTAGCCAATAGGCTTCAAGCAACACATGAAGGTAACATGGGTAGGGACCTGACATGTGTCCTTGCTGCCTCTTCAAGCTGGGGCTTCCCTTGTGAGTGTGAGTGTGAGTGTGTGTTCTCTCTCTAATCCCTAGAAAAGGGCTCGCCCCCCCTCTTGTAGGATGCTTTTGACTTTAGGAGCTCAAGCACCTTAGTCATCAAGCATGACAAAGCACTTGGACTAGGGGGTATTCCC
Source organism: Adiantum capillus-veneris (assembly GCF_014529385.1). Classification (NCBI taxonomy): domain Eukaryota; kingdom Viridiplantae; phylum Streptophyta; class Polypodiopsida; order Polypodiales; family Pteridaceae; genus Adiantum; species Adiantum capillus-veneris. Next base: position 113,671,667 of record NC_140958.1, read on the forward strand.
ACAAGCATCTCAGGCAAGCATTTCAAGGCACCTCAAGCACCTTAATCATGCAGCAAGTCAAGCACCTCAAGCATGGAGTAAGTCAAGCACCTCAAGCATCTTAATCAAGCACCTCAAGCAGGACAACACCTCAAGCACGACAAGCACCTCAAGCAGGACAAACACCTCGAGCTTGGGCCGGGTTCCCACCTCAAGCTCAGCCCTAGCTTACCTAAGGTCAAAGGACTTTTACACACATTATTGGAGGTCTTCAATGAAGCTAACCCTAAGGTCTTATGCTCCATTGGTTAGCCTTGCTCTTGATAGACCATCTCCCATTTGGGCCCCTTTACTATTGGCCCCGTGTTGAGATAGATCTATAAGCACATATCTATATCTTAACACTTGTTCCCGTTTATTCTCCCACATTAAGTGATCAATTTAATATGAGAAAATCATTTGGGTTGGTTAGATATTAGATTTTATGACATTACCTCTCTCTTGAAATCATAGTCGTCCTCGACTATGAGGTAGAAGAGATAAAGGCTTAGTCATTAGTCAATCGTACTTAGCGGGTAGAGGATCCCTTTTTTACCCTACGACATCTTTCCAAGATGGATGACTAATCCATTTGGTGCTTGGGAGACATAGCTGCCGCAAGCATGTCTGCTCTTTAGTCCATTTCATTCTCCCAAAGTAGAGTGACAAATTCTACTTGGTGTTTGAGAGACGTCGTCATCACAAACATGATTCTAAGCATGCATACTAGTTAAATTTGTGCACAATTAAAAAGAGGACTAGTCTTATAAGACAAAAACATGAGTCATTTAAAAGAAATTTGTACATTTGCTTACTCTAATGTAGCATTGTAAGCATTGACAAGGTTCATACTATCCTTAAGTTGTACTCCTTGCATCCATTTAGCATCTTCAAAAGGATAATTTTTGAACTTAATAAGATACCGTCGGATAATCTTACCATGTCGTAGTACCTTGTCTTCATGCCGAAGGACAGCTTCGGGTTGTAGCACCTCTTCTTGGTCTTCAACTTCGGAAGGGTCTTCAATAATTGGTTCAGTTGGTGGCTCTCCTTTGTAGGGCTTAGTAGGCTTACATGAAAGGCATTGTGTATAAGCCAATGGTTGGGCAACTTGAGTTGATAAGCCGTCTCATTAATGGGCTTCAAGATTTGGAAAGGACCATAGTATCTTTTTGCTAGTTTAGCATAATACTTTTGATGGCCCGTAGGATTTTTGCCCGTCGTTTGCCTTAATCGAGCCTTAGGAAACTTGAGTAAGACCCAATCATTTTCTTTGAACATTAAGGATCTTTTGTGCTTATCAGCAGCAGCTTTTTGCCTTTGTTGAGAGATGGATATAGCCTCCCTAATCTTTTGAAAAGATTCTTGTAGGTCACGGCTATACTCATCGGCGGCGAAGATCTTCCCATGTACTTTGAGTAGCAAGGGACTTTTAGGTCTTCCCTCTATGATCTCGAAAGGTGCTTTCCCCGTAGAAGTATGTACAGTATTATTGTAGGCATACTCTACTAGAGGTAAATACTTTTCCCATTGTGAGCGTTGATCTACTTCGGTAACATAAGTCTTGAGTAGATCGAGTATCGTAAGATTGGCCATCCGTTTGTGGGTGATAGGCCGAAGAGAAATTCAATCTTGTTCCTAGATTTTCAAAGAGACCTTTCCAGAAATTACTGGTCATTCTAGGATCTCTATCTGACACGATGGATGTGGGTAATCCATGGTGCTTGAAAATCTGAGATATGAAGAGAGTTGCCATTTGATGTGCCTTAATAGTCTTTTTGACAGGAATAAAATGTGCTTGCTTGCTAAACCTGTCGACTATTGTCCATATTCCTGTATTCCCATGGATAGACTTGGGTAATCCAAAGATGAAATCCATGGATATACTCTCCCATGGTGAATTTGGAATAGGCAATGGCTGGAGTAATCCAGGTTGCTTCCCTCTATCATACTTGGTCTTTTGGCATACTACACATTTTGAAACATACTCTTGTATGTCCACTTTCATGGTAGGCCAATAGAAATACGTCTCTACTCCTCGGAGAGTAGGTTGAATACCTCTATGCCCTGCATATGGAGGAGCATGGGATTCATACATAACCTTCTCACGAAGGGAATGGGTAACACATAGCCTATTGCCGTGGAGAAGATAACCATCCTGCAAGGTGAATGGTTCCTCTTTCTTCCCCAAAGCAAGGGCTGACATTATGTCTCTAAAGTCAGGGTCAGTAGCATACTCATCTATCATAGAGGATAGATCATTGTGAGTAGCTATAGACACCGCATTAACTTTTGGTCGTCGTGAAAGTGCATCGGCAACTTGATTGTGCTTACCAGCTATGTGAGCAATATGGAAATTAAATTGCGAAAGAAAATTTGCCCACCTCATTTGTTTGTCGGAAAGCTTGGTTTGCGTCATGAAATACTTGAGACTTTGGTGGTCGGTTCGTAGGATAAATGGAGTCCCCAATAGGTAGTGCTTCCATGTGTCTAGGGCATGTAGAACAGCTAAAAGCTCTTTCTCATAAATGCCCAAGACTCGTTCATCACTATTGAGCCTTCGGCTCTCATATGCTATGGCATGCCCTTCTTGAAGCAAAACCGCTCCAAGGCAATCACCACAAGCATCACATTGGACCTCAAATGGCTTTGAGAGATCCGGAAGCACGAGGACTGGTTGGGAAGTAAGCTTCTCTTTGAGTTTTTCAAAAGCATTTTGCTCCTTAGCAGTCCATACAAACTTAACGTTCTTCTTTGTTAAGTCGTGTAGTGGTCCTGCTACTTGAGAGAATTTTGCTATGAAGCGTCTATAGTATGCACACATACCAATAAAGCTTCTTAGCTCATGTAGATTCCTTGGGTTAGGCCATGATTTTATTACCTCTAACTTTGATGGATCCATACGAATACCATCGTGAGAGATAATATGACCTAGATATTGAATCTCTTGAAGGAAGAATTCACTTTTCTTTTGGTTGAGAAAAAGTTTGTTTTCCCTCAAGGCTTGAAAAATCACTTGGAGATGTTGCTTATGTTCCTCCAAAGACTTGGAGTAGATGATGATATCATCAAAGAACACTCCAGTGAATTTACGATATGGTCTAAAAATTTTCTCCATGAACGATTGAAAGTAGCTGGTGCATTAGTCAAGCCAAAAGGCATGACTAGATATTCATAAAGACCAAATGTTGTGCGAAACGCGGTCTTTAGGATATCTTCATCCACTATCCTTATTTGATGATAGCCACTCTTAAGGTCAATCCTACTGAAGTAGGTAGAGCCTTGTAGCTTATCAAACAGATCTTCTACCCGAGGCACGGGAAATCTGTTTTTGATAGTGATATGGTTTAGTGCTCGATAGTCCACACACATACGGTATGTACCATCTTTCTTTTGCACTAAAAGGACTGGAGAACAAAAGGGAGAGGAACTAGGCCTCACCATCCCTTTGTCTACCAATTCCTGTACTTGCCTCATAATCTCCTCTTGTTGAGCTTGTGAGACTCGATAAGGAGGTTTGTTAGGCGGTGAGCTTCCTGGAAGGAGCTCAATACGATGGTCATCATCCCCTCGTTTTGGAGGTAGGTCCATAGGGATATCATCGATGAACACATCTTGGAATCCTTTTAGAAAAGTAGACAAGTCTAACTCTTCTTGATTCCTATCATTTTCATTTGATGAAACATTATTAGCTTTTAGAGACTCTTTGACATAAATCATGTACGCAGAAACTGAGCTCTTCATTGATTTATCAAAAGAAAGAGGATTTACAAGTGGAATAGTGCGACCACGCTCACTAGCATCTATATACATGTTCTTTCCCCTGTAGGTGAAGTAAATTCTCCTTTCAGGGAACTTCATGTTGGCAGCCATGCGATCAAACCATGGTGCCCCTAGGATAACATCCTGATGTTGGAGAGGAGAGATGAAGAAGTCTTCTTTGTCGACATAGCTTTGGACATGAAGCCTCAACTTCCCAATCAAGGGAGTAACGGAGGCTTGTTGTCCCTTGAAAGCTGCATCAGCTGTTACTATATCTCCCATCTCAAAAGCTTGAATGCCCAACTTGGTGGCCAACTCTATTGATATGAAGTTGAGAGTAGAGCCAGGGTCAAACAAGATGAAGGCATCATGCTCTCTTACCTTTCCCCAAGCATAGGAGAGTGATGATCCTTTGCAATGAGCATCCTCTTTTGGAGCTTCGATGGTGGAAGCCCTAGGAGTCTCATTGCGAGTATTCTTCTTGGGCAAGAACGATAGCCATGTCCTTGCTCCCCACACTTGAAACTTATGGTCCTTGCGAAAAGCTTCAAGCTCTTCAGGAGAGAGTTTGTTTTTACCTTTGTAAACTCCCTTCTCCTTGGACCGATTGTTGTTGTTGTTGTTGAAGTGCCTTGGGAATTATTTTGAGCATTGGATTTCCCCTTTGCATCATTTTTATCTTTGTTTTCCATGGGCTTGACATTACGTCTAGCCCCTTGATGGAAATTGATGCGTGAAGCAACCATGGTGTGGTGGATTACTTCGGTAATAGTACCGGGCCGTTGAGAGTTGATGTATTCGGCCATCTCTTCAGGTAATCCCGCACAGAATTGTTGTCTTTGCTCGGCAAAGTCTATCTTTTGAAAGACAGTAGCTTTGAGATGTAAATCCCAAAACTTGTCTACATACTTGTTGATAGACTCATGAGAGAGAAGCTTCAAGCCGCGCCATTCGGTAAAACTTTATCTTTAGTATCGCTTGGAAGAAATTGCTTCATGATGGAAACTCGTAGAGTTTTCCATGTCTTTGGGGCTTCTCCATTGCCACGAAGGCTAGCCCACCATTGACGAGCTGATTTTTGGAAGTGCATAGCTACATGGCGTAGCTTGGAGGACTCTGTGAAGCCCTCGTCCCCAAAGGCCGCATCAAATTGCTGGATGAAGGCCAACACTTTGTCGGTAGCACCAAAGGTGCCATCGTAGGTGAGAAAAGAGATACTCTTTCCTCCCTCCTTGAACTTCTTTAGCTTTTGTGACCTTCGCCATGCAGGAAATGATTTGCGATGTCCTCCCCTCTTGTATTCTCTAGGAGAATAGCCATAACTTTCATCGGAAGAGGAGGAAGGTGAAGAAGAAGGAGAAGAGGGTGACCTCTTCCTAGCCCTTTTTCTTCCTTTGTTTCCTCTCTTGCCTTTCAGAGTGATGAGGAGAAGGACTATGGGTTGCTCTTTTCCTCTTGGGAGGAGTAGGCGATCGTCTAGACCGCCTCTTCGTGGAGCCACACTTCAGAAGAACTTAGACTTTCATTGCTTTCTTTCTCTTTGGATTCCTCCTCTCGAATGGGAGAGAGTCTTCTTTTGGGGGTCTCTTCAAGAGGCCTCCTAAGCTCTCTCTCCTCTGGGAGAGGAAGGGAAATTCCATAAGCACGAAGTTGTTGAGTAACTTCGGCTTGCAAGGTAGGGTTGCCCATAGCTTGTTGCAACCTAGTGACGAGATAATTCACAAACATGGGAGCATCACCTTCATGTGCAAAATCAAAGCTATCAATGTTCATTCTACTCTCTTGATTATTGTCAGCCATGTTAACAAAATTATGTTTATACTTAGTGTATGCTTTGGCAATTCAAAACCTTAGTTGCCACTCCTCTTAGCCTTTGAAAATCGCTCTTAAGTATCTACAACCACGGCTCAAAGTGGTTAATTATAGAGAGTAGAGGAGTAGGTCTAACATAGCAGAGTTGCCAAGGGCTAGCTCCTTTCGGACTTCTTATGGCTCAATAATGGTAAAGCCGTAGGCAAGTCTAAAAAGACTCCATTATTAAGTCCAAAGCTCCCGAGGTGTGCACCATCCCCCACATAGTGGGCTTAACAAAACCGATATTAGATCCCAGTTCCACTTACTCTATTATAATTAACAACATCAACCATTTATAGGCTACTTAAGGACCTCTCTTCTTAAGCAAGAAAAGAGAAACCAAATGCTCTGATACCAATGTAATGGAATTTGCCTATTCAATTTGAGAATAGCGGAATTTAATGAGAGTACTTTCAAGAAATGATTTTGTGAGCATAGCGGGTAGACATAATTGAAGATAGCAACATAATCATAGCAATTAGTTAACTTGGCATAGACAATACTTTTGCAAGAGAGAGAGTTTAGAGAACATGACAACATTGAGGACCGGATTTATGTGGAGCCGGTCCCCCTCCAATAGGCATTTGTATTATGATTTCTCCCATAAAGAGATTGTTACAATACATCTTTGTGTTCCTTGTGACCTAGGTGATGCCATGAAGATGGAAGGCTTCATGCATCACAAACATAAACATAAACTTGAAGAAAGCTTTAACTATCCCAAGCCTCAGTCCCAAGACCTCAAACACCTTCGAAGGTGGAGAGAGCTAGCAGGGAATGAGGGTAGGGAAGAGGAAGAAGAAACATTTCGTAGAGAAAGAATAGTTCCTCACTTATCATACTCTTGTTGCTAGCATACATAATAGCATAGTAATGAAGAAGAAGGAGATGGCAAGCTTAAGCATTGAAGCATGGCTCTTGGTTGGATTTGCACTCCATAGCCAAGAGTGTTGGTGTAGGCTCTCAACCTCTACTTGCTTGGAGAAGGAGAGGGAGCTCTTGCTTTACTTTGCATAGTACACAATGAGAGTCTTGTGAGTTGTGTGTGGGTGAGTATATACCCCCCTAAGCCCCTCTGCTTGGAACCCCCCTTGAAGCTTGCTTGGACCCCTCCAGGCCTAGCAATCACAAGCAGGAGCCTATTAAAGCAACAGGGTAGCCTTGGGACAAGTGTCCCCCTTTCCCCTTTGAGAGAGAGGACTTGATAAATGCAAAAACAATTAGATAATTCAAGTAATAATCATTGGCCCTTTGAAGCTAGCCAATAGGCTTCAAGAAACACATGAAGGTAAACATGGGTAGGGACCTGACATGTGTCCTTGCTGCCTCTTCAATCTGGGGCTTCCCTTGTGAGTGTGAGTGTGAGGTGGTTGTTCTCTCTCTAATCCCTAGGAAAAGGGCTCGCCCCCCCTCTTGTAGGAATGCTTTTGACTTTTAGGCTCGAACCTTAGTCATCAAGCATGACAAAGCACTTGAACTAGGGGGTGTTCCCACAAGCATCTCAGGCAAGCTTTCAAGGCACCTCAAGCACCTTAATCATGCCGCAAGTCAAGCACCTCAAGCATGGAGCCAGTCAAGCACCTCAAGCATCTTAATCAAGCACCTCAAGCATGACAAGCACCTCAAGCACGACAAGCACCTCAAGCAGGACAACACCTCGAGCTTGGGCCGGGTTCCCACCTCAAGCTCAGCCCTAGCTTACCTAAGGTCAAAGGACTTTTACACACATTATTGGAGGGTCTTCAATGAAGCTAACCCTAAGGTCTTATGCTCCATTGGTTAGCCTTGCTCTTGATAGACCATCTCCCATTTGGGCCCTTTACTATTGGCCCCGTGTTGAGATAGATCTATAAGCAAATATCTATATCTTAACACTTGTTCCGTTTATTCTCCCACATTAAGTGATCAATTTAATATGAGAAAATCATTTGGGTTGGTTAGATATTAGATTTTTATGACATTACCTCTCTCTTGAAATCATAGTCGTCCTCGACTATGAGGTAGAAGAGATAAAGGCTTAGTCATTAGTCAATCGTACTTAGCGGGTAAGAGGACCCTTTTTACCCTACGACATCTTTCCAAGATGGATGACTAATCCATTTGGTGCTTGGGAGACATAGCTGCCGCAAGCATGTCTGCTCTTTAGTCCATTTCATTCTCCCAAAGTAGAGTGACAAATTCTACTGGTGTTTTTGAGAGACGTCGTCATCACAAACATGATTCTAAGCATGCATACTAGTTAAATTTGTGCACAATTAAAAAGAGGATAGTCTTATAAGACAAAACATGAGTCATTTAAAAAGAGAGTTGTACATTTGCTTACTCTAAAGTAGCATTGTAAAGCATTGACAAGGTTCATACTATCCTTAAGTGTACTCCTTGCATCCATTAGCATCTTCAAAAGGATAATTTTTGAACTTAATAAGATACCGTCGGATTATCTTACCATGTCGTAGTACCTTGTCTTCATGCGAAGGACAGCTTCGGGTTGTAGCACCTCTTCTTGGTCTTCAACTTCGGGAGGGTCTTCATAATTGGTTCATTGGTGGCTCTCCTTTGTAGGGCTTAAGTAGGCTTACATGAAAGGCATTGTGTATAAGCCAATGGTTGGGCAACTTGAGTTGATAAGCCGTCTCATTAATGGCTTCAAGATTTGGAAAGGACCATAGTATCTTTTTGCTAGTTTAGCATAATACTTTTGATGGCCCGTAGGATTTTTGCCCGTCGTTTTCCTTAATCGAGCCTTAGGAAACTTGAGTAAGACCCAATCATTTTCTTTGAACATTAAGGCTCTTTTGTGCTTATCAGCAGCGCTTTTGCCTTTGTGAGAGATGGATATAGCCTCCTAAATCTTTTGAAATGATTCTTGTAGGTCACGGCTATACTCATCGGCGGCGAAGATCTTCCCATGTACTTTGAGTAGCAAGGGACTTTTAGGTCTTCCTTCTATGATCTCGAAGGTGCTTTCCCCGTAGAAGTATGTACAGTATTATTGTAGGCCATACTCTACTAGAGGTAAATACTTTTCCCATTGTGAGCGTTGATCTACTTCGGTAACATAAGTCTTGAGTAGATCGAGTATCGTAAGATTGGCCATCCGTTTGTGGGTGATAGGCGAAGAGAAAATTCAATCTTGTTCCTAGATTTTCAAAGAGACCTTTCCAGAAATTACTGGTCATTCTAGGATCTCTATCTGACACGATGGATGTGGGTAATCCATGGTGCTTGAAAATCTGAGATATGAAGAGAGTTGCCATTTGATGTGCCTTAATAGTCTTTTTGACAGGAATAAAATGTGCTTGCTTGCTAAACCTGTCGACTATTGTCCATATTCCTGTATTCCCATGGATAGACTTGGGTAATCCAAAGATGAAATCCATGGATATACTCTCCCATGGTGAATTTGGAATAGGCAATGGATGGAGTAATCCAGGTTGCTTCCCTCTATCATACTTGGTCTTTTGGCATACTACACATTTTGAAACATACTCTTGTATGTCCACTTTCATGGTAGGCCAATAGAAATCCTCTATACATAACCTGCATATGGAGGAGATGGATTCAATACATAACCTTCCTCCCCACGAAGGGAATGGGTAACACATAGCCTATGCCGTGGAGAAGATAACCATCCTGCAAGGTGAATGGTTCCTCTTTCTTCCCCAAAGCAAGGGCTGGCATTATGTCTCTAAAGTCAGGGTCAGTAGCATACTCATCTATCATAGAGGATAGATCATTGTGAGTAGCTATAGACACCGCATTAACTTTTGGTCGTCGTGAAAGTGCATCGGCAACTTGATTGTGCTTACCAGCTATGTGAGCAATATGGAAATTAAATTGCGAAAGAAAATTTGCCCACCTCATTTGTTTGTCGGAAAGTTTGGTTTGCGTCATGAAATACTTGAGACTTTGGTGGTCGGTTCGTAGGATAAATGGAGTCCCCAATAGGTAGTGCTTCCATGTATCTAGGGCATGTAGAACAACTAAAAGCTCTTTCTCATAAATGCCCAAGACTCGTTCATCACTATTGAGCCTTCGGCTCTCATATGCTATGGCATGCCCTTCTTGAAGCAAAACCGCTCCAAGGCAATCACCACACGCATCACATTGGACCTCAAATGGTTTTGAGAGATCCGGAAGCACGAGGACTGGTTGGGAAGTAAGCTTCTCTTTGAGTTTTTCAAAAGCATTTTGCTCCTTAGCAGTCCATACAAACTTAACGTTCTTCTTTGTTAAGTCGTGTAGTGGTCCTGCTACTTGAGAGAATTTTGCTATGAAGCGTCTATAGTATGCACACATACCAATAAAGCTTCTTAGCTCATGTAGATTCCTTGGGTTAGGCCATGATTTTATTACCTCTAACTTTGATGGATCCATACGAATACCACCGTGAGAGATAATATGACCTAGATATTGAATCTCTTGAAGGAAGAATTCACTTTTCTTTTGGTGGAGAAAAAGTTTGTTTTCCCTCAAGGCTTGAAAAATCACTTGGAGATGTTGCTTATGTTCCTCCAAAGATTTGGAGTAGATGATGATATTAGCAAAGAACACTCCAGTGAATTTACGATATGGTCTAAAAATTTTCTCCATGACACGATTGTAAGTAGCTGGTGCATTAGTCAAGCCAAAAGGCATGACTAGATATTCATAAAGACCAAATGTTGTGCGAAACGCGGTCTTTAGGATATCTTCATCCACTATCCTTATTTGATGATAGCCACTCTTAAGGTCAATCCTACTGAAGTAGGTAGAGCCTTGTAGCTTATCAAACAGATCTTCTACCCGAGGAACGGGAAATTTGTTTTTGATAGTGATATGGTTTAGTGCTCGATAGTCCACACACATACGGTATGTACCATCTTTCTTTTGCACTAAAAGGACTGGAGAACAAAAGCGAGAGGAACTAGGCCTCACCATCCCTTTGTCTACCAATTCCTGTAATTGCCTCATAATCTCCTCTTGTTGAGCTTGTGAAACTCGATAAGGAGGTTTGTTAGGCGGTGAGCTTCCTGGAAGGAGCTCAATACGATGGTCATCATCCCCTTGTTTTGGAGGTAGGTCCATAGGGATATCATCGATGAACACATCTTGGAATCCTTTTAGAAAAGTAGACAAGTCTAACTCTTCTTGATTCCTATCATTTTCATTTGATGAAACATTATTAGCTTTTAGAGACTCTTTGACATAAATCATGTACGCAGAAACGGAGCTCTTCATTGATTTATCAAAAGAAAGAGGATTTACAAGTGGAATAGTGCGACCACGCTCACTAGCGTCTATATACATGTTCTTTCCCTTGTAGGTGAAGTAAATTCTCCTTTTAGGGAACTTCATGTTGGCAGCCATGCGATCAAACCATGGTGCCCCTAGGATAACATCCTGATGTTGGAGAGGAGAGATGAAGAAGTCTTCTTTGTCGACATAGCTTTGGACATGAAGCCTCAACTTCCCAATCAAGGGAGTAACGGAGGCTTGTTGTCCCTTGAAAGCTGCATCAGCTGTTACTATATCTCCCATCTCAAAAGCTTGAATGCCCAACTTGGTGGCCAACTCTATTGATATGAAGTTGAGAGTAGAGCGAGGGTCAAACAAGATGAAGGCATCATGCTCTCTTACCTTTCCCCAAGCATAGGAGAGTGATGATCCTTTGCAATGATCATCCTCTTTTGGAGCTTCGATGGTGGAAGCCCTAGGAGTCTCATTGTGAGTATTCTTCTTGGGGCAAGAACGATAGCCATGTCCTTGCTCCCCACACTTGAAACATTTATGGTCCTTGCAAAAAGCTTCAAGCTCTTCAGGAGAGAGTTTGTTTTTACCTTTGTAAACTCCCTTCTCCTTGGACCGATTGTTGTTGTTGGAAGTGCCTTGGGAATTATTTTGTGCATTGGATTTCCCCTTTGCATCATTTTTATCTTTGTTTTCCATGGGCTTGACATTACTTCTAGCTCCTTGATGGAAATTGATGCGTGAAGCAACCATGGTGTGATGGATTACTTCGGTAATGGTACCAGGCCGTTGAGAGTTGATGTATTCGGCCATCTCTTCAGGTAATCCCGCACAGAATTGTTGTCTTTGCTCGGCAAAGTCTATCTTTTGAAAGACAATAGCTTTGAGATGTAAATCCCAAAACTTGTCTACATACTTGTTGATAGACTCATGAGAGAGAAGCTTCAAGCCGCGCCATTCGGTAAGAACTTTATCTTTAGTATCGCTTGGAAGAAATTGCTTCATGATGGAAACTCGTAGAGTTTTCCATGTCTTTGGGGCTTCTCCATTGCCACGAAGGCTAGCCCACCATTGATGAGCTGATTTTTGGAAGTGCATAGCTACATGGCATAGCTTGGAGGACTCTGTGAAGCCCTCGTCCCCAAAGGCCGCATAAAATTGCTGGATGAAGGCCAACACTTTGTCGATAGCACCAAAGGTGCCATCGTAGGTGAGAAAAGAGATACTCTTTCCTCCCTCCTTGAACTTCTTTAGCTTTTGTGACCTTCGCCATGCAGGAAATGATTTGCGATGTCCTCCCCTCTTGTATTCTCTAGGAGAATATCCATGACTTTCATCGGAAGAGGAGGAAGGTGAAGAAGAAGGAGAAGAGGGTGACCTCTTCCTAGCCCTTTTCTTCCTTTGTTTCCTCTCTTGCCTTTCAGAGTGATGAGGAGAAGGACTATAGGTTGCTCTTTTCCTCTTGGGAGGAGTAGGCGATCGTCTAGACCGGCGTCTTCGTGGAGCCACATCTTCAGAAGAACTTAGACTGTCATTGCTTTCTTTCTCTTTGGATTCCTCCTCTCGAATGGGAGAGAGTCTTCTTTTGGGGGTCTCTTCAAGAGACCTCCTAAGCTCTCTCTCCTCTGGGAGAGGAAGGGAAATTCCATAAGCACGAAGTTGTTGAGTAACTTCGGCTTGCAAAACAGGGTTGCCCATAGCTTGTTGCAACCTAGTGACGAGATAATTCACAAACATGGGAGCACCTTCATGTGCAAAATCAAAGCTATCAATGTTCATTCTACTCTCTTGATTATTGTCAGCCATGTTAACAAAATTTATGTTTATACTTAGTATATGCTTTTGCAATACAAAACCTTAGTTGCCACTCCTCTTAGCCTTTGAAAATCGGCTCTTAAGTATTTACACCCACGGCTCAAAGTGGTTAATTATAGAGAGTAGAGGAGTAGGTCTAACATAGCAGAGTTGCCAAGGGCTAGCTCCTTTCGGACTTCTTATGGCTCAATAATGGTAAATCCGTAGGCAAGTCTAAAAAGACTCCATTATTAAGTCCAAAGCTCCCGAGGTGTGCACCATCCCCCACATAGTGGGCTTAACAAAACCGATATTAGATCCCAGTTCCACTTACTCTATTATAATTAACAACATCAACCATTTATAGGCTACTTAAGGACCTCTCTTCTTAAGCAAGAAAAGAGAAACCAAATGCTCTGATACCAATGTAATGGAATTTGCCTATTCAATTTGAGAATAGCGGAATTTAATGAGATTACTTTCAAGAAATGATTTTGTGAGCATAGCGGGTAGACATAATTGAAGATAGCAACATAATCATAGCAATTAGTTAACTTGGCATAGACAATACTTTTGCAAGAGAGAGAGTTTAGAGAACATGACAACAGTTGAGGACCGGATTTATGTGGAGCCGGTCCCCCCTCCAATAGGCATTTGTATTATGATTTCTCCCATAAACAATAGAGTCTTTGTGTTCCTTGTGACCTAGGTGATGCCATGAAGATGGAAGGCTTCATACATCACAAACATAACATAAACTTGAAGAAATCTTTAACTATCCCAAGCCTCAGTCCCAAGACCTCAAACACCTTCGAAGGTGGAGAGAGCCAGCAGGGAATGAGGGTAGGGAAGAGGAAGAAGAAACATTTCGTAGGAGAAAGAATTAGTTCCTCACTTATCATACTCTTGTTGCTAGCATACATAATAGTATAGTAATGAAGAAGAAGAAGATGGCAAGCTTAAGCATTGAAGCATGGCTCTTGGTTGGATTTGCACTTCATAGCCAAGAGTGTTGGTGTAGGCTCTCAACCTCTACTTGCTTGGAGAAGGAGAGGGAGCTCTTGCACCTTGCATAGTACACAATGAGAGTGCTTGTGAGTGTGTGTGGGTGAGTATACCCCCTAAGCACGCCCCTAGCTAGGTTTCGCAGGTTTTTGCAAATATTTGTAGATAGCTCCTCTTGTGGAATGTGTTTTAAACTAGTTTTCTCTCTACTTGCGTATGTAGTTATGCACTTTATGCTCGGTTGAGCAATTTGTCCCACTTTATGCTTGCAGAGTTTGCAGCTTGTGGAGTGGTCTTATGCATATGTGAGCGTCAATGTTGATGCGATTGATCATGCTTTTGTGCATTGTGTAGTGGTTGAGTTACCTCCCACTTTGTTGCCAGTTTTGGCATGGTTTATGGTTGAAATTGTACTTGAGGTTTTGCTCACTTTATAGGGGAGATTTTGCCAGATTTCCCCCAGATTTCTCGCCATACTTTAGTTCTTAGCCATTCACTTATGGTTGCAGATATGTGTGACAGTGTAGAGTCCACTACGGTGACTTTTGAGAGACGACGGTCTCGTTCTTGCTGATACTTGCATTGTTGGCATTGCGGTCACACAGGGCACATTAGAGGTCATTGCTTCAGACATATGAGGCAGCAGCGGAGATGTATGCATACTATAGACACGGATTTGACACAGGTTAGAGAGGCTTTTCTAGTGGTAGTCTATGCCAGTGATGGTGATGTCATGCTTGCCTCGAGTGTACCTCTTGCAGATTTGTCTATGGATAGCACACTTTCTCCGTGCTACATAGCGATGTTGATTTCCATGTCACACCGCATCGTGACTGGTTCAACACTTTTTTCTAGTGGGAGACTTGGCTGTGTGCACTTGACCAATGGTTCGGCGTTTGACATAGAGGGTGCATGAGATATTTGTTTGTCTTTGCCCAGTGGTCCGTCATACACACTACGGCATGTGCCCTATGTTCCTCAGCTGAGACAAACGTGTGATCTCAGTGAGACAGTTGGTAGCTTTTGGTTTCCAGATACTACTTAGAGAGTAGTCTTTCCAGATACATGGCGGTTCATTAGTGGCCTAGTATATCCTATGCATGTGTCTGAGGTTCGAGATAGTGTACTTTCGGTTTTGTTGTTGGCATGCTTTGAGCGAGAGACAAGACGTATCTCTTTCGCCAGTGATCTCCATCATGCTCAAGAGATAGAGCATTTAACTATGCAAGACGTATCAGCAGACTCTGTAAAGACAGAGATAGAGCAACAATGCTCTAGTGAGACACAGCAGGTGTTGTCAAAGTTTGTGCAAGCAAAGGTAGAGCAGGTCTATTGTGCTTGTGGATGTGTCAGGTGTGCAGATCTATCAATTTTATGGGTTGTATTATATTATTCTTGATATTTGCAAGGCTTGCACCCATTTGTAACAGTGTGTGTGTGTGTGTGTGTATGTGTGTTTGTGTTACACAATGGCATGCTTTTCTTGGCTGTAGCAACATGCGAATCGCACTATGTAATGGAAGATGCACGATGCACAAATAGATGAAGAAAACGGTGTGTTATATTCATGCAAAATCTAAGCATTAGGGGTTTTTAAACTAGGCCTCCAATGCATGAATATAACACACCGAATCATAGTTGCTACACTCATCATGCAACAAAATGTAGCAACTATGATTCGATGTTTGGGATCTTCCAGGGGCATTTTACCATCAGGTACCCACAAGGAACCTGATTTTTCTGTGTAATGTGTGGGCTCTACTCATAGGATTCCTCCTTTCATAGGAGAGGTTGCCTACACCAATGAGTCAATGATCACTGTTCAAGGAGAGCTAATACAATGGACACTACAGGGCGGCGCAAAATGGCCTTGATCTTCTCAACAGTGTCGGAGCCCTCAACATCTACGACCATCTCCTTTGTGGGGGCCCTCACACGGATTTCTCATGCTTGAAGACGATCACATCTATGATTGTGCTCTCTTCAATTGAAAGAGAGAAAGAAAGAGCAAGAGAGCAGATAACTTCAGCAATCGGCCACAAATAAAAAAAACTTTAGCGGGTTACTCGTAGCTCTAGCCGTGCTCGCAGAGCGAAGGTGCAATAGGAAAAGAGAGTGAAATTTTGAACTTCACTGACATAAAACTTTACCATTTTGCTCATCTCACTCTCTCTTTCTCTCTTTCAATTGGAGAGAGCATACTTATAGATGCGATCGTCTTTAAGCATGAAAATCCATGTGAGGACCCCCACAAAGAAGATGGTCGTAGATATTGAAGGCTTCGACATTGTTGAGAAGGTCAAGGCTAGTTTGAGCTGTCCTGTAGTGTCCATTGTATTAGCTCTCCTTGAAGAGTGATCAATGACTCATTGATGTAGGCAACGTCTCCTATGAAAGGAGGAATCCTATGAGTAGATCCCACACATTGCACACAAAAGTCAGGTTCTTTGTGGGTACTTAATGGTAAAATGGCCCTGGAAGACCCCAAACATTGAATCATAGTTGCTACATTTTGTTGGATGATGAGTGTAGCCTGAGACATGAGGAATGTCGTAAACCACCCCGAGATTGCTTCGTGGAGGTATGATGGATCCCCAAAAAGCAATGCCGTCTCACCCTTCGAGTCTATAAACTTAAAGGAAATCCTCCATCAGCTCTCATGGTCTTTGAACTAATCATTAAACGCGATGAAAGACACATTAGGATGAATCAGAAAGGGACCTCCCTCACTTTGAGTTTTCACAGCATTCTCATAGCATGCAGTTACATATTTCATCTCGTTGTCCAATTCATTGTGGTAATTGCCATTTCAACGCTTAGTAGATTCAATTCCAACTTGGGCCTTCAACCATATCAAGGCAAGTTTTTGGTCATAGGAACTGCAAGACAGAAGATATTATGCTACATTGCAGCTTAGAAGCACGTTACCTTTTCTAAATGTGGCATACTAACATGTTTGACTTGTCAAGATCTTCCATGTAGTTATTGAGGCTAGCCTCATCCACATCCCCATAGAAAGCTGCTCTTGTTTGAATTTCATTAGCACATTGACCATACAACTCCCACCATCGCAATGCCTCACTATAGATGATTGTACACATTACAAAAAAATAAGTAAAGCTTTGTGCATGTGTAGGTGCACGTGCATAGATTAAGTGTATAAGCAAGTTTAGGGCTATAGGAGGGGGGTTTCTAATACATGGAGTAACAAAGGCTTGTGTGAGGGCACGTGCAGTGTGCAGAGATGATACTTTGCAAGGAGGGGCTTCTGAGTGTACATGACAAATTAGGAGGTTTCTTGCAGAGGGTTACAGGAGTAACTTTAGGGTTAGGGTTACAAATGAAGAGCAATTAAATTAAAGATTATAGAAGAATCTTGCCTACGTGCTGCTTATCAAATTAAGGTTACAAATGAAGAGCAGTTAATTTTAAGGTTTAGGGTTACAGATGGAGAGGAGTTGATTACAGAAGAAGCTTGCCTGCGTGCTACTTATCAATTTAAGGTTACAAACGAAGAGCATTTAAATTTAAGGTTACAGAAGAAGCTTTCCTGTGTGCTCCTTTATCAGGAGCTATGCCTACTAAGGTCTTCATACTGCCATTGACCTTCTCAATAGTGTCAGAGCCCTCAACATTTACGACCATCTCCTTTGTGGGGGTCCTCACACAGATTTGCATGCTTGAAGATGATCGCATCTATAACTATGCTCTCTCCAATTGAAAGAGAGAAAGAGAGTACGAGAGAGCGGATAACTTCATTAGTTGTCCGCAAAGAAAGAAAACTTCAGCGGGTTGCTTGCAGCTTTAGTCGTGTGCTCAGAGAGCGAAGGTGTAATAGGAAGAGAGTGCAATTTTGAACTTCGCTGATAGAAAAATTTATCAGTGCTTGAGCGACCAGTATTTGTCAAGCACTAGTAAAGTTTTCAGTCAGGGATGTTCAAAATTGCACTCTCTCTTCCTATTGCACCTTCGCTTTGCAAGCACGGCTGAAGCTGCGAGCGACCCGTTGACATTCTCTGTTCTCTTGCTCTCTCTTTCTCTCTTTCTCTCTTTCAATTGTAGAGAGCAGAGATAGATGCGATCATCTTTGAGCAAGAAAATCCATGTGAGGACCCCCGACACTATTGAGAAGGTCAATGCAAGTATGAAGACCTTAGTAGGCATAGCTCCTGATATAAGGAGCACACATGAAAGCTTCTTCTGGAACCTTAAATTGATAAGCAACATGCAGGCAAGCTTCTTCTATAATCTTTAATTTAACCGCTCTTCATTTGTAACCCTAAACCTTAAATTTAAATGCACTTCATTTGTAACCTTAAAGTGATAAGCTGCATGTAGGCAATCTTCTTGTGTAATCTTTAATTTAAATGCTCTTCATTTGTAACCCTAACCCTAAATTTACTCTTGTAACCCTCTGTAAGAAACCTCTTATTTTGTCATGTACACTTAGAGCCCCTCCTTGCAAAGTATTATCTATGCACACTGCACATGCACTCACACAAGCCTTTGTTACTCCATCCATTAGAAACCCCCCTCTCCTATAACTCTAAAGTTGCTTGTACACCCAATCTATGGACATGCACCTACACATGCACAAACCTTTACTTATTTTTTTGTAATGTGTACAGTCATCTATAGTGAGGCATTGCGATGGTGGGAGTTGTATGGTCAATGTGCTAATAAAATTCAAAAACAGAGCAGCTTTCTATGGAGATGTGGATGAGGCTAGCCTCAATAACTACATGGCAGATTTTGACAGGTCAAACATGTTAGTATGCCACATTCAGAAAAGGTAACATGCTTCTAAGCTGCAATGTAACACAATTTCTATTGTCTTGCAATTCCTATGAACCCCTCGACTCCTCTGCAACATAGCCCCTTCGCCTTTCTCACACCCTGACTCTCTCACCCAGAGAGAGAGAGAGAGAGAGAGAGAGAGAGAGAGAGAGAGAGAGAGAGAGAGAGAGAGAGAGAGAGAGAGAGAGAGAGAGAGAGAGAGAGAGAGAGAGAGAGAGAGAGAGAGAGAGCGGATAGGTTTTTGGCTAGACCTGGTATCGATGAACACACCCCTAGCTTGGAGATAGAGCAAGAAAGCGCAAGAAAGAGCGAGAGAGTGTGAGCTTGAGAGATAGAATGCGAGTGAGACATAGAGAGAGAACCCTCTCTTTTGGTGGGCACTCGCACCCACACACACATTCTTTTTGAGGCGTTTGCAATAGTGCGAGCTTCGGCAAGTAAGCCTGAATAGCACCCGGCGTCGGCCCAACATTGATTTCTCCTCGGCTACGTTTTTTCGGTGACTCGGCATCAGTTTTGACATCGATTTTGGCGTTTTCTTGGCGTCTTGACAATTTTTCTCTCCTACCTCGGCATCGACGACTCAGCACCGGCTTTGAGCATTGATAGCTCGATGCATTAGTTTCGACACCGATCATGTAGCTATTCGACTAGCACGCTTCCACCTGGCGACGGAAGCCAACATCAAGCGTTTTCTGGACCTTGAGCACAAGCGGCCATAGCATTGGCACTTTTGCCTGCGATGGTCGAAGACGGCTCCGATGGCCATCCTCGGCTTTCCAACTTTAATGATTTTCTCCATTTTTCATCTTTGATGGCACATACCGACATATACGGCTCTGTCGGATCATTCCGGAGGGGGTTTTTCCTTGAGCGCACACAGCTCTTGGGTGGCGTTTTTGGTCGATGTGTTTACCGATCAATGCGGTAGTAGTTTCCATTTTTTGAGCGTTTTTGCTCACAAGTTATAGTGCAACCTGTCTGGAGCACTAGAGAGCAGTTTTTGCACAGTTTTGTGCAGTTTCATGATATGTATGCATATGTGGATACAACCTGAGCTAGATGTAGCTCGTAGGTAGCAGGTTTACAAGTTTGCAACATTTTTGGACACGTATACGTCCATTGAGCCACTCGATCAAGAGTGAGCCAGTTTGCCATTGCATGTAGACCATTTGTGGATCTGTTTATTGAGACACTCAATGTATGTTCTTTATGTGGTTTGGTGAGACTTTTTTGAGTTTTTGCTCAGTTTTTAGGAGAAACTCTGCCGAATTTTTCCCAGATTCTCTCCATGCTTTATGCTTATTTGTAGTTTACTCTTTGATGGTATAGTGGACGATATATTCCCACTTTGACGTTGATCGAGTGTTTACTCTCACTTTGACAATTTTGATAGGTTTTGTCAATTTGGACATAGTTTGGTATACTTGTACCCACTCTCGCAGGATTGAGGATTAGGGTATGCTTGTGTGGCTACAAACAAGTAGTCACAGGTTTTTGCAAATATTTGTAGACAGTTCCTCTTGTGGGATGCATTTTAAACTAGTTTGCTCTCTACTTGCGTATATAATTATCCACTTTACGCTCGGTGGTGCAATTTGTCCCAATTTATGCTTGCAGAGTTTTCAGATTGTGGAGTCGGTGTTATGCATATGTGAGCGTCAATTTTGATGCGATTGATAATGCTTTTGTGCATTGTGTAGTGGGTGAGTTACCTCCCTCTTTATTGCCAATTTTGGCATGGTTTATGGTTGAGATTGTACTTGAGGTTTTGCTTAGTTTATAGAGGAGATTCTGTCAGATTTTTCCCAGACTTCTCGCCTATCCAACATAGTGTGTAGACTCCATTTAGAACACATACGAGCATGCTAAACGAGTCATCACAATAAAGATGTACCCAAAAGAGTACCTCTTTCACTTTCCATGAAAGTAACTTGCTGAATAACTCATCAGTCAAGTTTAAGTCTTTGACTTGTTATCTTCTTGTATCAAAAACAACCTCACCATAACCAATGGTGAAGGTTGAGAACTTGAATTATACTTGAAGAGACTAAACCTAGTCGCAAACTTGCTTTACATTAAGAAACTCCAACTAGAGCAATAAATGCATACTAATTGGATTGCTTGGTGCTAACGTACGCACTTTGCATATCCTTTAGCACAAGATTACACTTTGTAATCTTCCTAATCTGCCTATCCCCTTGGATAGTGACAGTAGCATAACTTTTGTAACCTGCATGTCCCCTTGGATACTGACAGTAGTGAGGTGTGTAAAGTTTCCCACGGTTTATAGATAGTCTTCCAAATGACTAGTAAACAGTGAGCACAATGTCGTACACCATTGATAAGAAAATAGAAATATCTTGAATAACCATCTTGGTTAACTTGAAAGATCCACAAGCACCCAAACTGAGCCATGACCTCTATTGGTGATCGGTAGATCGAAACATAATTGCATAGAGATTCTGCACATAGAGTGCAAAATGCTTCATAGTACTAATGTGATGGATATGCATGCCGTTGCAAATCAGTCTTTGCTAAACACTAGGACCCATAACACCTAATGTGCATGCATTTAGCAAAAAAGAAATCCGAACCTGTATATCCATGATCTTCTTTGCCAATACTTACAATGAATGTGATGCTCGTAGCACATATTAAAGAGGAGTGTAAATAGTTCTGGAATCATTTGCAAGCCTTGCTGAAATGTTTGAACCATAATAGAAGGTGAAACATTAATCACTTCTAGGGACAAACAATGAAACCTTTTCATTAAAAATTCATAGCCTTGCTATATGCATAAACAACCATTCGTTAATGTTATGTAGCAGCACTTGTGCCTTAACAAGTCATTTTGAGTATCCAACAATATTTGACCACTGAAATTGTTCTTGATATGACATGCTGAAAATGGTCTAGAAAACGGGCTTGACCAGTACCTAGGGACATCATCGCGACACATAATTGAGGTAGCGGTGCCAGTGTCTATCCCAGAGACTCATATTCTCCACTTGTGGAATATGTTCAGGGAAGGATGTCTAAAAAAGCAACATCCTTCAAGTACAAGATGTACTTGGGTGTGGAGGGAACTATAAACACGCATGCGACGTGCGTGAGAGAGACCCTCATTATCCGTGCTCCACACTGGCTAAACCAAACTCATTGAGTTCCTAGACCATGTTGTATCCCATATGACAACATGTGCCAAATCAAACCCTATAAGTGGGTCCATAACTGCAGAATGCAAAAAGTTATTTTGGACACCAAATTGCTTGGCTCTTAGATGACCGTGTCATTTCTCTTAAGAGCAAAAATGGATGAAAACATAGTTTATGCATCCTTCGTGGAAAAGCAAACAAAAAGAAACAAAACCAAATTAGATGCATACCTGGAGGTTGAACATAGTGTTCACTTATCCGTAGTAGCGAAAGGAACCTGCCCAAATTTCCTGCCTGCAAAGGTCTGGGAGTGCTAACTGAAAATTAGTGAGGTGCAAGTAGTATTTCACATGTAACTTTGGGTGTTTCCTTTGCAATCCAAACCCCTCGGTTAAAATCCACATTTTCGAGCATCTTGACATTCTTTATCAAACCACCTTTTGTGTGATCTATCTTTGTTCATACCATCATGGAGATGCTTTATGCCAAAGCATTCTTTGGTACAAGAACAACTAACTTTCTTGAAAGCTTCCCATTTAGTTTCCAATGGTGCATTATATTGAAGCTTTGTCATCCATAATTTTTGCTCAACCATTTCAATGTACATTGGTTCCCGTTTGAAATCCATACATAGTGATAATTTCTCTTTCCTTTGGCTGATATTATCATGCTTAGTTGCTTCTCCACATGAAAGGTCAATACATAAGGTGCGATGGTCGGATTCTGGGGTCCATTGGTGAAACATAAAACTCTTTATGTGATACATGATGAATTCAGAGACTAGCATATAGTCAATCACATTGTCCCTGTTATGTCTCCTACATGTAAATCCATTGGTTCCACTACACAAAGATACACCATTGGCAATGAGCATACCCATGCTATTACACATGAGAGAGAGAGAGAGAGAGAGAGAGAGAGAGAGAGAGAGGCAACAAGTATCTCAGGTAAGCATAGCCTTCAAGACCAAAGCATAGGTGATTTCATTTGAAAAGACATCTTCACTTTGCAAAGACAACCTAGCATCCCTAATTAAGAGTATCATTGTAAATTCTTTTGCACATATCAACGTCTTGCATAGTGTCACACACCTTCAAGATGCAAGAATAGGTGATTGCAACTGGAAATTTGCCTCAGTGTGCATCTACTAAAGACGGACCAAAGCTTCGTGGAACTACCCTTGTTTGAGAGAGAGAGAGAGAGAGAGAGAGAGAGAGAGAGAGAGAGAGAGAGAGAGAGAGAGAGAGAGAGAGAGAGAGAGAGAGAGAGAACAAGTAATTGAGGTAAGTATAGCCTTCAAACCCAAAGTATATGTGATTTCATATGGAGAGACGTCTTGACCTCGCCTCCATTGAAAACAGCCTAGGGCTTTGTGGCCTTGCCCCTATTGGGCATAGCCAAAATCATCGCGAAGCACGATCAACAACCCTTGAACAATATGATGGTGAATTATTTTGCCCATATTAGTGTCTTGCATAGTGCCACATGCCTTCAAGATGAAAGCATAGGCGATTCCATCTATGTTTGCTTTCAGCAGCCCTTGACTAACAATCTCATCTTGAATTCTTTTGCCCATATCAACATCTTGAGTGGTGGCACGCGCCTTCAAGATGCATGCATAAGTGATTGCATCTAGAGAGATGCCCTTGCCTGCGTCCGTTGAAAAAAATCCATATCTTCTTGGCCTTGCCCTCGTTTGGCCTACACAACTTTTTGTGCTTTCTGAAGGACACCACATTTGGCATACATATCGACCAAGGCATTTCCAAGCACGAAGTTTTCTTTCTATGGCCCTTGACTAACAATATCATGGTGAATTCTTTTTTCTGTATGAGCATCTTGAGTGGTGGCACACATATTAAAGATGCAAGTGTAATTGATTGCATTTGGAGAGATGCCCTCGCTTTGCATCCGGTGAAAACAGCCCAGATCTACTTGGCCTTGCCGTCATTTGGCATATCCTGCAATCAATGAATTCCAAGAGACAACATCCTGAACAGGTATCTCTTCAAGCACTTTTTGTGCTTTCTGAAGGACACCACATTTATTGCCAAGCACAAGGTTTTCTTTCAATAGCCCTGACTAAAATCTCATTGTGAATTATTTTGCCCATATCAACATCTTGTGTTGGTGCACGCCTTCAAGATGCAAGCGTAAGTGATTGAATTTGGAAAGATGCCCTCGCTTTGCATCCGCTAAAAACAATCTAGAGCTCTCTGGCCTTGACCCTATTTGTCGGCATATCTTGCAATCATTGAATTCCAAGAGATATCATCTCGGACAAATAGCTCCTCAAGCACTTTTTGTGTTGTTTGAAGACACCACATTTGGCATACATATCGACCAAGGTATTGCCCAACACGATGTTTTCTTTCAACAGCCCATGATTAACAATATCATTGTGAATTCTTTTGTCGATATCAGTGTGTTGCGTAGTGCCACATGCCTTCAAAATGAAAGCATAGGTAATTACATCTAGAGAGATGGCCTCAATTTGCATCCTCTAAAAATAGCCCAGAGCTTCCTTGCACTGCCCCAAT
Organism: Adiantum capillus-veneris; assembly: GCF_014529385.1. Lineage (NCBI taxonomy): Eukaryota > Viridiplantae > Streptophyta > Polypodiopsida > Polypodiales > Pteridaceae > Adiantum > Adiantum capillus-veneris. Next base: position 113,695,824 of record NC_140958.1, read on the forward strand.
ACGAGCAAACAACTCCTCAAACACTTTTGGTGATTTTTGAAGTAGGCGACATTTGACATACATTTTATTGTTCATGTAGGGACCTTCTCAATGTATAATTGATTATGTATGTATAATTGATAGATATTATAACACAACAAAAATGCTATATGATTGTGGGCACTCATTTAAACTCACTCTCTTTAACTTTCATCCCCCCTTAACTTAGAAGTTAGCAGGTCTTAGTGCCTCCTCACCTCGTTTGGCATAGAATTCTTGAAGATTTCTTACACAAAGAGGGAGAGGATTTTTTATCTTGAAGATGTCTTCCACATAAAGGCATTAGAGCCATGCAACTTAGCATATCTTTACTAAAGGCAAAATCTTGTCATTACCCAATAAGGATCAATTGTCACAATTGTAAGTACATATACATTTTTGTAGTGCCAATTTGTATGACATGCTTATTCCATAAGTTTTAGAGAGAGAGAGAGAGAGAGAGAGAGAGAGAGAGAGAGAGAGAGAGAGAGCTAATTAGTGAGTCTTCAAGAGAGAGATAATCAAGAGAGAAAGGAATAAGAGAACTTTTTAGATCGTTCGAGGAAATCCAAAGAAGCATCTTGACACCTTGAGTGCTTTTTTAGTTGAAATGTAGCCTCCATTGCATAAGATGATAGGTACTGCAATGGACGGTGCGACAGTCATGATTGGTGGCTCAAATGGTTTGGTGGCCAGGTTGAAGCGGCAAGTACCACATCTCTTGAGTTTTCATTGTATAGCTCACAAAGAATCACTTGCTACAGGTGATGCATTTAAAATGTATAAGGAGTTTAAATTTGTGGACAAGGTGGCTAGAAAGTTGTATGAATGGATATGTAAATCAGCAAAGAGGCATGCATCATTGGCACAAGTTGTGAATGATTTTAATCTTGGATGCCAAGGAAAGCTAAAATTGTTGACAATGCATGATGTGTGCTGGCTCTTAAAAGGCCAAGTAATGATAAGAGTTGTTCATCTAATGCCTGCTTTATTGACAGTCTTGAAAGAAGAAGACTCCTACTTGTACATGTATCTCACCTACTATAAGAATCAGCTTTTGTTGCACTTCTTTGCTGATGTTCTTGGAGAGCTAAATATACTGAGTTGCAAACTTCAAGAAAACCATCCTAATATTTCTTCTATTGGTAGCCATTTGAGGTCTGCAGTGGAGTTAATTTTGCAGATGGATTTCCTAGGGAGAATATTTGGGTTTGATGCCTTGAACACCCAAACATTTTTTAATATGACCCATAAGCAAAATGGAATCACTGCTTTTGTTGATTCTACAAGAAAGACACACTCTCATTTGCTCCATCTTGGGCCAATGTGTGAATATGATATGCTTGACCCGCATGAGACCTTTCAAGCAGTTGTAAAAAATTTAGCGTATACGGAAGCAATGTATATCAGGGGCTTGGTGATAGCATTGTCAAATTGCTTCAGAGTAGACTTTGACCTATTTGAGGCAGCAAAGTTCTTTAGCCCAAAGGACTACGATGAGGATATAGAGAAGGCACACTGTCTTACTTTAATGTGGCTAATTTTTTTGTTGAAAAACTTTGGATAGAAAGCTAATTCCTTCATAAATGAAGAAGAATGCAAAGGAGAACACAAGTCCTTCATAATTCGCATGCTTAATTGCTTCAAAGGAAAGATTATGCATGCTTCCTGGTAAGATTTTTGCAATCATGGTGAATGGGAGGTGTCTTTATCATGGACAATGAAATTGTGGAGAGCTTTACTTTTACTTCCACTTTCTTCCATTGCATGTGAAAGAGGCTTCTCAAAGATGAACAAAACCAAGGACAAGTTTTGAAACATACTGACAACTAAAGCATTGAGTTTGGTGATGTTCATTGGACTCAATACTCCGAAGGCATCATGTCTGCAAGAGGTGATGTGGGATGATTGTTTTGAGATGTGGAAAACCATGAAGAATTGTAGGGTTTCACACTTGGAGACAGCTTGATTTTTGCTTTAACTCTTGCATTGAGTCAAGTTTTGGCATTTGCATTTCACCTTTAGTGTTTAAAGACTTTTGTAGTTGTATTATCCAAGAGAATGGTTATGGAAATGATCCAAGCATGTATAGGTGTGGTTTTGGCAAACAAATATGTGCTACATCTGCTGAAGCTTCGAAAACTTGACGCCACGATTACCATGGCATCAACAAGTCTGCATTTGTTGCAAGCTCTAGAAGAGGCAGATCGAAGGAAAATTTACCTTGCAACCTCACTCATGGCTTCTATGTTTTGAGAAGCAAAAGTAACTTGAGAATTATGTTTAGTTGTGCTCCATGTGTGGAAAGGGATTTTTGTCTGATTGTTTTGTCCGACTATTTCTTTCTCGTATCATTCAATAGTTTTTTTTCCTTCCAGTATAGTTTATCATATGTATCATGCCTGCTTCTACAGAACATGGTTTCTGTGTGCTTTGTGAATCGATGGTCTGCTTATAGACACGATCCACATCTTTTGTCACATATGTAGGGTAGAAGCCTACAACAGTTTTAGCATCTTCTAGGATATGTATCTCTAGACTGTAGTAAATTTTCTCTTTGTCTAGCCAAAAGGTATGTTGAAAGCTTTTTTGGAAAAATAGGTACATGTCTATTCATTGATCAATTTTATGTTGGGATCTACGCAGGCAACCCAACCATATATCGCCTTCAACATGTTGTCTTGTTCATCCCTCATCCTCTGTTACCAATGAGAAAGATTGTACAAACCTACAAACTCTATGTATACTTTGCAAAGTTTTTTTTTTAACACATATAAATTGCTTTATTTTGATTGCAAATGAGTATGCATGAATTTTTTGATGTGAATTGCAGGGACCTTTCTTACAATGCAAACCTTGCAGGGACCCTTCCTTTAGAGCTGTTCTAGCTTGCCAACCTTGAAGAGCTATGAGTGTTGGAGGTTTTGTAGATGACATGAATGCTTCTTTGTATCGTGCAACTAATTTTTCTGTTGGGGTTTTTTTTGGCAATTTTTTGCAGAATTGTGGGCTTTTTGATACAATACTTGATGATCTGGGAAACTTGCTTGTCAAACTAAAGTATTTGTAAGTGATCAATTTAATGCTAAGATGTTGGTTGTTCAAATTCAATTCCTTGCGTGGTAGTACTGGCTATTGTCACGGTATGTCTTATCTAATCAACTGGTTAATTGGGTTGATGGAAAACATCTTTCCTTGCTAGGGATTTAAACCAGAAATTTTTTATCGGCCCTATTTTGACCACCATTGGCCAGCTCTCACAGTTGTTGTGGTTCGATTTGTCATACAATCACCTTTGCAATTAGCTAATTCAACAAAAGCACTCCATTTGTAAGTTCCACATATAATTTGTTGTGCACCTTCCTTGCCCTTTGTGTCCACTTCTCTGGTTGATCTGCTAACACATTGTTTTTGGAAACCATCTTCATATTAACAGATTCTTTGTAATTATTCTGGTTGGCATCTTTAGTGCCAAGAAACCTTTAGTCCATCTATGAGTAGCTTGTCTTTGTTAGAGAATCCTTGCAAGCTTTGATGCGTAGAAGGTGGACTCATAAATTTTGGTGCACACGCTGCTCCATAGTAACTCTTTTGAAGGACCAATCCCATCAGGCATTGGAAGCTCAACTTCCGTGGAAATTTTGTATGTTGGTAATTGTTTCTTGTATGGGAGTCGCATGTTAAGGTTGCCCATATATGCATAGTGGATGATAAAGCTGGTTCTTGTCGTCATTTATGGCTGCAGGAGGTTGCACTTTGACAAGTGTTTGAGTGTTCGGGATAGCTTCATTGAAATGGGAATTGTCACATCATCGTTAGTTGTTTTTTTCACTTGTTAGAATAGATCTTATTAGTTGAACCCACCACCTTTGAACTCATAAGCTGCTACATACGAAAACGTCGCGGGTCCTGCAAAATAGCAAAAACAATATACTACAAGCCATGAAACGAAAAAATCTGCATACCTCGAATCTCACACGCATAATCCAAGTTGTACACGAGCAGAGAGAGAAAGAGAGTGTGATAGAACGAGAGAGCACGTGCAGGCGCACCTCCTAGAGCGGAGTGCTACACCGGTACGACGAGAGAGGAGAGAGGAGAGGAGAGAAGAAGTACACAAACATTGGGTGCAATCTCCCCCCGTGCAAGAGTGACCATTTTCCTCTTTCACGTATTTCATTTATAGATTTCTTCAATGGTCAATGTGAGTACAAACTGGCCGGCCGGTCATAAATGGCCAAAGCTCATAAAGAGCACTTGAATAATAAAATGTACAATATATATTTTCATTCGCATAGGCCTAGCTTGGTCTAGTATTTTCCACCTGTCAGCTGCAATAAATCATAAAATATCATTTCTATAACATACCTCTCCGTTGGAAAGCAATTGTCCTCAGTTGTGAATATAAAAATCTGCAAACAATACTTGTCAAAAATAATGATTAAAAATCTGTATCAAATAGTAAAAAAAATCCACGACTAAATCTACGTACCTGCCGACTCGCATAGCACATAACCATGACGTATGCAAACAGAGAGAGATAGAGAGCGTGATAGAACGAGAGAGCACGTGCAGGTGCACCTCCTAGAGCGGAGTGCTACGCCGGTACGACGAGAGAGAAGAGAGGAGAGGAGAGAAGAAGTACACAGACACTGGGTGCAATCTCCCCCGTGCAAGAGTGACCATTCCCCTCTTGCACGTATTTCATTTATAGATTTCTTCAATGGTCAATGTGAGTACAAACTGACCGGCCGGTCATAAATGGCCAAAGCTCATAAAGAGCACTTGAATAATAAAATGTACAATATATATTTTCATTCGCATAGGCCTAGCTCGGTCTAGTCTTTTCCACCTGTCAGCTGCAATAAATCATAAAATATCATTTCTTTAACATAAGCTATGACTCTTCCAACTGAGCTAGCACTCGTTAACGATTGTAAATATTATGTTGTACTACTAGTATTTTTACTACCACAACTTCTTACCCATTCACAAAGTTTAGAATATACTTCTTCACTTTTGGTATCTCCAAGCCAAAATTACTACTATTTGTAACACGATTCTCTTGAGCGCTTTGCTCCATATAAATATTTGGATATAACTTGCATGAAAAGTCCACATAAACTTGTGAACAAACATTTGGATATAGCTTGCGTAAAAAGTCCACATAAATTTGCCAACACCATTACCATTTTGCAATAGTAAGATCATCTTTTTTTTTTCCAAAATTCACAATTTATGAGTGAGAATTGTATTAAAACCACAAAATTTGTACAAAGCATCCTCAAGTTTGCAACAAGCCTTGAGGTATCTACTGATTGTATCAAATTACAAGGGCTTCCCTAGGCAAGTCGGCATCCAAAATCACCTACCCATCAAGGCAGGGGGGATGGCATGATTCCACTCTTTTGAGTTCCTTCTTTTTTCAAAGGCAAAAATCATTTCCCTGATCTCTTGGATAATCCCTATGAAACTCGTAATTGTGCACTCATTTTCAAATACTCGTCGATTTCTCAACCTTCCAAACATGCTTTAAAAAAGAAAAAATTGATTGCTTGTGTACCCATATCAAAATCGCTTGACTTTTCATTGCCATTCCTCCAAAGGATAGATTGTTCTTATAGAACCCTATCTTCTAGGTCCTTTGGACCCATTTGCATAACTTTCATGCTAGGCCACAAATCATCGGGCATCCCCTGAATAAGTGACAGAGGTCCTCACTTGCCTTTTTACACCCCAAACACCTATTTGACCCAATGCCTCTACCAGCTCTCACTATTGACATCCCAAAAATGGGCTAAGCGTTGAAGAACTTTGTTGTTCATGTTTTTGGCTATTTCTGTCCAATGTGGGTTCAAGAGTGCGACACCTAATTTAAAAAGCCAAGGGAACCAATTTTCTAGGGAATTTTGGAAATATCTGGTAACCTCTCCCCATTCTAGGGCCTTTGTTGCTTTGTTACAGTTGCTCACCAGCTCTCTTGTTGAGCCACCTAATCGCAAGCTGGACCATCTGGGGGCCAGTAATTTGCCATGAGATTCTACCCTTTTCCACTGCCCTCCTTAGAAGACAAGATTAGTTTTGTCCATCATATCCTGATTCCTTCATCATAATAACCCATGCCCGGTCCTGTTTGGCAATTGATACCGCAAAATTGGCACATTGGGCTTCTGCATGAACAACAAGGTTGAGTATCCCAATACCTCCTTGCTCGATTGCCCTAGTGATCGTCTCCCACTTGGCCAATTGCTAGGGCAACAAATCCTTAGTGTTCACAAGAATCTTCTTATTGCTTTTAAGAATTCTTTCCAGCTGCACTTGGCCCTCTTTAGAATCAACTCGGTGAAGGCAATACGGGGGCATGAACGAATTGATCACTTTAACCCTACTGAAGAAGGGAAGTAACACATAATCCCACATTTGCATCTTTCCCTTTACTCTATCTACAATCCATTGGAATCTTTGTTTGTGCATTATGTCAACCCCCATTGGGGCTCCCAAGTGTCGAAAGATTTGTCCTTTTGTCACAATTTCTCCTCTCCACCCAGATAGGTCAAATGAGTCATTTCTTGAAATTGAAATCCTTCTTGATTTCTCAATGTTGCAATTCAATCCCAAGCTAGTGGAAAAAGTTTGCACAATTTCCAGGGGCTTCCTGAGTACCAGAGGGTAGGCTTTCAAAAAAAAAAGGGAGTTGTCCACAAAAAGCTTCAGAAGGACAAAATTGTTTCGACTAAAAAAGTTTCCTCTGAGGAAACAAAAGAAAAAATGTGCTCAGCTCAAGGGTTTAAATTCAAGGTAAAAACCATCAAAGCTGGGGTACCTCAGGGTCCCATTTGTACGAACGTAAATAAGGTAACAAGTGTATCTGCAGCTAGCATACTCTAGGGGCCCAACTCATTTGCTAGCATACTCTAGGGGCCCAACTCTAAGGATTATGGAAAAGTTTCATCAGAAGGGTTGGCGAGTGAAGGAGATATTGAAAAGTTGTAAAATGTAAGAGCTAGACTCAAGCAAGAGCTCAAGGAAGTAAAAAAAATGATTGAGACCGGCCCTATCAACAACAAAAGCACTTGCTCCTAAGTAGATTGCAGTGGGCTAGTTGAAGACAGGTTGACAGATCGGGCCTTTTTTGCTTAAAAAAAGTATTTGCCATAGTAGGTGGAGGTTGCCAAGGCTATTACTGTAGCTATTCCACCAACACTTATAAAAAAATAGTTGGCCATGCAAGCTAAGCTGACGCTTGTATTTGGGTTTAGTGGAAGAATCCCGAACATGTTTGAGACGATTCAATGGCTTTAGGGCCCGCAATGCTTGGACATGGAGGAGTAGTTGATAGTACCTTCTACCTAGCTAAAGGCTTTTGTTCAATTAGACTCAAAGAGGCCTTTGATGTGGAGAAGATACTTGACAAAGGGCCCCTTGTATTTAATAGGAATATGGTATGTGTGGTGCCTTGGGAGCCAGTGTTCGACTCGGCTGAATCTCTACAAGGGTTTCACCCGGTCTGCGTTGAGTTTTTGGGACTGTCTAGCTAGCTATGGGAAAATCTCAGGATGCTTGCCAGTCAACTGCGCACCCCCTTATTTATACCTAGCAAGAGAGGGTTTGGCTGGAATGTTTCTAAAATGCTATCTTAGAGTATGGTAATCAATGTTGGAGCTAGGCTTGTTACTATTCCACTAAACTTTGGGACATACTTTGGAGCATGTTTTGAATGCAACGAATTTGGACACTTCGCCAAGGATTGCCCCATGAAGTCTAATGGCACTACAGCTCCGGTAGCATAGGTCCCCAATGAAAAGGAAACCCTTATGGAAGGGTTGGAGAAGCAAGCAGGCAACGAATTGCCCGGGCAAATGCAGGGAAGGATAAAGAGGATATGGTATGCGACAAAATGGATATCAAGATGCAAGAAAATATGGTGGAGAAATAAATTCCCATACAACAATTCCCCGAAGGCTCATGCAATGTTAATGTGATCATTATTCCCGATGCTACCACAAAATTTATGATGGTCACAATGGAGACACTGTTCAAATCCCTGGTCTGAAAAGAGCCAAAAGGGTGAAGGCAATGGCAAGAGACTCCAAAGTGCTTGAAGACGTTAGAACACTTAAGGTGAAAGGATCCGCTCCATCCTCCACCGCTTTGAAAGGAGGGGGTACACTGTCCCACTTCACAATCCATTTGCAACACTGTAAGAAAAGAAATCCCCTGACTTGGAACCCTTGGATTCTCCTGAGACCAAGGAGAGGGGGTGTGGCCATGGTTTGGATGCTGAATAATTGTTTCCCCTATCCTAATGAAACCCTCATTAATGATGGAGTCTCTCACTATCTAATCTTGGAATGTAAAGGGGTTGAAGACCCGTAAGAAGAGTGCCCTATTTTGGGAGGAAATAAAAAAGGAGAAGGCAGTCAACTATTGGGCCATCTAGGAACACCACTTGGATGCTCATAGCCATAGAAAATAGGCTCTAGGAAAGAAACTTGTATTCTATGCAGAGGGAAGTAACGATTTCAGTATTACGACAGGGAATTGGAGCCAAAGCTGGTTTTGAACCACTCCTCCGACAAAATCCTCGAGATTATAATCAGATGGGAAGGGCATCCCTTCACCATTGTGAATGTGTACAAACCTTGCAATGCAAAAGATAGAGCTAGATTATGGATGCATCTTAGAGATACTCCTATTGAAGGAGAGTGGTTGTTGATTTGGCGACTTCAATATGGTGGAAAAGAGCAAGGATAGAGCGGGATCCACCAGTATGATGACTGGCTTGGAAATGACTAAATGGGAAAGTTTGTGTGAAAAGTGGGCGATGATTGACTTATGGGATGTCGGCCCATGGAACAGCATGCCTGGTTTCACCAACACAAGTCTCTAGTATGCCCGCATTGAATCCAAGCTAGACATATGTTATTGCTCACACTAAGCTGACTCGATACCATCGTTGTTAAAGATGAAGGTGATCCGAACAAAAATCCTTTTGGATCACATACCCCTACACATACAACTCAAGAAGAATAAAGGGGAGGACTAGACCCCAAGAGGTGGGAAAAAATTGCTAGTAACAGGGGCTCACCTATTCACAATCCCTCTTCTCAGGAATCTAACCAAGAAAGCACTGACTAGACCCCAAGAGGTGGGAAAAAATTGCTAGTAACAGGGGCTCACCTATTCACAATCCCTCTTCTCAGGAATCTAACCAAGAAAGCACTGGGTAAGCTCAGTAAAGATGTTGATCTCAACAAACACAATGTGTGGGACCTATTTTCTTGAAGCATTAAAAAAGAAATCAAAACCTCAAGCCCTCGGATCAAAAAAGCTAGGGAGGTGCACCTCCTACATCTTACAGCTTGCCTAAACATGATCAAGCTTGGGCTATCATGATCAAAGCTATGATAGAAGCAACTAAACTTGGCTCAAAAGGTGGAAAGTGGAGAGGGGTAGAGGTTCATGAAAAACTATTAGCCCCGACGTGGTCTACCCTAAGTCCGGGGGGGGGGGGGGGGCAGCTTAGGGAAATTGTTAAGGAAATTCAATAGAGCAACGGGAGTGCTAAAGTGGGGGGAAGAAACCAGATATGTCATGAACTCCATTTTGCATTGGTCCCTCTGGATTTCCAAAGTTGTAGATCGGCCACAAAATCCCTACTGGATAGAAATGGCCAGGAAATTGAATAATAAGGGTCTGAATTGACTTGGGCACTTCTGGGGGATAGTGACAAAAAGAGCTGGAAACTATTGACTTTCTGGTAACCCACTACCAACTTAATGGCTTGAAGGTTTTGCTTGTCAACAAAGTGATGAAAGAGCTTGAAAATATAGTGATGCCAATCTGTGAATCAGAGTTTGACTAGAATGCTTAGAAATGGTCTGGAAGTAGTCTCTTAGGGAAACCCCATTCTAAAGGCATTTATCATACAATGATAAACAAGAAGAATTGGTCTAGCCCCATTAACAAGATATGGAAAGAAAATGGCCGGAGGAAAGGTGGGGGAAAAAAATGGCCGGAGGAAAGGTGGGAGCAAGTAATGGAGAACATCTTGAAGCCAAAGGTTCTGCAGGACATGAAGGTATTTCTATGGAAGGTAATTTGGGGTGCTCAACTCACGAGGGTGAAGATTCAGGACAGAGGGATTGGGACGGATTGATACTTGGGATGCAGGTTGGCTAGCAAAGATTTGGCCCACCTATTCATGGAATGCCCAGCTATTAGAGGCCTTGCAGGGAAAATATGCAAGTGGGTCCGAAGGACATGGAAAATTGGTTTTTTCAAGACTGAGTTATTCCTTGGAGGTAGGAATTCGAGAAGTCCTGTCCTCCTCATTAGCACTCAAATTTCTAGGTACTTCATCTTACATAATCTATGGCAAACAAGGAACCACCGTGTGTTTGAAGGAGATCCTGAGGTGGAAAGCTTTGCTAAAATTATACAAGAAATCAAAGTACTAATATGGACGCTTGGGTGAAAGAAAAACTGGGATGATTGGTCTAGGATTACCTATGCCTCATATCAAGGATAAGGGGGCTGGCCATTAGGGGTTGCTCCCTAGATAGACGATGTAATTATGGTCTCTGGATGATGTCATGGCTCGGCAAGAGCATGGCAAGATCTTGTAATTTTTTGGGATGATCAATATAAATCACTCACAATTGTGAATTTTTCTATTTTAAAAAAAGGATTTCAAGCCTCTGCATGTAGCTTGCATCAAGGGCCTCCCAACCCTAGCATGACTCTGCACATGGTGGCCTAAGTTGTTCCTCATTGGATGGGGGCCCCTTTAGGAGGGTAGTCTAGGGGTTGGGTCCACAACTCATGTGAAAAGTCGGTCATGTAGAATGTCGAGTTGTGAATATAGGGGATCTTCGTTTGCAAGGAGCAGGGTTTGCAACGGGAGGGGGATGTTTGGGTGCCCCTTCCTCTCATGCTCATACTGGGGAGTGCTCGAAGAAGCTAAATTTTGTGCTTCATGGATGTGGCGGCATCCTGCTTTGGTTTGGAGTTGAATTGTTTGCCAAATTGGGTGTCGTGGTGGGGGGGGGGGTTTCTTAGCAAGATGACTTTTTTGTGACAGGACACGTCGGCTTAATGGTAGTGGGCTCTCTTCTAGTGGGGTGGGCTTTCTTATCTGCCTATTGCTCAAGGATGTTGGTCTTTGGTGGCATTAGGCTTGCATGTCAATATTTTAGCAGTTAAAAGCTTGGGATCTTTGAGTTGTTTTGAGTCTAGTGGATAATTTTTGTTGAGGTGTTGGTTCGCTCTTTCTTTGGCTGTACGCAAAGGGACTCTCTAGGCATGTGGCTTGCCGGTGGTGGCAAAGGTGATTATTTGGTGGCACCCTGGGAGTTTCTTCTAGTGATGCGGACTTGGGACCCACCCTATCAGATGCTTTGCGATATGCTCTAGTCTCATGCTAGGTTAGTTTGATTTGTAGTCGGGGTTGGCCTCCCCTGTTTTGGCCTTTTTTTCTTATGGTATTTTGGGTACTAAATTGCTAGGTACTTTTGGGGGATCGTGTCATGCTATGTTATCTGCTGGTGTCTTTGGTGTTGGTAGCTTGATGCCTTGGCTTATGTTGAATAGGTCTTGTGATTGTAATTTTTCGTTGGACATTCTTAATATATTTCACTCACATATGTGAGTTTTGCAATATATATATATATGTGTGTGTGTGTGTGTGTGTGTGTGTGTGTATATATATATATATATATAAAATTAATTGAGACAAATGATTACAAAAGCCAAAAAAACTAAACAAAGCCCTAAAAAAGACCATGTTCCAAAATTAGATGATTACCTTCACTTCTCAACTCTTTTGACTACCACTTAAGAGATACATATTCAACAAACTACCACCTGAGAGATAAATATTCAACAATAAAAGATGTTAAAAGATGTAGGGTTTGATACTAGTCTCACCATCCTTATATTGACAGAACCCCTTGGAGATGCAACACCCCCATTAAGATATTCTCCCCTTTGTTTTACAACAAGTTTTCTCCTCCTATTCTACAGAGTGTAGAAGAATCTCACTTTGCTTACGATTTGGGATCTCCCCAGCTTTTGGGTTGAGTGGGTGGCACATCTCGCACAAACAAGGAGGCTTTGGGTGGGCTTTGTGTTGCACTCATGCCAACAAGGCATTATTGTTGTTGGCAGAAGGTGCTGCTACGGCATGGGGGTGGGGGATCATCCCAAGGGGGGACTCCTTGCTACCTGAAGGAGTACGAGCGGAAGTGCGACGCGAGAGAGTGCGAGAAGAATAGCACGACGATATGGTGAACTCGCACTACTGTAATGTGTAGAGCATAGTGAGTTCTTATTAGGTTTTAACAAAAGAATATGTGTACATACCTGGCGGCCCGTCCACTTACCTGGGCGACCACATTGGGCTTTATACCCCAACAACCTCCCACTTAAAGTCCAATGTGGTGCTTTAAGTGTGAGAGAAGCTACTATACAATCTAATATACAAGAGATGTAGAGAAGTGATGTACTACCCTACACCTAACTGCTTGCGAAAATGCGCAAAGCTCTCTGAGGGAAGTCCTTTTGTAAGTAGATCAGCAAGATTTTCTGTGGTGTGAACTTTGACAAGCTGAAGTTGCTTATCCTCGAGCATTTCCCTGATGAAATGATACTTCACATCCACATGCTTTGTCTTTGAGTGATAAACTGGATTGAGAGCCAATTGTATAGCACTTTGACTATCACAATATAACACAGGAATCTCTTCTTTGATTCCCAAATCTGTTACTAGTCGATTAAGCCAAATTGATTCTTTGCATGCCTCTGATGCTGCAACATATTCAGCCTCTGTAGTAGACTGAGTAACACAATCTTGTAATATAGAACGCCATGATACTGCTCCACCAACTAATGTAAAGACATACCCTGACGTAGACCTTCAGTTGTCTAAGTCACCTGCATAATCTGAGTCTGTAAAACCCTTTACACTTAGCTCCTGACTCCCATAGCATATACGCATACTCTTTGTAGCTTTCAGGTATCTCAATATTCCTTTCACTGCCTCCCAATGTTTCTTGCCTGGGTTTGACATGTATCGACTTACTACTCCCACTGCAAATGCAATGTCTGGGCGAGTAGCAATCATTGCATACATCAAACTACCCACTGCAGACGCATATGGAATCTTATCCATTTCAGCCTGTTCTTCCTCAGACACGGGACAATCTTGTTTGCTAAGTTTCACATATGGTGGCAATGGAACACTCAATGCCTTTCCCTTATCCATATTGAAACGTTGCAAAACCTTGTCAATATACTCTGTTTGAGATAACCAAATCAACTTCTTTGATCTGTCTCTCTCAATGCACATACCAAGTATATGACTTGCCTCACCCATGTCTTTCATGTCAAACGATTTTGCCATCTTTGACTTCAAAGCTGAAATTTCTTCCAAGTGCTTGCCAGCAATCAACATGTCATCCACATACAAAATAAGGATCAACCAACTACCATCCTTAGCCTTCTTTGTATATAGACAGTGATCGAACTCACTACGTTTGTAGCCTTGAGAAAGCATAAACTTGTGGAATTTATGGTACCATGCCCTCGGTGATTGTTTTAAGCCATAAAGACTCTTTAACAACTGGCATACCCAATCTTCCTTGCCTTTCTCAACAAACCCTTCTGGTTGCTGCATGTAAATTTCCACATCTAAATCACCATGCAAGAACGCTGTCTTGACATCCATTTGGTGCAACACCAAATCTAATATGGAAACCAATGCAAGAAAGCATCTCAATGTAGTCATTTTGACCACCGAAGAGAAGACTTCATCAAAGTCAATGCCTTGTTCTTGCTTAAAGCCCTTGGCAACAAGCCTTGCTTTGTACTTTGGCTGACTATCATGAGCGGTGATCTTATACCTGTAAACCCATTTACAAGGTAGAGCCTTTTTGCCCCGTGGTAATTTAACTAGCTTCCATGTCTGGTTTTTATGCAGAGCTGTCATCTCTGACTGCATGGCCAATTGCCAATTCCCGGAGTCCTTCATTTGCACTGCTTCCTTGTAACATGAAGGCTCATTGCAATCAGTCAACATGACATAGTTCATATATGGAACAAACCTATCAGGAGGTCGCATGACACGTCCAGATCTACGCACAATAGGTGGCTCACGCTCAGCCACAACCTGTGGTTCCACTCTATCCTGTCCTTGCTCCTCTTGAGCCCTACCATTTTGTCTTGCACGTGCAGGTCCATCTTCTTGGAAGACAACTCTTCTAATCTCCTCAACCCTCTCTGGTTTAGAATGATATTTGGATTCATTCAAGTGAACATCATTGTTGCGGACAACCTTTCTGGATTCGGGATCCCAAAGTCTGTACCCCATCTCACCAGAATTACCATAGCCTAGAAAGATGTACTTTCTACTCTTTGGCTCAAGTTTGTTCCTAAATTCCTTTGGAACGTGAGTATATGTCTCACAGCCGAAGACTCTGAGATGCTTGTATGAGGGCATTTTGCCTGACCATACCATCTCTCGCACTGAATCCTTCTGCAAAACCTTGCTAGGAGATCTATTTACAAGATGAACAACTGTTGATACAGCTTCAGCCCAAAACCCATTTGGTAGCTGTGCATTAGACAACATACTTCCGACCTTCTCTTGTATGGTCCTATTCATCCTCTCAGCAACACCATTTTGAGGAGGATTGTAAGGAGCAGTAAGTTCACGTTTTATACCTTTTGACTCACAAAAGTCCTGAAAGGCCTTTGAACATACTCTCCACCATTGTCAGTGCGTAGGCATTTAAGCTTCTTGCCATTCTGATTCTCCACAAGTGTCACAAACGTTTTGAAAACACTAAACGCTTCATCCTTGTGCTTGAGAAAGTAAACCCATACTTTCCTCGAGTAATCATCTATAAATGTCATAAAGTAAGAAGCTCCCCCTAGAGATAGGTTAGGCATAGGTCCACACAAATCACTATGAAAAGCCAGACAAATAACTAGAACGAGACAAGATTTCCATTCCCTTCTTGGACATATGTCCTAACCGGCTATGCCACAAAGAAACGTTCGGCTGCTCGGTTACATTGATTACATTTTTAGAGACATTTGATACATAAATCATGTAAAGTCCTCCAGAATTTACTCCATGTGCTACTGTCATAGAACCTTTGGATATCTTCCACATGTTCTGCCCAAAAGTAATGACGTAGCCAGCATCATCAAGTAAACCTGTGTTGATCAAGCTCTTTGTAATTGCGGAAACATGTCTCACATTCTTTAGCGTGAAAGAAGAGCCATTCTGAAACTTCAATTGAACATCTCCAACACCTAAGATCTCACATGTCTGCCCATTGCCTAGCTGAACATGATCTTTAGTGGTCACATAAGAGGTAAACCACTCCTTGTTTGGAGACACATGAAGTGATGCCCCCGAGTCTATAATCTAGTCACTCAGTGCATTTCCATTAGATGTTGTAAGAAGAGCTGAGTCCATTGTATTCTTCAAGAAGTAGATTTCTTCTGACACTAGACTGTCATCCTCTGCAACAGTGTTTGTCACATTTATTTCTTGAATCTTCACTGAAGACTTGTTCTTCTCACCATGGTCTTCAGCTTTCTCTTTGCCTTTTTCTGCTTTCCATTCTCTGCAGTCTCTTTTCATGTGACCCTTCTTGCCACAATGGTAGCATTCTATGTCACTCTTGCCTTTAGCACTGCGGGACTTGCTACGAGACTGATTCCTCTTTCCACCTTTGTACTTTTCTTTGGTCCTTCCCCTGACAACTAAGGCTGTTCCTTTGCCTTTGTCCATTGTCTTTCTATTGGTTTCTTCAGTAAGCAGACTTCCTTCTACACCTGCTATGTTCAAACCATCTGAAGGTGCAGAATTACTCAAAGCTGTGCGAAAAGTGTCCCAACTTTTCGGCAATGTGATCAACAAGAACATAGCTCTAACAGGTTCATCAAACTTGACACCTTGAGCTGAAAACTGACTATAGATTGTGTTGAATTCATTCAAATGATTGGACATAGGTGTCCCTTCTTTCATCTTCAAGTCAACAAGCTTCTTAAGCCAGTATACTTGTGAAGCTGCACTTTGCTTCTCATAAAGATCACTCAGCTTTAACCATGCTTGATAAGCCGACATCTCGTCTGCTACATTGAAGTAAACGCTTTCTGCCAAAGTCAGCATAATGGTAGAAAGTGCCAATTCATCCATTTTGCTCCATTCATCTTCGTCCATATCTTCTGGTTTTATCCCCTTGAGCTTTATAGGTTTTATCTGCTTCTTTTGTACCAACACGTGCCAAATCTGTTGCTTCCACAATGGGAAATTGGTTCCATCCAGCTTCTTGATATTGTAAAGAGCAGTGTCCTGTGATCCAGCCATAGCTACGCTTCACAGTAGTTTACTTTCCTTGGAAAAATTCGGCAGAGTTTCCCCTGTAAACTGACCTCTGAACCAACATCAACCTGTCAAATGAACCAAGAAAGCTTCAGATTCTGCATAAATTTTGGCACAGTCTCCTTTGTAAAATGGCTCTGGTGTACCAAAAAACAGCTCAAAAAACAGCTCAAAAAACACTGTCTCTCTGACACTGTAAGCTGTGGGTAAACCTGTCCTGCACATGTACTGTCTCTGACTGTCCTGTAAGCATAAACTGCGACAATGCCTCAACGTCAGTAAAGCAAAGATGCAATCCCAACTGTCTAACTCACAGTCAATACATCCTAGCTGCCTATCTAAGGGTGCTCGAGGGATCGCTCCAAGACCTGTATCACCGAAAGGATCTCAACATTCGAGAATCCCCCAGCTCAATAAAACCTCACTCGACCCTCAACAAAGGCTGCAGTAAATCTGACAGTACATAGACTTCCCACAAAGTCATACATCCACAAATTTCCCACTGTATGCTGTAACCGCTGCGGCGGTTGTTTGCTGCGTGACTCACAGCCAGCAAACCCTCAACAGACATACATCATCTTTGACAATACATCCCATGTGGAAGTTCCTGCAATGTCAGGATGAAATCTGGAATATCAAGCAGCAAACACAAGCTACCTGATGAACTAGTGGATGTCGCCTACAGTCTGTGTGTAGATGCGCCCGTGTCGTATGTGACACGCCTCCAAGAACTGTGAGCCGTCC
This sequence comes from Adiantum capillus-veneris, assembly GCF_014529385.1. Taxonomy (NCBI): domain Eukaryota; kingdom Viridiplantae; phylum Streptophyta; class Polypodiopsida; order Polypodiales; family Pteridaceae; genus Adiantum; species Adiantum capillus-veneris. The sequence continues at coordinate 113,712,982 of NC_140958.1, forward strand.
TTAGATGTGTAGACAACCACAAATCAACACTCTGGGAGTGTCGATATCCTCAGCACCTGCAGTCGTAGGCCGAAAACCCCAAATTTGCAGAGTCGGATCTGCACCCGTCGAGACCACGTAGTCGAAAATGGCCTACACAGACCTTTGTCGAAGCCGAACGGTGGCCGAGATGACCTCAGAATGAAATTCTGAGCACACCAAGCCCTACTGGCTCTCCCACAAGATTTGGGGCCAAAGTCTTTCACTCCAATCTGAGCTGGTGACTCTGGCCTCCTGCAGTGCTGCCCCGAGCCTCGATCTGAGCTCTGATACCAGTTGAAGGAGTACGAGCGAAAGTGCGACGCGAGAGAGAGTGCGAGAAGAATAGCACGATGATATGGTGAACTCGCACTACTATAATGTGTAGAGCATAGTGAGTTCTTATTAGGTTTTAACAAAAGAATATGTGTACATACCTGGCGGCCCGCCCACTTACCTGGGCGACCACATTGGGCTTTATACCCCAACACTACCTCCTCTCTTCTTCTTGTGGTAGTCCTCGCCGACCCTTTTTTTTTATACAAGGGGGAGGGCACCACTCCCTCCCTTCTTGGCAAGGGGAATCGATGCTCAGCTCTTTGCCTGCAAACTGCGATGTGTTCAAAGGCTCGTGGTAGGGACGGCTAGTCAGAGTGGCACCAAAGCTTTGCAGAGGTGGGGTGGGCTCCCTTGAAGCCCATGATTGTTGTGCATTGAAGACTTTGGAGTGCAATGGCGATGCAATGCTCAACAGTTTTGTCTGATGGTCTGGCCGGGGTTTTTTTGGGGTGGGGGCTCCTGAGCAGTTGATGATGGAGCGGTTGGGCTCCCCCCGTGTTAAGGCATGCAATTGTGGTTCTCTCTGGTCCGGATTGGATGGTATCAGGCCCAATGGTACAGTGTGCGGTTCTAGTGGAATCTCTCATGTCTTTCTCTTCCTTGTAGGTGGCTCCTTGGTAAGCCAAGTTTATGTTTCTTCATGTAGTGGGGTGTCACCTGATCAGTCATGGAATCTATCAGATATGTCTCTAAGTTGATGATTGGCATGTTTTGTATCTGTTGGGTTGTCTTGGCTTGGTTGATTATAGTTGGGATGTATTATTGTGATCCATGGATTTCTCTGAGCATGAATGGTCTTGTAATTATTTTTTCTGATTAAGTGTATACTACTCACTATTAAGTCTCTCCAATCTCAAAAAACACAAAAATTCTCTCAAAACATATTAAGTGCATAAGTGAAAGGTGAGTTTAGGAAATGAAAAGGCAAATGAAAGTGGAAAGTCAAAAGGCATATGAAGGTGGAAAGTCAAAGGACCTTTTGTGTCCATATAAAGAGTTGTTTCTCTTCTCCTTTATTTTCTCTTTAGCATTTTATTCTCTTCAAAGTGTCTCCTCTCTCCCTCTATCTCGCCTATGTGTGCAATGTTATATCTGTCCTTCTTAGCTAATACTATTGCAAATCTACCTGCTTCGTCATTGCCCGTTGCTATGTGATATAGACTAGCACATCATTTTTGTTCTTATTGAGAGAATCTTTGGATTAGGAACACCTTTTAAATTTTTTGAAGCCATTAGGAATACCTTATAGTACTCACTATTGTGAGTACTCCAAAAAAAAAAAAGAATCTGCTCAAGAAGTTGTGTTATTTTTAACCGACAAGTAGCAGGCCTCTACCTATGCGAGCTGCACAACGGAATAATCTAGAAATCACACACTAGAAAAATACTCTACACTTAAAATTTCCCAAAAAACACTTTGCTTTTATTGAATCAAAATCTTTGTCGTCCTCAATTTACACTGAAAGTTGTAATTCCTGCCTTGCTTGAGCCTATCACTTGATTCAAGATTTTTTGTATAAACCCTTGATACCCTCGGCACTTGAGATAAGACATTCAATCATCCTATGAAAACTTTAGAATCCCTAGAGACGAGTTACTCTGTTCAATGAACCCTTGTTTTCGAAATTTCCCTTGCTTATGCTTCTCAACCTTGCACTTGATTCTCACCCTTGCACTTTATTTTGAACCCTTGTAATTGCCTTTTCACTTGAACTTGCCATTGCATTGTTTGAACTCTTGAACTCTGGTACTCATCCTCAAAACTCTTCCTTGAAGCGTTGGTTTTTTTTCTCCTGAAGCTTGCCCTTGAAGCTCTTGAACCCTTTAAGCTCTTGAACTCTTGAACTCTTGAACTCTTGTATCTCACCTTGAAGCTGTGTCTAGAAGCATTTCTTTTTTCACTTGAGCTTGCCCTCAAATAAATCCCCTCATCCCCTTTATCTCAAACACATATATTTCCCTTTGAATCAATCCTTGAGTGGAGATTATAGCTCAAATGAAAAATCTAGGTGGAATTTTTCTCCCATAGATCGGCTACTATCTTGAATATTTAATCGGATCAAGGTTACATTGGATGTTAACCCATGATGTCATTATTATTATTTTTTCATATTTTTTATCATGGGTTGAGTTTGTTGGTCCCGTAGGTTTATGGTCAAGGGTTGGCGATTGCCGATGAGAGGTGCACCATACTTATTTAGTGCCGACTAGCCAAATGTGGATGTCCATATGTGACATTAGGAAGAGTTAGGGGTCTAGGAGGGCCTCTTTATTTGGTAGTTTAAGGAAATCAAACCTTTTGTAGTAAGAAAGTAATCAAAGGACAGCTTTTAAATTGAAACAGGCAAAACAACTAGTTTATTTGAATTCAAATTTTCCCTCCAAAATTAAATTTAAAATCTAGCAGGTAAAACCATATCATGTAGCATATCCACTCAAATCCGAGATCATATATGTGAGTTATGAAAGGCCAAAATAAAATTGTCCACCTCCTTTTTGGGGAGGAAGTGCATCTTTTGACCACTGTTACACTCTCTTACACACCCACCATTCTTGCACACATGGCGTATACCTATTTTCCATAATGTTTATCACCCCCATAAGGTCATGGAAAATAAAGAGGCCCTCCTTGACCCAATTTTCTTTCTAATGAAGGGACGGACCCATAGATAAGGTTTGTGAACCTAGTTTTTCCTCATTCTGAAGGTACTAAGATTTGCTCTTGCCTTATCCTCTTGGGCTTTTTACCTATGACACACACACACACACACACACACACACACACACACACACACACATATATATATATATATATAGAGAGAGAGAGAGAGAGAGAGAGAGAGAGAGAAGGTGTAGGCAATTGAGTAGTGGTGAGTAATGTGGCAATGTGGAGGACAGGCAACATCAACAGCTTCTTCCTCTCAAAGCACGCAAGATTCTTACAATGATAGCAAGTTAGGAGGTGAGTGACATTGTCTGTTGTTGTAAATCTTGTCTATGCACAAGTTGTGTGCTTACAATCATTGTGGCTTGCACACATCATTGAGCAAGGTCCTTGTAGTTGACATTTTTTGGTGCCATTTCCAGGGAGCTGCTCTGTGCCAAGCTCCAACCACAACCTGCATTTTGTGTGTTGAGGTTATCACTGTATGTTTGAAAATTGAAAGGAAGGGAAGTGTGTGTGTGTGTGTGAAAATATGTAGCGTTGTTGCAGATTAATGTCAGTTGTTCTGCTGCTATCAAAGTTTTCTTGTGTTATGTGTGATGTAGAAGGGAACGAGAAGGTTCTATTTTGGCTTCAATCTCAATTAGAACAAACCCTGTTCTTTGGTTAATTTCTATTTCTTTTATTTATGATATGTTTGTATTTAGTTGTTGAACTATTTATTTTTGTTCACAAACTCAAAAACACTAATTATAAAAAAAACAAAAATGCCATACAACTGGTTTTTATTTTTTGAATTGACACAAAAACAAAATAACCCGACTCCAACTAGTTCCCGTGTAGGCAAGAAAAAGAAAAAGGCCCAATAGCTCCCACTACTCCTTGAAGGGGGGAATGCCAGCATGTGGGATAAAGTCTCCACCTTTCCCTCCATAAACCTCCCTTCAACTTTCACTTCCATCCACTTGCCTAGCTAGAAATTGTTTGTTTTGAGGGTCATGGTCACCTTAGGAGGTGCTCAAAATCTATGTTGTAAAATTCATCAAGATCCTCTAAATGATACGCTTGTTTTGGGTTATTGCATGCCCCAGTTTGCATAGCGAGTGAAAAAAAAGAAAAAGGCTAACAAATCGAAACAACAAAACAAAAAAGAAATTGAAGGAAAGTGTTTTGAGTGCGTACCAACGCTTGTAAGACATTGAACTCATATGTACTTATGCTATGAATTTGAGCAATTAGAGAGTGTCTCAAATTATGCGAGAACCCATTTTCCACCCATGTTAGGTTTTCAGGCCTTTGGATGGGAGCCAAATGTAGTGCGGCCCAAGACCCACACATCACGGTGGCTACTGACTCTTCCTTTGATTTTGACATGATGGAGGGACACCCTACCCCATATCTTGAGAATACAAACCAAAATGTACATGTCTCAACCCCACAACCAAGTGCTAGCATGTTCAGTTGCCTAATGGAACCATTATTCAAGCCACTTGTTCGAAAACCATAGCTAGTGAAGTAAATGAAGGCGGTGACCCAGCAAAGCAATCACCCTCTGGATTTCTCCTACCTGCTGGTAGGAGTCTTAGGGAAGTACAAGAAGTCTTATATGCAAGTAGCTAGGGAGAAAGAAATTGAGAGCTTGCATATGATAGAACAATGGCGAGGCATGAAGGCAAAGGATCCTATGGCAATTGTCATGCCAATCAAGCAATCGAGTGTTTCCAAATTAGCAGTCACTGAGGGTCATACCATAGGGGGCCACAATGCCTCCATTTTAAGGGAAACCTCTAGCACATCAAGCTTAGAGGGGGTATTTCTCAATGAAAATTGAAAGTATGACCTGTACATAGATGTTGTACAATCCACGTCTACTGCCACAAGTCAAGAGGAGCGGCAATGATGGTTTGTGATGTCATCTATAGGGTTGTCCAATTGGAGAGGCAAAACAAGGGGATTAACATTCTTTCAACGGGTCTTATGAGATTCTTGGAGACGAGAAACCGTATTACAAATGGAGACTTGCTCAGTGATTCCCATGGATCCTTCATATGTTGTTTCACCTAGAGTCTTGGTATAGTCTGAACCGAGAAGAAATATTTTTACCTTTCCAAATTTAGCTCATCTTTTTCTTGAAGAACTATGTCTACCATGCCTATCCCAGTGAGATCGTCATGGCAAAAAGTACACCCTAGACCTCATCCGCCGTTAGTAAAATATCTCTACCTAGTAGCAGAGTACCTACAAATGTGTATCAATCATATGTACATGTTGCCCCTCATGCTCATGTAGCTCATACACCCCCACTTATTACAAGTTCTTATGCTCCACAACTTGGCATTATCCAAGCTCTTATTCAAGTGGGGCCAATTCAATTAACAATAACATGTTATATCTTGTACTTGCTATGCCTAGGGCCACATTTGTGAAATTTGGACTATCTCATGGTACAACACCATAGACGTATGGGACCCAAGGGCCGTGCATATGCCAATACCAAGGCCAAAATCCATTTCAACGTAGTTCTAGGAGCACCTACACCCACTATACCTGCTCATTTAGGAGATTTGGTAGCATTTGCTCAAACTATCGATCGATCTATTGCAGATAGTATGTGTAGCATACCTGAGAGAGATCTTAGAAGTAAGGTACTAAAAATGGCCAAGCTCACACAAAAATTTAGCGATGATGGAGATGTTAGAAATCATATTGAGGTATTTGAGCGCGTGTGCAATTCCCTAGAAGAGCACAATGAGCTACGTAAGTGTCAGGCCTTGAGCTCGACCCTGAGTGGGACGGATAGAGATTGGTATAGAACCTTAGGGGTTGAAGAGCACACACATTACCCTACTCTTAGGATAATCTTCTTGAAAAGTAATACATACAAGAGATTGTATGTTCGGGTGTGGCATCTCAACTCCAAAAAGCTAAAAGGAAGGAATGGGAATTGGTGATAAATTTTGTTAGTCATTTGAAGCATTTGAATTCTTGTTGTACCCAAATGAGGCTTTCAAAAATAATTAGTTGCTCAATAGATTCATTAAAGGAGTGAAACATGAGGTTATCTACAATGGATTAGTCATTAGGGGTATTACTACCTGAGAAGCAGTCACTACCGATGCAATCCGCACGTATCAGAGGTTGGGAACTTGCCAAACACTGTGTGTGAGTCACAAATGGCTGCAAGCACACAACTAGACTGTCCTAGCAAGCTCAAAGGGACAATGGTGTGTCACTTACCGCTCAATACTTTGCCGTCGTGAAGGATTACGTGCCACGAAGAAGAGGGAGCTGTCGTCATCACGCTCAACCACCTCGTTGTCTTCGATGCCACCGTAATGCTCAATCACTCTCTCTCTCTCTCTCTCTCTCTCTCTCTCTCTCTCTCTCTCTCTCAAGCATACACACACACACAGATACACACTCGTGAGAACACAATGGAGAAGAGGGTAGAGGTAGAGCAAGAGCACTTCTTTAGCATGTGTTAGCGGGTCGTTGCAACGGACGTCTGCATCATAGCTTTTTGTACTAAAGTTAATGTCAATATGCAAGGAAGCGATTCGGGATGGGACAAAGAGACTTAATGAGAGTGTCAATCTCACCAAAGTGAACTCAAAGGGCTATTCATACTACGACAAAAGCAAATCAACCACTTCCTAGTCAGAAAATCAGTCTTTGACGGATCTCACCGCTCTAGGTCATCACGCCTTTTCGGCTTCCAAACAAATTCAAAATGCAATGTAACTTAAGGAGGGGTATTACAACACCTAAGGGCACAATCCTACCAGGTTTTGTAGCCATCTAGCAAGGTACATAAATCATGATCCATCACAAAAAATGTGCAAAAAACTGAAACAAAACTACACGAAAGGGTCCCCCTTAAACATAGAAACACTTATCCAAGGTCAAAACATCACAAAACAACCATTTAAGACCTCAAATAAATGCATTTAGCTCACGAACAAGACGTTGCAAACCATAGTAGAATTGAAAATGATTACACTTAGATTGTAGAGCAAGAGACAAGGAACACAATGTGCTATTCAGAATTGAATTCTGATTACCAGACAAGGAGAAAAGTGGATTACAAGTTGTAGTAGCAAGAAGCTCTCACATTCGACGTCTAATACTTCTTCAAGCTAATGATAATGTGTTTTTGCAAAACTAAGGGTTTTGACTTAAGAGCTAAGGGGACTTTCCCATAGTCATTCGTCCATTTACAAGGTGTGTAGAATCAAAGAGTCTATGAGGCCATGAAAAAATATATTACAATGGAGAATCCTCATTAGCATAATTACATCCCTTCTTTTGAAAAAATGAGCAAGTACGACAAGGTTTGGTGTACATCCGCCTTTTACGTGTCAGTCCGCTATGTACACCAAACATTCCCCCCTTGCTATTCATTGCACGTCCTCGTGTAATCTGTTTTTGACTGTCTTCTAGTAGTTGATCAGTCTCTTTTCTAACGCCCCAGTGAGGTGCCTGAACTTTGCACCCTTGCCTCAATCTCCACTTTTGTCGCCAGCTCTTTGAAAGGATTATTGCTGAGAGTTCTCTAATAGGCTATGTGTCCGATTGGTAGATCTTTGGTCATGGGATTAAATATAGAGGAGTCTACCTCAAAGAATCCTTTCATGAATGCCTCATCAAAGGTCTGCATGTAGTGGAAGGGGAAGGAACATGACTCTCGCATATAATCCCACGACAATTTTTTCTTGGGATTTCTGTCTCCATATTCCAGCAGAGCCCTCTTGTGCCTTCCACAAAAACCTACCAGGGATGCTCTGATGCCTCTATATCATTGAATGTCGTTATGCAAGTGATTAGCATTTTGGTAATTTTCACGACCATCTAGCATGCGAGATCTGGTATCTCCTTCATCATGTTGAGGACCCCCTTGAGTGTCTTAACCATATACTTTTTTGATGGGGGATTGTTATTGCTTGGCTTTTTATGAACGAGTAATTCAACACCGCTGGTCTTTTGTTTTGCCATGAGTAAAAGCTTTCCCAGGATCGCCGTTTGTTGATGGGACAATAAGTTGGGTCGATCCTAAGATGCTGTGGAAAATTTCTATAGTATGTTTCATCTATTGGTCGTCGCTGCTCAAACCATTTCTTTCGCCAGAGGGGTTTAGTGTCAATGATAGTCTAAATTTGTAGCATAGTGACAAGAACATCCCTGTAATCTCCTCTTTTGTTTGGATCAAGGGAACATAGCATTTTCTATTTCCATAATAGGGACTCCTGCCTCAAAATAGTAGGGCAATCATCTCATGCCTGAGATTCTTCACCACTTCATATGGAGTGATCATGAGCAGGGCTGCTGACTCCAACACTTTGAGCTCATGTTGCATATACTCCGTTGCTTTTCCTGTTCAAATTACTACGTTGCTTTTCCTGTGCTTGTACCTGGCATATCCATTTGGTGAGCTTCCAAAGTGAAATTCTCAAGTCCTCCTGTTTGCTCAAACTCCACTAGGGTTGTTTGTTCAGGCTTTTCTTGTGTTTCCCTTAGAGCATCCAAATCTCCCTGTGCCTCTGTTAGCTGCTTTCTCAAATTTTCAATCTCTTCATCTTTGGCTTTCTGCAATGCTCTATGCCCTACAGTCATGATTTGTCTGTCATATTTCTCTTGAGAAAGGGCCTCCTTTAGATCTTGGACCTCTTCAACGGGGTTGATCTAGTTGTCATGCTTGAGGAGATTAGTGTCTCCTGCAGGCTAAAAGCTGGGTTAGAGTCTTGTTGACCACCGCGTAGGAATCTTGCAGCTTTTCACCCTGCTCTCTTTCCCTAACCAACTCTTCCTCTAGTCGTTGTTTCTCAACCTGCAGAGTAATCCTCATTGAACTATTGGACCTCCTTGTAGAAATAGGTAGCATCTCTTGTTCCCTTTGTAACTTTGATTGGAGTTGCAGATGGACTTTTTGTAACTCCTCTACTTTGTGTTGTAGCTTCCATGTGTTTTCAACTGCTTTCATTGCCTCTTTCTTAGTGTTCTCTAGCTCTAGTTCTTGCAAGTTGTAGAGAGATCTTTGGCATTGGAACTGGAGCTTGATCTGGTCTAAATGTGTATCAAATGTCAAACAACCGGATCATTTTGGCTCCTTCCTCTATCACCACTTGCGAACAAGGAAATCTTGTTTGTTTCTGACTTGTTTGGCTCTTTTTCAAGGTTCCAACCTCATCCGTCGTTCTTTCCTTTGTTTCCAATACTTTAATAGCCACCGAAGCTGTAGTGGTATCTAGTGGTGCTGTCTCTTTTTCTTGATCTACCTTCTTTTGTGACAACACTTTGTCTGCTACTTGTTTTGGAATATCTACAACTTTTTTTTTTTGTTCCAGTCTCTGAAGGTAACTCTTTGTCTTTAGGCGATTCAAAATGATATTGTTGTTGGTCAAGTGTGTCCTGCTCACCCTTCTCTTCTTGGTTTCTATCTTTTCCCTTGGCCTTGGTAGATTTGTGGGATGATTCGAGATCATCGATGTGTGGCCGCTTTACATCCTCTCTTTCTGTTTGCTCCATTTTTTGTTTGAGCTCATTTTGAATTTGTTGCCGCATTGCTGGAAATGTTCAAATTCTCCTCCGCTTCTTGTCTTTTGTGTTGCTTGATCCATTCTAGGACTGTTGATTTTTTGCACTGTAAAGGTACATCTTCTTTTTTATCATCCACTTGTGTTCCCTTTCTTCTTTCTTCCTCGTGTTTCTTTTGGCGGATTTTGTCTCTTTGTACCTGCGCTTCTTTCATTGTTCTTTTGGCTTGGGTTACTGGGATGGCCTTTGCCGCTCGGGTTGTTCTCTTCTTCAGTCTTGTGTCGCTAATTGAAAACTCACTCCCATGTTCATCGTCTGAAAATTGGTATTCAAAAGGAGTATCTCTTTCTTTTGACATTTCTTCCTCCCTATTCGGTGCATCCGACTCCGTGTTCTCACCCGTCAGTGTTAGTTCTTGTTGAGATCTGCCTTGTTTGTTTGACCTCTGGTTTTGGCCTTGTAGATGGTCCTGCTACTATGGCTTTACTGCTCTTTTGGATTTGTGGATCAAATCTACTATGCTTCTACTGGTGGTAGATAATAAATTATTCATAGTGCTTGGTAGGCAAATCGTGTCAACACTTGTCTAGCGTTCATGTAGTCTTTCTTTTTTGGCTACCCTTAAGATTTGCTTCCACTATGTTGTTGAGGAGGTAGTTGCCAAAGTCATAGTTGCCACTCTTCTTTCTGCTAACCCCATTGCCATTACTACTGCCATGTGCAACAGTGGTTTAGTGTATCTTAGTGGCTTTTGTACTTTGAAGTGTTGCGATATGAGACGCAACGGCAATTTTGTCTTCAAGTAGATCAAATCTTGATATGTCAGTTTGTGTCCTCTTTGCTTCAAAAAGTTTTTATCATTATGTAGTATTGCTTTTGTTTTTTGTAAGAGATTGTGTGTTCCCTGTTGCAAATGGAGAGCTTCATTGATTATTTATGCAATGATTTTAACTTTGATTGTCGCTCCATCTTTGTCCGTAAGGGTGGCTTCCCCATTGTACTGAATTGAGCTTATGAGTTCATGAGCTCTTTTGAAATCTGTTTCCCATGGCGGTAGTCGTAGAAAGCTGTCCAATTGTAGACACCTGGCCCCATCTTGCACTTCGGACTTCCGGTGTAGTGCCCACAATTCCCTTGGAAAAATGGTGGTCTTTACTATCTCTCCTTCCGTTGCTTGAAATATTTCAATGAATATATTGGCTGGTATTGCTTTGAGCACCTGTTGTGTGATATGGGCCTTCTCATTCGAGAATATATTTGTGATCTCATATGGTGGTGCTCCCCACTCCCTTTGTGCTTTCCTTTGAGGCATCCTGAGGTTTTAGATTGGAAACAGGATTTGGCAATTGATCAAAATTGTTGGAAAGTTGAAGAAAACGCAAACTTTGACCATAAAATGAAAAATGAGCATAACTTTGTCAAAACTACCCCAAATTTGACCAATTTTCACCAGTGCATCTAGGATTACTATAGGGACAAGGGCATAAGGTAACCGATGAATTCTGGCAGAAAGGGACATAGATCATGATCCATGTTGGAAAGCAACTTGCAATTTCAACTAGTGGAGGTTGCTTTTGGGCTTATGGGGAACCTACTATGCAAATTTCTGTGGTTTTAGGGTTTGAGGAACATGGATCGCGATCCATGTTGGGAAACATATTGAAGATCTGATGATACCAATTGATAGGGCTCATCAAGATGGTGCCTTGGTCCAAAAGTTTTGGGATTTGGATCATTGGTTTGGTACTTAGGTCAATTTTTGGAAATCATCCTTAAACTTAGAGAAATTTGGAATTTTGATGTAAATTTTGGAATCCAAATGACTTGAAGCTTCATGGCTAGGCTTTGTTTGATACTATGAGCCATATGATATGAATTTTTCTCTGGTTGGGCAAAAAGGTACATGGATCATGATCCATGTTGAGAGGGATTTTGGTACAGATTTTTGCACACATGTTCCTATAGGTCTTCCTAGCACACTGGTGAATTATTTTCAAATTTGGACATGTTTTTCCTGTGTTTACTCAATCTCCCAGTTTATGGCCATGTTTTTCCGTCTTGACCATAGTGGTTTTTTGAAACCACTTATGGGCACTTCCTTTGACTGAAATTTGTTATTGCCTTGATTCTAGATCATGGCTTTTCCTATCTCCCTCACCAATTTTCATCAGTTTTGGATCCATCGGAAGGGGGCAATTGATCCAGCCAATCTGCACAGCTTTGCAGGTACTCTTTTGCTTGGCTTCGACCACAATTAGACCTTTAATGTTACATATCCTTGATCCTTGTGTTTCACCCTCTTTCGGAGTCCCTTTTGTTTTAGTTGGCTTTGGGATAAAGCCCCAAGATGTTTCAATTGTTGCTCTGGCTAGTAGGGTAGCTTCATATCCTTTTCCTAACCCTACTCCATAATGTTTTTGCTAGAAACTAATAATTTTTTCTTTGATTATTGCCAAATGACTATTTGCAAATTGAAGGTAACAAACCATCAGGGTTTGATGATTAAAAAAACCCCTTTTTGTGACTATTTTTGCATGGTCAGTTATACTTTTGCATCCCCTAGCTAGTGAACAACTCTTGCCCTGATTTTGTCATCAAGGTACATGGATTGCGATCCATGTTGGGCAGCATTTTGAAATTCCAACTAGTGGAGGTTGTTCCTGGGCATATGGGGATGCTAATGTGAGATTTCTCCGGTTTTAGGGTTTGAGGAACATGGATCACGATCCATGTCCCACCACCTTTTGCAACTGTTTTTACACCCAGTGATTCTACCTGTTACCAGGGGTCTGCTGTGATGAAAAGGTTTTTGGTTTGGGTAAGTCTTGATCTCCCCCATTGGCCTTGATAACTTGTAGATTTTGTGACTTTGATCTGCTCTGATTTGTTGTTTTGGCAATGTTGGTGTAGTGTGGAGCATATACAAGTGTTCTTGTAGGGTTAATGATCATACCTATCGAATCTGGTGGAGTAAGAGCTACCGAGGTAGTCGCACAGCAGGCAGAAACAAAACGAAAAAGCATATTCCTTTGTCTCTCTGTCTCTCTCTCTCTCTCTCTCTCTCTCTCTTTCTCTCTCTGACTACAAATGAGCTTAGGTTGTTCCATTTGGCTATATGTTCCCAATCTACCCGAAATTCCCCATTCATACTTACCTCCATTGACCATATCTTGCTGTTCATATCACTTGCAGTTCGAACTCTTCTTCATTCTGATATTCGGTCGACTTAAATTTGCCATATTGATCCTTTAGAAGTTGGCTCAAAATTCATCGTGTGCCAAACCTTTCCATGTTTTCCATGTTTGAAGCCCTTGGTTTGAAGTTTTTCTTTCAAAAGTCAATTCCAAATTTCTTGGCTCAACTTATTAATTTTTGTTGATTATTTTGTGTTTTTAGCTTTTTAGTAAAGGAAAATTAGTTACAATTGTTATTAGTTGGCCAAAATTTAACCAAAATTAGTGTAATCACTCATACATGACATATTCTTAACCATACATTAAGATGGTGTCAATATGGATCATGGTTATGCCTGCTAAGAGTTTAAAAACTTTGAAAATTTGTTAAAGGAAAAAAAAAGAAAAAGAAAAAGAAAAGAAGATAATACATACAAAATGATGAGTATCTTGCTACAGTTTCCCCCCTTCCTAGAGTGAGTCGTCCAAGACGAACGTGTGTCAAAGTGCATGGGTATGAAGTATGTGTCTATGCATAGTTATATATTGTGGCTCTACAATGCAAATTGAGGATATGCATGGGGTAGAAAAGTATTGTGCAAGATATGGGTTTTGAACAATAAATTCAGTGGCTTTTGATGGTGAGGTTAGGTTGAAGCTGCATGGTCCGAACAAAAGTAGTTGTAGAAGATGTGCTCTTTGTTTGACAATGGCCTCTAGAAGTTGTGACACTGCATTGTGTGGTGATTGAGGGCTCTGTTTTGGTCTCCATTAAAATTGTTTTATTGTGGACTTTAGGGTCAAGGCATCCAGTAAGAAAGGCAGTTTCGGATTCCATAGCCATTAGACTTCTTTTGGTTGTCGATGTTGAGATTGGATTGGCCTAGGTTGCTTGACAAAAGCCTTGGGTCACGGTTTGTCGAGGGTGGGTTTCTGTTGATGCATCGTGGGTGAACTTGCATTGCCATGTTATTTGGATATCCATAATGCCTTCGGATTGGTTTGCATAATAGATTTTTTTACCCAGATTTTCTTGACCACCATTTGAGAACATCGCTGGATTGGAGCAGGTGTTGATTGGAGAGGTTTCCATACATAGTCTATTTATACAAATAACGTGGCAAAAGATTTGTCATCTTGCCTTAGCTGCAAGGTATTATCACGCCAATTTGGTGTGGCTTGATAAGTGCACATCCACGGCTCTCCCAGATTAATTGCTTCATTAAGATCCGTATCCTCGAATACATGAAACTGGTGAGGATAAACTATTCCATCAATAGTTATTGGCAAATTACTTGTCCCATGTTGTTCATTGTGCCTTTGTTTGCCACTTTGAACCCCATAGTATTTGGCGTTAGAGGTTCCTTTGTTAATTTCATGAAAGTGGAGTAGTTGACAACATTTTCTCTTATCCCCGTGTCCACTAATGCCTGCTTGGTGGTGTCATTTGTAAGTTGCAACATAATGCATAGATCTATACCACCTAACCATGTAGCCTCCATTTGTATGGATGCTATTGGAGGGGAATTGGTACAATTGTTCTGTTGGTTATTTCTCTGAAGATTTTCCATCTCCTTCCGCTTTAATATTCTGATTTTGGCTTCTTGTTGTGTCTGTTCCCGAATGTCATGGGCTTGAATTTTGCACCAAGCTGACGCATGTATTGTGTTTGGAGTTCTTTCAGTGTCATCAAAAGAAGATATTTTTTTAATCTGCATCCACTCATCCAATTAGGCATCTCCTCTCCTGCCAAGGTTGCAAGCTTGATGGCACCACTTTGTGATATATCATGTATTACAAAAGACCTCATCCCTTATTTTTGGAGTTTTTTGGAGTGTTGTTTGAGGGTATACACCAAAATGTAATCCCCTTTTTGGAACTCCTTGCTAATCACATGTTGATCATGGAAATCTTTCATTTGTCTTTTCTGAGCATATATCCCGGCTACCATTCTCACTTTGGTTTCATCTAATTGCTCCAGGGTGTCTAGTCTCTCCGATAGCTCGTGTCTCGTCCATCCTAATTGTGTTGCAACTCGTAGTGTTTTAATTAAGAATTCCTTTGGGTAGAATTGCATTAATCCCGAACATAAGGTTAAAAGGAGTGGTCCTGATGGAGGTTTTAAAAGCTACTCTCTGTAAACCCATAATTGTAGTGTGTAGCTTTTGATCCCAATCATTTCTTGAGTCACTGACTATTTTCGTGAGCACTGTGCATAAAATTTCATTGGTGCTTTTGGCTTGTCCGTTAGCTTGTGGGTGATAGGGTGCTGATTTGCACTGGATCACCATGAATTCATCAAGTAATCTTTCAATGATGTCGTTCAAAAAGTGTGTTCCCCTATCACTCACTATTTCAATGGGTATACCATATCTAGTAAAGGTATGTTTGAAAAGGAATCGAGTCGTAGTCCGTCATCGTTTTATGTGTTGCCTTTACTTCTACCCATTTAATCATGTAATATATTGCTACTATGATATATTGTGCATGCGGCCTATATGCAAGAGGTATGATGGGGCCAATAAAGTCGATGCCCCATTGGGCAAAAGCACGTACACCCATCATTGGCCTTCATGGAATTTCATCTCTCCTTAGGGGTGGTTTTGTGTGTTGGCATTCATCACATCGTTTGACATAGGCCTCTGCATCCGTAAACAAGGTTGGCCACCATATGTCTGAGTGGAGTACTAGCTTTGCCGTTTTATCAGCAAAGAAATGTCCCCCTGGCTGGCTTGAGTGTCCTTGTTCTAGGATAAAGAAATATTTGCTTTCCGTAGCACACAACCGTAGTTGTTTGTCCTTTCCCCATCTATATAGTTGGTTTGCAATTAGTAGATAATGTCTTGGTTTTTCTGCTATTGTTAATCACCGGTGTCCACTTCTAGTAGTCATGGGCCAGGCTTGTTGGTCCAATAGGAAAAGGGTAGAGTGATCACCGATGAGAGGCACACTCTAACTGTAACATGCAAGGGTTAGTTGGATAAGCATGGGAGCCCAAGTGTGAATGGGCTAGCTCATATAAAAGTCATCTAAACCTAAAAATCACTCATTCTCTCATTTGTGCACTTGAAGAGTGCTCTTGCTCCATCTCCATCTTCTTCTTCATCTCCTTGTGTGTGTGTGTGTGTGTGTGTATGTATGTGTGTGTGTGTGTGTGTGTGTGTGTGTGTGTGTGTGTGTGAGAGAGAGAGAGAGAGAGAGAGAGAGCATTGTGACGACGGCACGGTGGCGGCGACGCGGTTGAGCGTGGCACGGTGGTAGCTCCTTCTTCTTCATGGTGAGGAATCCTCCACGAGGGCGAGCGTAGGGCAATGAGTGACCCACTATTGCTCTCTTGAGCTTGCTAGATTAGTTTGGTTGTGTGCTTGCAGCCATTTGTGGCTCGCACACAGTGTACGGCAAGTCCCTTGCATTGACACATGAAATAGATGCACACATTGTTGGCGCCGCTGTCGGGGAATCGCCCTGCACTAAGTTCAAGAGGTACTTTGTGCTTCTTCTGTGAGTGTTTGTGTTAGGAAGGAGAGGAAGACGAAGAAGTTATTTTTTGTAAATTTTTATTTCCCGCATAATCTCTATTTTCTGCCGATGTCTGCTTGCACATAATCTTTTGCATAGTTAGTAGTTAGTGTGTTAGTAGTGAATGAGTAAGTAGATAAGACAGTTATCTTGTTTTCTACCAATGTCTTCTTGCATATAGTCTTTACATAGTTAGTGAATAGCTTGTTTTCTGTCAATGTCTGCTTTCACACAATTGTTTTTTTGTTTGCACAGTTAGTAGCTAGCGTGTTAGCTAGTGAATGAGTAAGCAGTTAGCTTAGAGTAGGTAGCTTCACTGTCAATTAGTAGTGAGCAAAGTAATTAAGCTTAATTAGCAGAGTAACTACCTGTAGAGGAGATAAGGTTAGGTTAGTTAGGAGAGTAGATAAAGGTTTAGTGTGTGTGTGGCCCAAAAAGTCCACTAAAACTATGCGCAATCGTCCGCGGTATTGTTAAAAAATAAAAAAATTAAAGGTAGGATCGGGCTCAAGAACATTCCCCAGAACCAAGCCCAAGCCCAAGCCCAAGCCCAAGCCCACGCTCAAGCTCAGGCCTCAATCACCCTTTAGAATTACTTATTTTAGCCTCATGCTTAAGTTAAAATCAACCCTTTTGAGGACCAACGAAGCGTTGAGTAACCGAACGCTGTGCTGGAAAGCACACCACGACCCCCTGAGCGATACACCCGTTTCAAGCTATCACATGCTATAATCCAAAAACCGATCATTAAAAAACATCAAAAACCTAGTGAAAATGGGGTGCAAAACGCCCAAAAAATCAAGCGGTTAACCTTTGAGGGTATTCATCGACGCTTGTAGGGTGCTAAAGACACATGCATCTGCACTCTGGTCGTGTGCTAGAGCCTGAGCAACTAGCGAGCATTTCGACTTATGCGAGTTCTCAATACCCACCTACCTTAGGTTCTGGGCCCTCGACAGGGACCCAAGGTAGTACCACTCAGGACCCACATATTGCATCCAGTGACTCTTCCTCTGACTATGATGTCATGGAGGGTTATCCAATGCCTAATCCTGATAGCTCAAGCCAAGACATGCATGCCATGGACCCATTGTCTGGGCTGAGCGTGCTTAGCCGCTTGAAGGAAACCCTTAGTAGAACCACTCGCTTCATACATGGAGCTAATGATGTAAATGAGAGGGTGGGGAAGTAAATTCACCATTCATGACCAACATAGACCCCATGCTCTTGGAGAGTGTGCACATGAATACTCCATTCACTTGAAGCATTTGAATTCTCGTTGTAATCCAAATGATCTTGGGGGCCACACATATGATCTTTGGGGCCACCACATGGCACAACATCATACCAAACATGGAAATCAAGGGCTTCCTATGTGCCAAGCCCAATGCAAATACCTACTCCACATGTAGTCTCTCGAGCGCCTTCACCCATGGTGCCTACTCACTTTGGTGACTTGGCAACATTTCACATTGTCGATCGATCTATTGTTGAGAATATGTGTAACACCCTGATAGAGAGCCTAGAAGTAAGGTAGTACAAATAGCCAAGCTCACACAAAAATTTAGTGGAGACAGAGATGTCTGAAAGCATATCAAAGTGTTTGAACAAATATGCGATTCTCTAGGAGAACACAATGATCTGCATAAGAGTAATGCTTTAAGACTAATCTTAAGTGGGAAGACTGGGGATTGGTATAGAGCCCTAAGGGTGGAAGAAAAAAGGATTTAGCCTACTCTTAGGAGACTGTTCTTGAAAGAATACATACGAGAGGGAGTGCTTTGGGGTGTAGCCTCTCAGCTCCAGAAAGCCCAACAAGAGGAAGGAGAGTTAGTGAGAGACTTTATTAGTCACTTGAAGCATTTGAATTCTCGTTGTAATCCAAATGAGCGCTTCAATAATAATCAATTGCTTGATAGATTCATTAGGGGATTACGACATGAGAATATCTACAATGGCCTAGTCATTAGAGGTATCACCACTTGAGAGGCAGTCACCACCAATGCGATCCAATTGGAGGATAATTTAATGATTCAAGGAGAAACAATGTTTGTTGAGCCTAAATCTACTAGCTCGCAAGCATTGGGGCATCAACCAATGACCCTAAAGCCTATTGCTAAGGAACCAAAGATATCTGAGATGACTTTAGCAGATCTCACCAAGGCCATTCAAGAGAGTCTTAGAGACAATTGTGCTCCGTTAAACAATCATACGTATCCAAGAAGGGAACAACAATGGTGCTCAATATGCTATGGTCCACATAGTACCAGTAAATTCCCTACTTTTAGATTAAAATTCAATGGGAATCGCAATGTTTGTGGGAGGTATGGTCATCAAGCTAAGGATTGCATAGTATTTAAGCGCACGATGCCCAATAGACCAACCTTAATATGGACAGACACACCTCGAGTGCCTGCATTGATGCCGGCTCCACCTCTTGAACAAATGTCACAACACAAGGTCCCTAGGGCCCAAAATGTTGTTCAAACAACACCATATGCTAGGACCACACATCCAAGAATCACTTCTGTGAATCAAGTGGGTTGTGAGTCATCTATTGCTTGTTTGGAAGGCTGTGAGGAAGATATAGACCCTAATATTACCTATGGGATTGATGCTCTTGAAGAAAGTCCACAATACTACATGGAGGACTATTGGGGACAAGTCAAACCTGTCTGTCAAGTAGCTGCTCTTGTTGCAAGAGGCCAAAATATCAATTACACTACCAAGAGACCAACTCTTTAATGCTATGAGTGTGGAGGTCCACATCGTGTGGTCGAGTGTCCTATTAGTCTACAAAAGAATGCCACACCAATGCAAACCAATCAAACAAGCACGTCGACAATTCCGATACTCAATCAATGTGGCTTACATCATTTGATCGCCCAATGTCCAAATAATTCAAATGTGCCAAATATCACGCCATTAAACTTTATTGAGGTTACCAAGGAGCCATCACAAAGTACACCTGTGGTACAAGTAAATGTACTCACATGATCAATGCTCAAAAAACAAAATTATATTCTTGAAGAAAGAGACACGGCATCAATTTTCCAATCTCAGAAGAAGAAGAAAACATGAAGGAAGAGATCACACAAAGCAGCGAAGTAAGACCCTAGTTCAAAGACCAACATAGGGACTGGTGACGACCCCGTATATATGAACGATGCTGAAGAGGATTCTGATTCAGGTGAAACTATGGAGATCAAAATGACCACTAGGAATGAAACCAACAAGGAAGATCGTCATGAGCCACAATGGCTAGGTACCAAAAAGAAGATAGGAACTTACCCAAACCCTATAGAGGAGGTCGAGTGAGTCAAGAAATTAAGGAGTTTGGTTGAAGAGATTTAAAGGGATCTAGAGCTAGCACCTAGGTAGATCCAGATTACAGACCCAATGTTCCCTACGCAACAACAACCTCACCAAGTCCATAGGCCCTTAGCCATCCTAGTGTCATCCAAGAAGAAAGCGACTTAAAGTCATGGGAAAGTGGGCATACTGACTTCTTGTTGGAAAGAATGTTTACAGAGGGACTACCTGAATTGATGGATTTCATGGCTTCAGAGGTTAAAACCACCATCATGTATAAACTATATGGAGACCTTGAGCTATTCTTAGCTCTTTGAGCTTTCCTCAATGGAGAATTGAAGGTTGGGCTACCACAATTTGCACAGATGGATGGAGTTAGGGAGATTCCAATAGAGGAGGAACACTTAGATCCACAACCCAACCTAGATGACAACCCTATTAAAGAAATATCTGTAGAGATAACAAGTTGGGACAATACTTTGAGGGAGATGAATCCAATGCAACCATACCAATCACTACCAAGAGATTAACTGTTGGGGTGGTAAAGCCCAATGTGCCGCGCCTAAGTGTTGGGCGGCAGGAGACTACAGGGAACTAACACTGACCATTCATTCTACATAAAAGAATAAGGACTCATAACCCTAACACTATTGTGTTTCGAGTCCACCCAAACCTGTGTCTCATCTCTTCTACTCTCTTCTCCATTGTTGCACACACACACACACACACACACACACACACGCTCTCGAATGCGCTCTTTAACTGGTATCAGAGCTCAAGGATTGGGAGCACCATTGGAGCTCAGCGGGGAGGCATACAGAGAAGCAACAAAAACTACAGCACGTTTTTACAGATTTGTTTTGGCCTACCAAAACGTCTTCATTCAAGATGATTCCCACTATTCCTGACCGATTTTTTGTCCTCTTCAACTTTGCAAAAAAAGGTTTCTCAAAACCTTCACCAATTTTGAGATACGTCAATCAGACTGCTTGTAGGTCGTGAAGTAGAACCTGCAAATTTTTACAGATCTGTTTTGGTCTGTAAAAACAACTTATTTCAAATCCATTCCCGCATTCTCCAACCGTTTTTGCGTGGTCTACAACTTTGCAGAAGAAAGTTTCTGCAAATTTTGCACAGTTTGAGAGATATTCAGTTCAAACAGCAGGGTCGTCTACCCTCATCGGTTCTTCTGTGTACAAGTTTTCATTGCAGACTCTTTCTGCAATGTGTGTCACATGCATATTTGATGTAAGGTCTTGAGGGTCTGTTATATTAGACAAACTGCCACAATGGTTACAGAAAAGGGTTTCTGTGGTTGATGAAAGATCTTATGCGGTTTATGTATTGTGATGGAAATATGCAAAGCCTATTGTTGAGGGTCGTGGTAAGGTTTTAATAAGCTGGGAGACTCTCAACTGTGGAGATCTACAGGTTTTGGAGTGAGCCCCCAAAATCCCCATAGTTTCGGCATCGACATAGGATGTATATTTATGCGGTTAGTGCAGTATTGGTGTGCATTTGCTGACCCATCATTGTTGGTATTGCTGTCATCTTTATGCTTATGCCTTTGACAGTGTTCAGTTGGTGAGAGACACTCTTCTAGAGTTGGAGACATTGACAATGACAGTTCTTTGAGATTTTATCTTGCTGGTTTAGCCACTTTGATCATCATTTCAGTCATTGTACACATTTGTTTTGGGTTCAGACGTCAGTCTTGCAGGGGAGACTCTGCCGAAATTTTTCAGGTTTTCTATCATCTTCTTTAGTGGAGTAGATCTATCACTTTTGTTCCTTGTCAAGTGATGGATTCATCATTAGAGAACTCTATGTTCAACATTGAGAAGTTAGATGGCACTAACTTCCCATTTTGGAAGGAACACATTTACAATGTCTTAGTACAGAAGAAACAGATCCGGTCGATAAAGATGAAAGAGATAAAGCCTGAGGATATGGATGAGTATGATTGGCAGGAGTTGGATGAGCTTGCTAGGTCCACCATCATGCTGACTTTGTCAAAGAATGTGTACTTCAATGTGAACATGGAAAAGACTAGTTATGAGCTGTGGAAGAAGTTATGTGACCTATATGTGAAGCAAAGTGCAACATCACAGGTTTATTGGCTGAAAACGTTATTTGATTTGAAGATGGATGAGGGCACACCCATGTGCAACCATCTCAACACAATTTTTAGTTAGCTTTCTGCGTAGGGAGTCAATTTTGACAATTTGGTCAAAGCAATCTTTTTGCTAGTTATGCTGCCAAAAAGTTGGGATACTTCTTGCACAACCATAAGTAACTCAGCACCTCTTGATGGTTTAACATGTGCTGATATTGAGGGCAGTTTGCTTACTGAAGAGGTTAGCAGGAAGAATGTTGATACTTCTCGTGGTACTAGTGAGGGCGAGCTTTTTGAAATGGGGCCTCTAAACCCAAACCAATGGGCCTACCCTCACAAAATATTCATAAAGAGGTACGCACACTACTTGGGGCACCACCTTCTTTTGGGAGTGGAGAAGGAAACCAATCAAAATAACACTTGCACTCACCCACTCAATCAACACACTTTGAAAACCCCCTTACTCTATATACACTTTGGACACTTGAACACCATCAACGATTATGCAACCCAATGCCGTGCATCAAAATGAAATATGCAATTTGTGGAATAGCATTCACCTTCTCCCCATAAGAATACCCATAATACATCCAAACTCTTCCTCTCTCAAGCACTCATCAAAAAATCATGCACACAAGACTTGCCTCTCAAACACACACGAGAATCACTTACATCAAACTAACACACTTTGCATAGAGAGCTCATCTCCATCTATGCAATGCCGTGACACAAATAAAATCACCATGAGAGGTAGCCACATGCATATGTAATGAAGCAAAAGGGAGTTGGAGTGAGAAATTTCTTTAGACCAATTGAATAAGTGTGGAGAAACAAACCAATGGTAAATTGAGAATAGAACACTTACTTGATTTCTCTCACACCTTTTAAGGGGAGGACAGACGCTGGCTAACCATCACGAATTGCGACACTTGAAAGTTTTGAAGATGATTTCATGATCATTAACATAACCATGAGAGAGATCATGATGTATTTACAAGTTATTGAGGTGCTACAAATGATTTATTGGGTTGATGGAGTAAGAGATTGTAGAATGGAAAGAGTGGAGAATAGAGTTTGCACTTCCTCCAAAGAGGAGGGTTAGGAGGGAGGATGTGAAAGAGGGAGAGTTGGGGTTTTCTCTACTATTGATCAAGAAACAACATGAAATTGAAAATATAGGTGTGTGTCCTTGAGTCTCTCCAAGGGGGGCTATTTATAGTTGTGTAGGAGTGGGATTATGCTACACTTAATTAGACCTAATTAAGTGTCCTTTGACCACTCATTGAATATTGGACATAAAAGGGACTATTTCTTCACCAAAAATATCATTTTAGACCGTGAAGGCTCCATAGGGGTGAATAATGTAGGTGGGCCCCACCATGAGGCCCTACAGGTGGCTCCTGCGGGGTATCTCAACTTGTCTGTCTTGGCATTTAGAAAGCATCTTTAGGTTGGTCCCATCACATGCAAGTGACCTTGAACACTCACTGATATTCTAGAAGATGAGTAGGGGAAAAATAAGATCTCACCCTCTTGATTTACTTGATATACAGTTTCCTTTTGCTGCGAATCTGACAGATTTACACTATTTTGACCATAACTTTTTACCTGTAGCTCGGAATGACATGCTTCAAAAGGCAAAATTGACCTTCTCAACATGTTTGATATGAATTTGGACTATTCTTCATGCCCATGCACCAAGGAATTCGGTTTGGAAGGTCCACACTAGGCTAGGGAACCTTTTGCTTCCAAGTCTTCTTGTATGGGCCCTTTGCTTGTATGCATCCAAGGGGAATCATGCTTTTTCAAAAGGCTATGATGCTTAAACAAATAGAGGAGGGCCCAATATTATTTTCTTGTGAAAAGAATATACAATTGGAGTCTTTTTGAAAGGAGAGAAACTATATGTATATTCTTAAGAGATATTGGGCCACCTATGTAGGGGGCATAGAAGACTTGTAGAGAGGGACTCTTTGGTAAGGACAAGTGGAGAGTTGATTTCCATGGGAATTTATCTATATGGGGTGGAAGATGGATATATTATTTTTCTACTACTAATTTACAAGAGGTAAGAAAGTTTGGGGGTAGATAGTTGGTTATTGTATGCTTACTTTTAGTTACAAAGAAAAAAGAAAAGGGTGGTAATATAAATTGTTAACCCTCACGGCTCACGGACACCCATCACCTACGACGGACGTGTATTATTTATTTAAGTAGAGTCAGGTACCGGGCTTGTCGGACCAATAGGGAAAGGTAGAGTGATCGCCGATGAGAGGCGCACTTTAACTTGGACATTCAAGGGATTAGTTGGTTAAGCATGGGCGCCCAAGTGTGAATGGGGTGAGCTCCTATAAAAGCCAACTAAACCTAATTTTTACTCATTCTCTCATTTGTGCAATTGAAGAGTGCTCTTGCTCCATCTCCATCTTCTTCTTCTTCACCTCCTTGTGTGTGTGTGTGTGAGAGAGAGAGAGAGAGAGAGGGAGAGTGTGTGTGCGATCGAGCATTACGAAGGCACGACGGCGGCGAAGCGGTTGAGCGCGGCACGACTGCAGCTTCTTCTTCATCGCGGCGAGGAATCCACCACGAAGGCGAGCGTAGAGCGGTGAGTGACACACCCTTTGTTTTCTTGAGCTTGCTAGTTTAGGCTTGTTGTGTGCTTGGAGCCGTTTGTGGCTCGCATACGGTGTATTGGCAAGTCCCTTGCTTCGACAGTGCGGCAAGGAGCGCACATAAATATATGACTAAGGTGACATTTTTGGGAAGAGTACAATGTATGTGTCGCCACAAAGGTTAAACGAAGAGGGGAAATTTACTCTAGATAACTTAATAGCGTAGAAAAATATATACACATATGAGGAGGAGGACGTTGAGTAGGCTGAGAAATGTTGCAAAAAGACGGTTACCATTTTATGCCACTGATATTAGCCCTCCCCCAAGCCTAAAGATATTCATATCTTTAGGAGGACGGTGTTGCTTTTTTTTCTTTCTTTTTTATCTCTTTTTTTGTCATTTTTCCTTTTCTATTTTTTTTTTTTTTTGCAATAGGAGGAGTGTCATGCACTTTTTTACTCCATTAGACCTGCTTTTCATTACCTCAATCCCATAAATCGGAGATGGGAGGGTTGCCTTGGGTATGTTCAGATTCCAAGGATGGTTCTTCTTTGCACATCAAAGCTTTAAAAATAGCTGGAGCATTTGCCAAGCCGAAGGGAGCCATGCCAATTTGGAGCTTAGACGATGTAGGCAGATGATTGCCTATCAACGGATTGATACGTTGAAAGTAGGGCTTTAATCTCCATCCATTGACTCTGGTCTTGTGGAGTTTTCCTGATAAATCTGCTAATCTGTAACTACCATTCCCAAACTTTGTTTTTATCATGAAAGGTCCCTCCCATCTTTGCAAAAACTTTTTGTCAAGTCGAGTATCAAGTCGGTTATCATATCGAAGAACCAACATACCTTCCTTCAATCCTTTCCCCTTGAGCTTCTTGTTGATTTTATCCCTTTGGCTTGTCGCTTTGGTGATGTAGTGATCAATGGACTCTTCTCTATCTAGCTCAAGTTGTTGGAGATCTAAGATCCTTTCATGTAGAACCTCTTTTGGTTTTTTTTCCACTCTTGCAAGAACGCGCAAGCTTGAGAGCTCTACCTCAATGGGGAGAAGTGCTTCCTATCCATAAACTAGATGAAAAGAGGTGAATTGGGTAGATACCTTGAAAGATGTCCTATATGCCCAAAGAGCAGTCCTCAAATGGCGATCCCAATCATTAGGCCGGTCCACAACCTGCTTAGAAATGATCTTACATATCATTCCATTCACTTTTTCCACCAATCCATTGCATTGAGGATAGTAGGGTGTGGAATGCAGGTGTTTCACTTTTAACCTCCTCAAGAGATCATTCAGAAGGTCAGCCCTAAAACCCGGGCCTCGATCTGATAAGATTTCTAGGGGTGTTCCAAACCTACTACAAATATGATCAAAAATAAACTTTGATACCTCTTCAGCTGTGATTCGGGTTGTGCTTGTTGCTTCCGCCCATCGTGTCATGTAGTCAACACCCATGATGATGAAAACCTTCCTTGTAGAAGTACGAGGTAGGGGACCTATTGCATCCACACCCCACTTTTCAAAAGGGCCATAAGATATTATTGGGACTCGAGGCTCATATGTTTGGCATGGCTTACATGCCTTACACCAATATTGGACATCACGATGTAAGCTCGGCCAAATAAACCCTGCTTGTAAAATCTTCCTACTTGTAATATCTTGAGAAAAGTGACCACCACAGACATCATCATGACATGAAAGAAGAATTTTCTCTATCTCTTGCACACCTGGTACTCTCCTCAAGACCAAATCTTTCCCTTTGTGATATAAATCATCCCCGATCAACTGGTAAGGTGTGGCCTTCTTAACTATTCTATGTCTTTGCACCTTGTCTAAGTGTTTGGGACACTCACCTGCTTGTAGAAAGAAGATAATGTCTTTTAGCTCCTCTTGACCTTGATATTTGGGTTCATATAGTTTCACACCTCCTACCGCCATTTGAAGCTTTTCATTTGCGAGTAAGTCCGCTTCCTTGTTATGAGTTCTCACAATGTGTTGTACCTGTGTTTCTTTAAAACCCTTCATCAAAGCTCTTACACTACTAAGCCACTCAAACAATGTACGATTCTTGCACCTCCAAGTCCCTTGGATTTGCCTGACCACTAGCAAAGAATCACCTTTTATAATAAGTCTTTGTATACCTAATTCTTTGCATTCTTCTAACCCAAGGGTTAGAGCAGCATACTCAGCCTCATTGTTAGATTGATCACTGGGTAGAGTGATACCTTTTCTAACCATTACCTCTTTTTGTGGATTCAAAATGATGATTCCCCCTGCTTCTTTGTCTTGTTGGCGTTGATAAGCTCCGTCAAAGCATAAAGTATGGGCATTATCAATCTCCTTTACTTTGAACTGTTTTGAGCCTTCCTCTCTTTGTAGTCGTGATCCTTCCCTTTCTCTCACTTTGTAGGTGAGAATGTTGCAAGTCCTACTCTTGTGTTTTATCTTCTACAAGGAAAGTGTATTCAAATTCTTGGAGTTCAAGCACCCACTTTGCTATTCTAGATGAGAGGCTCATGTGTTGTACTACATATGGTAGATTGTGCTCTAAGGTGAGAAAAACAAATGGAACGGGGAGAAGATACGATCGAAACTTCCTTACCGCAAACAAGATTGCAAAGACCACTTTCTCCATTTCAGTGTATCCCTTCTCGGCCGGAGTCATCACCTTGCTTGCAAAATAGATCAGCCTCATGTATGATGTTTTAGGATCTTTTTGCATCAAAACAACACCAATTTCTTCGAAACCTACACTTGGAGTGACACAGTAGGTCTCCTTTGGATCTGGTGGCATTAGGATTGGGAGAGAGCTAAGAATGCCCTTCACTTCCTCAAAACATTTTGCATGTTCCCTCCCCCATTCAAATGTAGATTGGCTTGCCAACCTATGCAAAGGGGCGATGGCTTCTGCTAGGAGATGGATGAAACGAGACATGTACCTCACTTTGTGGTTGAAGGTCATTAGCTCCTTAGTTGTTGTTGGTGGAGATAATGACAAAAGGGCCTCTACTTTAGAGGGATCCACTTGAATTCCTTGTGAAGAAACCACATGGCCTAGCAAAACCACCTGAGATTCACCGATATGACACTTCGCTGGGTTGAGTTGTCCCCCAAATTGATGGAGCCTCTCAAGCCCCTCTTCAACCTTTTGGCAATGAAGTGATCTACAACTATAAATACAGAAATCATCCATAAAGACTCTTATAGATTTTCCAAAGAATGGCTGAAATACAAATATTGTGAATCTCATGAAGGTGCTAGGAGCATTGGTGAGCCCAAAAGGCATTACTCTGAATGCAAAACATCCCCAAGGTGTGATGAAGGTGGTTTTTGGTTGGTCCTCTTCTGCTATTCTAATTTAAAAATATCCTGAATACCCATCACACACAGTGTAGCATTCATGACCTGCTACTTCATTCAAAATTTCATCTTGGAAAGGGAGAGGGAAGTGGTCCCTCTTTGTCGAAGCGTTGAGGGGTTTGTAATCCACTTACCATTCTTCTTGGGAGTGACTACAATAGGTGATACCCATTCGGAGTTGGATACTGGATAGATGAAGGCAGTCTTCAAGAGTCGATTCACTTCTTGTAGAAGAGCCTTTTGTTGCACAGATCCTAGTCGCCTTAACTTTTGAGCCATGGGTTTGGTCCCTGGTTTCAATTCAATTTGATGCTCTATTACATCTACACCTCTTATTTGTGAGTAGTCAGTGATAAACAAATTGGGATACCTCCTTAACATATTGATGTAGGACCTCTTCTCCTCACAAGTAAGATCTTTTGCAAGCATCTTCTCAAATCCTTCTTCAAGGTGGTGGCATCTTTCATCCCCTCGTGTGTGATTGTCTGTTGGCTTTTCTTCTACTGGAACATCTTGAGTGTTGGCGTTGAATACAATTCCCATTACCTCCAAAGAAGACTCCTCTTCACTAGTTGATGCACTGGTTGATGCTTCCTCATCACTTGAGTAAGGACTCTCCTCCTCGCTCTCTTCATCTGTTGTGGTTTCATAGTTGATATCTAGTTGCTTTCCTTCTCGCCAATCATACACCACCGGTTGACCCTTCTTAAGAATCAAACGACCACTTCCCCATTTTTGATCTGCATTCACAGCAATGAGCCAAGGCCTCCCTAGGATGATGGGATAGCCCTCCCCCTTAGCTGGCATGACATACATATCCACTCGTGCATCTATGTTACATATAGAGACTTTTACATTTTCAATGATCCCCAAACACTTCACACTTGAGTTGTTGGCTAGCCTAGCTTGACAATTAGAGGACTTTGTAATTTCAAGCCCTAACCTGTTCATTGATTTTTCCGTGATCACACACATTTGAGCTCCACCATCAACATATACATTAGACACCTTTTTACCCCTTATGTAAGCATCCAAAATGGTTCCACATCTTTTTGTAGCTTTGAGGTCACAACCTTAATGGAAAGATTTGCTTTCTTTTTTGGAATTCTTATACTTACCAACTTTGGCCATTGCCTTCTTACTTTGGCTGATAGGTGTAGAAGTTGAGGCCATGAAATGTTTGGCTTTTGGGTTTGTAAATCCTCCAGGATGTTGTAGGGCTCTAGCTCCTTTCACAATGGGAAGTCGTTGATAACAATTTCCCTTCGCCTTGATCTTTTCTTCCTGCTACTTTTAGCTTCTTCCATCTTGGACTTCTTCTTCTTGTCCCTTCTGGCTGAATTTGTTCCTTCACTTCTCATGTCTTCATCCTTATCATGTGCTCTTGTGCGTTTTTCTGCCAGCATAACATCAAAGTTTAGAGTATGCTCATCTATTACCTCTTCTAGCTTGATGATGTTGACTCCTCTTTCTTCCTCCTCATGTGGGACGGGAGGTATATTTGCTGGTGGTGGTGGTCGACGAAGGATTTGTGGGCCTTGAGCTTGTTCTTGCTGCACAGTGAGAGGAGGCGGTCTGGGGGGATATATGTCTCCCGGAAGTCGCATTGGATGTGGACAATTGTACATGCCATGGCCCATTTCATTGCAATTCCAACATCGCAACTCTTGAGCTTGTCTTCGTTGATTGCGATTCCCTTCTC
Organism: Adiantum capillus-veneris; assembly: GCF_014529385.1. Lineage (NCBI taxonomy): Eukaryota > Viridiplantae > Streptophyta > Polypodiopsida > Polypodiales > Pteridaceae > Adiantum > Adiantum capillus-veneris. The sequence continues at coordinate 113,742,328 of NC_140958.1, forward strand.
TTGGTTGTCGTTGTTGAGGTAGGCCTTGTACTAGATTCAGAGTGAGGTTCTCAAGCTGTTGAGTTAGCCTTTGTAAAACCTCTTGTTGAGAGTTATCTCCTATTTGTGAAGATTGTGCAAGAGGGGCCCTAATTGGTGCTTCCATGGTTTGTGAAGACTCCCTCTCACTCACTTCATTCAAACCCCTTGCTCTATGTGCTTGGAAGTGTAGTTTTCTAAACTTGATGATGGCTACCTCACGTGCTTCTTCGAAGGTGGATGAGAATTTTATCTCTACTTTAGCCTTTAAAAGTGGATACAAGCCAACCATGAATCTCTCTTTTTTTAGAAAGTTAGGTGCACCACCATGATTTTCTGATGTAGCCTCCCACCTACCCCATAGATTGACAAAGGTTGCTTCATAAGAGGGATAGTCTTCAAGTGATACCTGCTTATGTCCAATAAGACATTTCCATAGTCCTTCAGAAGTATCACCTTGCCCGAACTTGGAGAGGAAGCTTGCTCGCAGTCTCTCCCAATTTTACTTGATTTGGGGTTGCAAGGTCTCATACCATGCTTTAGCTTTTGCTTTTAGAACTAACGGGAAGGCTCGTAGCTTTACTTCCTCTTCATCTCTCCCGGATATGAGATGTGCCATCTCCAAGTTGTCAAGAAACTCTTGCGCATCTTTTCCACTTCTTGCATAGAACGTGGGAAAAGAACTTGACATTTTGTTTAGACTTTTTGAAATCTCTTTTTTTTAAAGAAACTTTTCTCTTACGGGCCGCACAAGATTATTGACACTATAAATCTGAGTACATTAAAATGAAGATGTACACATCCATTGTTAATTCGTACTTTATCATAGGTAGAATAAATGGATTAACTGAAGCATTGATTCGATTGAGGTGAGTGGATCCAAATATCCTCCTTATGATAGATTGAAACCTAAACTTAGTTGCAATGATTATATGAATGGATTGCCGAGCAATAGGCCTAAAAGGTTCATTGTTTTGATCGTGATTCATGTGCTACTCCTCGTTGTTGGTTTGAAGACCTCGTTTTCTTCATATGGCCCTTGAGCAGCCCTTCACCACTCCTTGTTCCTGCCTTTAAAACAAAATGAAAACGTGAACATCAAAAGAAGTTTCATAATTGATGATTGGAAGTATAATTGGATTGGGTGATGCCAGTATTTCTCTAAGTCTTTCTGCACCAAACATAAAAACAATGCGTTGCTAGAAAAAGACTTTTCTATCTATGTGAACATTTACTCTAATGTGTTGTGCAAAATGAAATGGATAGATGGGAACTCCATTGTTCATCACTAAAAAATTTGAAGGTAACTTGGAAATATGTTCCTCCGTGGGGGCACCACTTTATGAGGGTGAGCTTTTTGAAATGGGGCCTCTAAACCCAAACCAATGGGCCTACCCTCACAAAATATTCATAAAGAGGTACACACATTACTTGGGGAACCACCTTCTTTTGGGAGTGGAGAAGGAAACCAATCAAAATAACACTTGCACTCGCCCACTCAAGCAACACACTTTGAAAACCCCCTTACTCTATATACACTTTGGACACTTGAACACCATCAACGATTATGCAACCGAATGCCGTGCATCAAAATGAAATATGCAATTTGTGGAATAGCATTCACCTTCTCCCCGTAAGAATACCCATAATACATCCAAACTCTTCCTCTCTCAAGCACTCATCAAAAAATCATGCGCACAAGACTTGCCTCTCAAACACACACGAGAATCACTTACATCAAACTAACACACTTTGCATAGAGAGCTCATCTCCATCTATGCAATGCCGTGACACAAATAAAATCACCATGAGAGGTAGCCACATGCATATGTAATGAAGCAAAAGAGAGTTGGAGTGAGAAATTTCTTTAGACCAATTGAATAAGTGTGGAGAAACAAACCAATGGTAAATTGAGAATAGAACACTTACTTGATTTCTCGCACACCTTTTAAGGGGAGGACAGACGCTGGCTAACCATCACGAATTGCGACACTTGAAAGTTTTGAAGATGATTTCATGATCATTAACATAACCATGAGAGAGATCATGATGTATTTACAAGTTATTGAGGTGCTACAAATGATTTATTGGGTTGATGGAGTAAGAGATTGTAGAATGGAAAGAGTGGAGAATAGAGTTTGCACTTCCTCCAAAGAGGAGGGTTAGGAGGGAGGATGTGAAAGAGGGAGAGTTGGGGTTTTCTCTACTATTGATCAAGAAACAACATGAAGTTGAAAATATAGGTGTGTGTCCTTGAGTCTCTCCAAGGGGGGCAATTTATAGTTGTGTAGGAGTGGGATTATGCTACACTTAATTAGACCTAATTAAGTGTCCTTTGACCACTCATTGAACATTGGACATAAAAGGGACTATTTATTCACCAAAAATATCATTTTAGGCCGTGAAGGCTCCATAGGGGTGCATAATGTAGGTGGGCCCCACCATGAGGCCCTACGGGTGGCTCCTGCGAGGTATCTCAACTTGTCTGTCTTGGCATTTAGAAAGGATCTTTAGGTTGGTCCCATCACATGCAAGTGACCTTGAACACTCATTGATCTTCTAGAAGATGAGTAGGGAAAAATAAGATCTCACCCTCTTGATTTACTTGATATACAGTTTCCTTTTGCTGCGAATCTGACAGATTTACACTATTTTGACCATAACTTTTTACCTGTAGCTCGGAATGACATGCTTCAAAAGGCAAAATTGACCTTCTCAACATGTTTGATATGAATTTGGACTATTCTTCACGCCCATGCACCAAGGAATTCGGTTTGGAATGTCCACACTAGGCTAGGGAACCTTTTGCTTCCAAGTCTTCTTGTATGGGCCCTTTGCTTGTATGCATCCAAGGGGAATCATGCTTTTTCAAAAGGCTATGATGCTTAAACAAATAGAGGAGGGCCCAATATTATTTGCTTGTGAAAAGAATATACAATTGGAGTCTTTTTGAAAGGAGAGAAACTATATGTATATTCTTAAGAGATATTGGGCCACTTATGTAGGGGGCATAGAAGACTTGTAGAGAGGGACCATAATCTTTGGTAAAGACAAGTGGAGAGTTGATTTCCATGGGAATTTATCTATATGGGGTGGAAGATGGATATATTATTTTTCTACTACTAATTCAAAAGAGGTAAGAAAGTTTGGGGGTAGATAGTTGGTTATTGTATGCTTACTTTTATTTACAAAGCAAAAAGAAAAGGGTGGTAATATAAATATATGACTAAGGTGACATTTTTGGGAAGAGTACAATGTATGTGTCGCCACAAAGGTTAAACGAAGAGGGGGAATTTACTCTAGATAACTTAATAGCGTAAAAAAATATATACACATATGAGGAGGAGGACGTTGAGTAGGCTGAGAAATGTTGCAAAAAGATGGTTACCATTTTATGCCACTCACTAGCAATGCTCTCGTTGTTCGTGGTCGATCACAAGAAAAGGACAAGCAGAAACAGAGAGTAAAATCTCATAGCAAGTCACGTGGACATAAAGACATTGAATGCTATCATTGTGACAAAAAGGGTCATATGAAGAAAGACTGTCAAAAGTGGAAACAAGAGAAAGGTAAAGACAAGAAGTCGAAAGAAGGCAAGACTAAGGAAAGAAATATAAAGATTGAAGAGATCAACAATGTTTTTGTTGAAGATTCTGATGGAGATATTTATCTCACATATGCCATGGATTCAACATTTTTGGTTTCCACTAACGACTATGCTTTACAGGATTGGGTTATTGACTCAGGTGCATTGTTTCATGTGACTCCATATAGAGAATGGTTTAGTACATAGGATGCAGCCCGTAAAGGTCGTGTTTGTCTTGGAAATGATTTTGCTTGCGACATAGTTGGTGTCGGCGATGTGTAGCTAAAATTTTAGAATTGTTCTTCATTCATGCTCAAGAATGTGAGACATGTACCGAAGTTTACCAAAAGCTTGATTAGTTCAAGACAATTGGATAACGCAGGATATTACTGTAGATTTGGTGATAGTTCATGGAAGATCACCAAAGGTTCTTTAGTGGTAGCATATGGTTCAAAGTCTGGGACTTTGTACATGCTACATGTATCCAATGTTAAAAACCATGTAATTTGTGTAACCAAGCAGCCAAGTGTTTCTTTGTGTCATCGCCCGGTTAGGACATATGGCTCAAAAGGGAATGAAAATATTATCTCTTTTTGGTTATGTGCCTGGCTTCAATTTCTCAGACTTTTCAGTTTGTGAGCATTGTCTTTATGGTAAACAAACACAGTCACCACACAAAAGGGGAAGCACTCAAAAAAGTGAGCCATTAGAGTTAGTGCATAGTGATTTCTGTGGACCTATGCCTAATGTATCCATGGGAGGTTCATTGTACTTTGTTACATTCATTGATGACTTCTCAAGGAAAGTGTGGGTATATCCTCTCAGGAAGAAGGATGAAGTTCTTTCAAAATTTCAGAATTCTGTGGCATTAGTGGAGAATTAGTCTGGCAAGATAGTAGAGTGCTTGAGGTTAGACAATGGTGGTGAGTATGTCACTAAAGCCTTTCAAAAATTTTGTGATTCCAAAGGCATCAAAAGAGAGTTGACTGCTCCATATAACCCTCCACAAAATGGTGTTGCTGAGAGGATGAACCGTACCATACAAGAGAAGTTACGTAGTATGTTGTCTAATGCAGAATTGCATAATGGATTTTGGACGGAAGCGTTAGCAACTACTGTCCATCTTATTAATAGATCTCCTAACAGGTCTTTAGATGAAAAGGTACCTCAAGAGATTTGGTCTGGGAAGCCACCTTCTTACAAGCATCTTAGAGTCTTTGGCAGTGAAGCATATTTGCATGTTCCAAAGGAGTTTCAAAACAAGTTGGATCCTAAGTCAAAGAAATGCATACTTCTTGGCTATGGCAATCCTGGCAAGATGGGATTTTGGTTATGGGATCCTGAAGCTAAAAAGATAGTTCGCAGTAATGACGTATACTTCAATGAAGAAAAGATGCATAAGAAGCCTGTGCATACAGTGGAAGTCAGGAGAGTTATCTTCCGAGAAGATGGAATTGTCCACAATAGGACTGGAGTGCCTAATGTCAGACAACAAGTACAGAATCCTCCTGCAGTACAAGATGTTGCTGAGGGACAACCGGCTCAAGCAGTTATTAGAAGGTCTACAAGCATTCAAGGCCTCCTGATAGATTTACTCCCTCATTGGACTACATTATGTTGACAGATTGCGGAGAGCCTTCCTACTATAAGGAAGCCATGTCAATGGATGACAAGGCAAAGTAGGAGAAAGCTGTGCAATCACAAATGGACTCGTTGCATAAGAATCAAACTTGGAAGTTGGTTCGGTTGCCTAAAGGTAAAAAGGCATTACCATGCAAATGGGTGTACAAGCAAAGAATTACATCTCATGATAATAAACCCAAGTACATAGCACGACTTGCCGCTAAAGGATTTAAGTAGTAGTAGCAAGGTATTGACTTTGATGAGATCTTTTCTCCGGTTGTCAAGATGACTACTCTGTGGTGTGTACTTGCGTTGGTTGCTAAAGACGACATGGAACTTGACCAGATGGATGTCAAGACAACATTTTTGCATGTTGATCTTCAAAAAAAAGTTTATATGCAGCAGCCAGAAGGTTTTGTTGAGAAGGGTAATGAAGACTTGGTGTGTCATTTAGAAAAGACTCTTTATGGTCTAAAACAGTCATCAAGGGAGTGGTATCGTAAATTCTACTCGTTCATGCTCTCTCAAGGCTACAAACGTAGCAATATGGACCATTGACTCTACACTAAGCGGGCTAATGATGGTAGTTTGCTGATTTTGGTCCTTTATGTGGATGATATGTTAATTGCAGGGAAATGTAGGGATGAGATTTCAGCCTTGAAGTCAAATTTACATGAAAACTTTGAACTGAAAGACATGGGTGAAGCAAGCCATATCCTTGGCATGCACATTAAGCGAGATAGATGCAAGAAATTGCTCTATTTGTCTCAATCTGAGTACATTGCTAAAGTGCTCGAGCGTTTCAATATGGAGAAGGGGAAGGCATTGAGTACTCCATTGCCTCCATATGTGAAACTTTCTTAAAATGATTGCCCTAAGTCTGAAGAGGAAAAGGCTGAAATGGCACAAGTGCCTTATCCATCTGCAGTTGGGAGTTTGATGTATGCTATGATTGCTACACGTCCTGATATTGCTTTTGCAGTGGGAGTTGTTAGCAGATATATGTCAAATCTAGGCAAGAAACGTTGGGAGGCAGTGAAATGGGTTATGCGATATTTGAATGGTACAAAAGACATGTGCATTTGCTTTGGAAGAAAGGAAGCATGTGTAATTGGTTACATGGATGCAGATTATGCAGGAGACTTGGACAAGAGAAGGTCCACTTCATGCTATGTTTTTGAATTCACTGGAGGTGCAGTTTCATGGCGATCTTGTTTGCAAGATTGTTGTACCTTGTCTACTACAGAGGCTGAATATGTTGCAGCTTCAGAAGCTTACAAGGAAGCTATATGGCTTGGTCGGCTGGTGGGAGACTTGGGAATCAATGTTGAGATGCTTGTGTTACATTGTGATAGCCAAAGTTCTATACAATTGGGAAATAATCCAATGTTTCATGCAAAGACAAAGCATGTGGATGTGAAGTATCACTTCATTCGTGAGGTGCTTGAGGACGAGCAATTGCAGCTTGCCAAGATTCACATCACTGAAAACCCTGCTGATCTTCTAACAAAGGGCTTACCTTCAGAGCGGTTTGGACATTGTCGGGCACTCATGAGCATTGGGTAGATGATCATGGTCATTGTCTACCTGTATTGTATATGTATATACATTGTCACCCCAGCTTAAAGGCACATTGTCCTTTAAGTGGGAGGTTGTTGGGGTGGTAAATCCCAATGTGCCGCGCCTAAGTGTTGGGCGATCGGAGACTACCGGGAACTAACACTGACCATTCATTCTAGATAAAAGAATAAGGACTCATAACTCTAACACTATTGTGTTTGGAGTCCACCCAAACCTGTGTCTCATATCTTCTACTCTCTTCTTCATTGCTGCACACACACACACACACTCTTGCATGTGATCTTCATTAACTGTGAAGGGAATCCTTGATGGTGGCACTGGGGTTAGCATTGTGGCTAAAAATTGATGGGAAACTATGGGAAGACATCACCTTGGGACGACAACCATAGTAGTAAAGATGGCCAATGGGTCTATTGTTAAACCTATTGGGATGCTAGAAGATCTCAAGATCAAGGTCTTTGGACATAAAATAAGATTTACCTTCATTGTCATGGATTTATCCAAGCACACTATGGCATCTGAGATGATCTTAGGACATCCTTTCATGAGGGAAGCAAAAATGGTGTATAACTGGTCTAAAAACCATGTCTACTTGCAGTTCCAAGATTCTGTCATTCGAGTGGATCTGCAAACTGGTTGAGCACATCCTCTAGGAAACAGGTTTATAATGATCATAGATCTGACACCATAGTTCACTCGGCCCGATTGCAGTATTGTTACACGTGTAAAGCAGACACTGATGTTGGGGAAGATTCTCCTTATATGGATGTACTACTTGGGATGACTCAGTCGGACAATGTGAATTGAGTCCACCTAGCAGCAACCATAGACACTTATGGAAGCAGGGGGACAACCTGGGTAACACCTGAGGGGGATGAAATTCCACCACTTGTACCCTTAAATATGCTAGAAGCAATGCATATAGCTTCTGATGACCTACAAGATGAAGGTCTGACTCACATTGAAACCAGTAGTGTCTCACAAGACTATAGCCCACATGATTTGGGGTCAGAATCATCAATTGAAATTGACTATGAGGACAAAGAATCTAAGTTAAATCTTAGTGAAAATGTCGGGAAAAACCATTCAGGGCCTAGTGGTACCCTAGATGACAATCTATCCTAGGGAGCAGAAGACACAAGTAGCGATTCATCTAGTGACTCTTCACTAGAGATTGGCCGTAATCGAAAATTAGACAAGAAGTGTAAGAGATATAAGAGGCAGTGATATTAAGAAAATGTGCGTGCTAGAATAAATGAAAATAAATCTACCACAAAATGGCTTAATTATATAGGGGTATGTGATGCTCATTGGAATTTGGTAGATAACTGGGGTGAATACCTTCAAAGCGTTATGTGGTGTAGTCCACAGCCCATTGACATCGCACAACTAGAGGCTACAGAGAAGCCAAAGTTGAGTCGTACCGTAAGGAGACGACAAAATCGAGAGTTAGCTCAACAACAAAAGGAATCGAAAGTGAAATCACAATCCAGAGAACAATAGGACCCCACAGACTTACACCCTGTACTTGAACATTTCAAATCCTACACCACAGAGGAACATAAGGTTGTGTATACAAAGGCTCAAAGAAAACCTATTGATGGAAGCAATGGAGTTTATGATGGTCCCGTGATAGTTAAGGAAATAGAGTTAGCAGACCCACGAGAAGAGTCCAAACCTGTTTTCATTGCCCAAGATCTGACAGAGACTGAGGAGTGTGTACTTAAAGAAATTCTCAAGGAATTTAGGGATATATTTTCTTGGACATATCATGATATGAAAGGTGTTCCATCTTTCATGGTGCAGCACACAATCCCCATGAATAGCATGGCTAAACCAGTTCAGCAAATGACCCTACCCAATGAATCCTAAATATGAAAAGATTGTTCAAGAAGAGATTAAAAAGCTTGTGAAATGCGGATTCATATACCCTATTGAGCATTCAAAATGGGTGTCTCCAATAGTGATTGTACCAAAAAAGAATGGGAAACTCAGAGTGTGCGTGGATCTCAAGAAGGTCAATGCCGCCACTAGGAGGGACCATTACCCCTTGCCATATTCAGAATATGTGCTTGAAAGAGTTGCAGGGAAGAAATCTTATAGCTTTTTAGATGGGTACTCTGGCTACAATCAAATCACAATTGCACTAGAGGACCAAGCTAAAACAACCTTTATAACCGAATTTGGAGTGTTCGCATTTTGTATTATGGCTTTTGAGTTAACCAATACCCTTGCTACCTTTCAAACATTAATGTTGGTTCATGGGACATGTTGGTTATTACCGGTGTGAGCGGGATGGAAACACACAAAAAGCCTCTATAACAACCCGACACACACTCTTGGAATGATACACACACACACACACACACACACACACACACACACACACACACTATGGGGCACTACTCGGCTTACACAACCCACCCGGCCGAGACAGGGAACACACCGATGGAGCAAGAGGAGAGAGACTATCCGTTTACCCACTCCACACACACACACACACACACACACACACACACACACACACACACACACACACACACACACACACACACACACAGAGAGAGAGAGAGAGAGAGAGAGAGAGAGAGAGAGAGAGAGAGACCCAAAAACTCAGCTCAAAAGAGGATAATTTCTGATTTTTAAATACAATAGATCTTGGGCCAACACCAATGGAGCAAATAGCTCACACAATATGGGTAAAATGTACCAGATACAATCACAAATTGGAGCAGAAGCTTCGCTCATAGGAGAAACTTACACAGCCAAAAAATCAGAAAAAGAGTGAGGAATTTGAAAAAATGGACAGCGCCATCGCGTCTGGAACGGGCCAAAACCCCAGTCTACAATGTCAAAGTGCTCAAATCCGACCTCAGATGAGGAGTTTACGGCCAAAACAGGCTCCAAAAACCCCAAAAACATAGTTGCCTCTGTTCCTCCTCTCTTCTCCACGTTTTTTCTGGTCTTCTCTCAGTTTTTTCAGTTCCCACACTTATCTTTATTACTTGGGCACCCTTGGCCTTTTAGATGACCTCAAACGGACCCCGAACACGCCAAAAATTGGCCTCGCAGTGCATAGTTGTCACCTTTTTGCATCATCCACACACCTGGCACTCAGCTTTTTCCAATAATGCATTCCGCAACCACGTGAAGTGGCCCCAAAATATGGTCCTCATGATGATCTTTTTGCATAATTATCACAAGAAAACAACCACGTTGCGTCCATACTTATCCACGTGCAAGTATTGACCCCATTCGACCTCCTGGCGCCACTAGATGCCATCTGACGCACCTGCTTACCTCATGTCGTCGGCCCATGGATAGCTTCCTCGAGAAGTTTTACGCACTACCAACTCCTTATTATTATAGAAAAAACACACTGGTACTGGTGATAGTGAAAATCGATGCACTATGTACATGCTGCCCTACCTGTACACATGTGGGCCCCACATAACCACCTGGCTCTGGAAAATGGGTGATTCTTTATTCGATGCACCATGCATGGGTATGTGCATATGCGCAATCCCTTGCTCCAAAAAACTCCTGACATAATTTTCCCATCCCCTAGCCTGCTAGATCATTCATGATCAGCAGCAGCAAAAAGAGAGATGAGACTCGCCGCATCACAGGTCTCCTCATCCTTCACATACATTGCTTGATCCACAGACAGCTCATCTTGCTCCACCATCATTAACCTGGCATGATATAATTTAAGACGCAATCCATTTACCCTTGACTTATGTAGAATCCCATCCAGGTTAGCCAACTGATATGTGGCATTCGGAAAACACTCCACTACCTTGAAAGGGCCTTCCCACTTAATTTGAAACTTCTTTTGGAAGGTGTTGTCTAGCTTACTATTGTACCGCAAAACCAAATCATGCTTCTTGATACCCTTACTTTTGATCTTTTCATTTATCTTTGCCAAAGCCCTATCTTGCATCTACCCATAATGCTCCAATGCACTCATTCTATCCAGTTGAACCTCTTGTAACTGTAAGAGCCTCTCTTTGAATGCATCACTAGGCGGCCCAAGCAACTTCTCTAGCATCTTTACTGCAGGAAACTCTACCTCCACAGGCAATAGTGCTTCCTTTCCATACACCAAATGAAATGGAGTAAACCCTGTACCTGTCTTCACCGAAGTACGGTAAGCCCATAATGCACTAGGAAATTCAAAATCCCAATTCTTTCCTTGGTGCTCTGTCACTTTTGAAAGAATCTGTACCAACTCACCATTGAATCTTCCATTCAAGCCATTACATTGCGGGTAATAAGGAGTGGTATGCTGGTGCCTAATCTTCATCTTCGCGCATAAAAAGTATAGTAGTTTAGCTCTAAATCCTGGCCCCTTATCTGAAAGTAGCTCCAGTGGCACCCCGAACTTGCAACATATTTCATCGTACACAAATTTTGCCACATCCTTTGCAGTGATCTATTTTACCGCTATAGCCTCTGCCCATCTAGAGAGATAGTCCACTGCAGTCAAAATATACCTTTTGCCCCTGCTTGTGATAGGTAATGGGCCTATTGCATGAATCCCCCACTTTTCAAACACATCAAATGCCATAATGGTTTTTCGTAGATCTGGCTTCAACACTCTTTTCCCAAATGCTTGACATCTATTGCAAGACTGACACCAATGGCGAACATCCTCTTATGCAAACTAGGCCATACATACCCCTCTTGCAAGATCTTATGCAAGGTGATCTTTAGAGCAAAATGGCCGCCACATGCGCCTTCATGATTCTCTTCCAACACTCTATAAATCTCCTCCCGCCAAGGTACACGTCTCAACACGAGATCAGCCCCTTTCATGTATAAGACATCACCAATCAATTTGTACCTGTATGCTCTACGGACAAAGCCATACTTCTTAGACTTTTGAATCTCCTTTGGAATGATTCGTGTTAGCAAAAACTCCTCTTCTTGAGCCAAACTTTCCCGGCCATGATAAAGAGGTAAAGTGGTCATCAACACAAATAGCTCCCCAATCATGCCTTGAGCTGCTTCATGTGCCTCTCCATTTAGAGCACATTCAATGTGTCTGATTCTCCATGCTTCGAACTTTTTTAACAGGCTTTAATTTTGAAACACATTTCCTTCAATGAGCTGTTCTTGCTCTTCTACACACTTAGCACTTGCTTCACAACTAACAAGGCATCACCTTTTATGCTCAACCTTCTAACCCCATGCTTCAAACAAATGTGTCATCCGGCTTCCAGAGTTGCATATTCATCCTCATTGTTACTATGAGCATCCAATTTGAGCCCTCTCTTGCATACTAGCTTCCCCTCTAGATCATAAAGTGCTATACCCCTTGAAGCCGCATCATGGCTCTTTCTGTATGAGCCATCAAAGAACAAGACATGTGCATTGCTGATCTGTGGCACTTCTTCAACTACCTTTCTCACCACCTCTTCCTTAACAAGAAGAGGATTCTCTTTGTAGGTCAACAAATCGGCTAGGGTAGCCCTTGTACTGTCTTCCACTAGAAAAGAGAATTCAAACTCTTGCAGCTCAATTACCCATTTCTTGACCACATTTGACATGTTAGTGCCATTAATTAACTGTGGCCAAAAAGAATAACTCGTCAAGAAAACAAAAGGTTGTGGTAGCAGGTAATGAAGAAATCGTCGACAAGCAAATATTACAATGGCAATCACTAGCTCTACTTCCGAGAATTTTCTCTCTGCTACCAACTTCACTCGGCTTGCACAATACACTGGCCTCATATAATGGCTGCCCTTCCCCTCTTGCAATCGCATGGCTCCAATGGCATCATCCCCTACTGATGGATTTACATAAAACACTTTCTCCCAATCAGGAGCCTGCATGGCTGACAACCCCCCTAACACCTCTTTCACCTCTTGAAACACTTCTTCACACTTGTCATCCCATTGCAATGGATCATGCTTTGCCACTTGTTGTAATGGATAAAGGAGCTGTGAAGACAATGGAATAAACCGTGCCATGTACTTCACTTTATGTATAAAGGTTTCCAATTGCTTCGTACTCGTAGGTGATGGAAGAAGAATAATAGACTTAACCTTGTCTGGATCAGCCTCAATGCCATTTTCTGCCACCATGTGGCCCAATAACTTCACCCTTGGCTGTGCTAAATGACATTTCTTTGGATTTAGTTGTCCTCCACATTCATCATATCGAGCCAATACCATTTGCAGCTTTTCATGGTGCTCAGCCCTACTGCTGTATACATAGAAGTCATCCATAAAAGATTTAACACAACTACCAAATCAAAGGTTCCAATACCCAATTTGCTCTCTCTTGATAGAAAGATGGTCCATTTGACAACCCAAATGGCAATATTGTGTAGCAATAGCAGCCCCATGGCGTAATGAAAGTTGTTTTTGTGCGGTCTTTAAGAGAAATCTTCAATTGAAAATAGCCCGAAAAACCATCACACACACTATACCTCTCATAGCTAGCCAACTGAATCCAAGATCTGATCAATGAATGGAAGAGGATATGGGTTCTTCTTAGTGGCTTCATTTAAGGGCTTAAAATCTACAAAAATCCTCCACTTCCCATCCTTCTTTGGACTGACTACTACTGGACTCACCCATTCTGTGGTCTCCACACGGACTATGAACCCTGCCTTCAATAACTTGTCCACCTCTTCTCGCAAGGCTTCCATCTGCTCTTGACCCATCCGTCTCAGCCTTTGCTGCACTGGCTTAGCACCTTCTTTCAGCTCTATATGCATCTCTTCTCACTTGAACCCTCTAATCTCTTCATATGAAGTAATGAACAAATCAGGAGAACTAGCCAGCATGTGCAAATATGTCTCCTTCTCCATAGTTGAGAGGTCTCCACTGATCATTTGTGTCATCAATTCCTGCTTCTTTGACAACTCAACCTTTGTTTGCATCAGCCCTTCAATTACTTCATAAGGCCCTTCCCTTTCATCTTCAACTTCATTCGCAAATGCAACTAAACCAGACTCCTAGATTCCTTTGTCCATCAAAAGAAATGCAACATCAGCATCCTCATCATTGCTGGTAGTACTATCACTATCCTCATCAGACACTGTGGAATAGTCTTCATCACTAGACTCATCGTTATCTTCATAAATCTCCTCCAATTGTTTCCTTGTGTCCATATTATATAGCTTCTTGGCACCTGTCTTTCCATAGAGGCTAATCGTACCACGTTGCCAATCTTGAACAGCTCCCACTGCACGTAGCCATGGTCTGCCCAGTATAATAGGATATGCTCCCAACCCTGCTGGCATCACATGAAAATCAACCACTGCCTTTGCATCATATGCCTCCACTTCTAAGATCTTTACAACACCCAGACATTTTACTTTCTGATGGTTTGCCAATCTGATCCAAAAGCCTGACACCCCAGTCACTGTAAGACCCATCTTCTCAACGCATGAGTTTGTTATGACACATATTTGGGCTCCACCATCCACATAACCTTGTCCCAAATTTTTTCTTTTGTGCCACACATCTAATATTGGAAAAATGTCTGGTACCTCATCCATTGCCAACACCTTCACTGAACCTCTCTCTGGTTCTTTCTCCATTGGGTTAACCATCCTCTTCCATTGTTGCTTTAGCTTAGGCACCATCTCTATAAACTGCCCAAAAGTAACATCGACTTTCCTGCTTGTCAGATTCTCCTTCAAGTCATAGCTTAATTGCCCATCCCCTAGTGGGAAATCTGAAACATGAAACTTGCGACGAGCCCTCCTTTTCCTCTTGGCCTTGACATCCTTGCCTTCATGGCTCTTTCCCTTCTTCTTACTAGGACCTGGGGCACTTCTTCCTTCCTTTTCCTCTGTGGTCCTCTTCCCAATAGGCATCACTAATGTATCCTCTAGCTTTGATGCCTTCTCCAAGGTGACTACACTTAGTACTTTTGTCTTTCCCTTTTCCTCCTGGGTTGATCCATTGGTTCATTCATCTCCCTTAATTTCAATGCCATAATCATTTGACCTAGTTAGAACCTGTCTTGGAAATGGATACATGTCTCCATCCTTCCTTGGTGGCTTATCACATTGCGGGCTGATGTGGTCCAACTCTCCACAATTATAACATGTGGGCGTATGTCTCCAGAACCTACCATTACTTTGTCCAACACCATTCCTAGGTCTTTCTTCACCTCCTGACTGACTTGCAAACCTCCCTCGACCTCGATTATTTCCCACTTGACCTAGCATGTTTAGGCTGAGATTCTTCATTAAATCTACCACTTGCCTCATGTCTTGCCTTAGCCCATCATCTTGCACTGCTGGCATAACCTGAGGAGTAACAGAAACCACTAGTTCATGATGAACCCCTGGCATGCGACCTTTGAAAGAGTCCATAGGCTGAAATTCAGACCTCATGGGCAAAGACTCCACCCCTAACTGACTCATTTTCCTTAGCTTCCACTCTTTGTTCCTTGCCACCTCTAGTGAATCTTCATATGTCCTAGGCTTCTTTAGCTCCACTCTCCAACGTATATTCTCCCAAAGACCAGCCAAGAACCTATCCTTCTTCATCATGTCAGGTGGGGGTACTTGTGGTGCTTAAGCCTTGCACATCTACTCCCATGCCAATGAAAAGTTACGTATGTAAGCATCTACTGGCTCACCTTCCTTTTGCACCAAACCTTGTACTTCTTGCCACACTTTGTCAGCATCTTCTATCTTCACAAACTCCGCTTCCAATCCATGCCTTAGATTGTCCCAACTCAATCTTACAAGTGGATCAGCCACACACAACTCCTCTTAAAATGCTTTGGACCAAACTTGTGCATCACCCTTCAAACAAATTTGGAGAAGACGTAACATCTGTGCCGGATCATGAATCTGGTTGCTAATGCAAGCAACCTCCATCTTTTCTAAAGAGTCTTCCACATCTTCATCACTTCTTCCATGAAACTCCGGATAAGAGAAAGCCATGGCTACCCAAGTTTAATGCTTTAAGAACCCCTTGAAACACACATACAAGAACCCAAAACTTTTGACTGACTCAATTCCCAGAAACTTCAATGGAGCTCAACTTTAGATAAGGAAAAACACATGAACATCAAATGAGTTTTCATAGTTAATCATCGGAATTACAATAGGCAAAGGACATTCCAGGATCTCTCTTAATCTTCTTGGCCCGAACATAAAGACTATGCGCTGCTGGAAAAAAATCTTCCTGGACACATGAACATTTATCTGGATTCTTTGTGTTAAATGAAAAGGAGTGAATTGAGGGCCATTTTAATAATCCATTAAAGCCAACCATGCAGCTCCCAAGAAAGCACACCTGTCTTATCCTCTGATTTTGCCAAAATTTCAGCAGCATAACAACATAAATGGCTTAAAAGACCAAAAGACCAGCCATCATAACTTGAAAATTTTTCCAGAGTTTCCCTCGAAGTAGAGCAGTGAGAATCCAAAATATAGACTGTATATGTATGCATAAACTGTCAACAATAGGACCCGAGCATCAAGTAGGAATCACTAGTACATAGCCTATAGCGAGGTCACGAAAAGGGAGCTCCAGCTACCTATATCACTGAAAGGATCTCCACATTTGAGAGTCCCCCAGCTCAATAAAACCTCACGCTATCGACCCTCACACGAAGGCTAATGCAAATCGCGTATAGTCAAGTCTCAGAAATGACTATCTTCCAGACCAAGTCTCAGAAATGGCTGGGACTGCCAAATAAAACCAAATATGGCTCCACAAAGGCATACAATGGCAGTTTCCACAAGTAACGTACAATCCAGTAGACAATGCGCTCAAACAGACGCCAAATGATGCATACCCACAACAACTGCAAGTGACACCACTGCTAGTATATCACTGTACTCCAGCCACTTGTACTTGTGTGAATCACCTGTACCTGTACCTGTCCTTGTCCCTCTCCCTGTAACCTGTAACCTGTAACCTGCAACCTGTAATCGCGAATCTTGAAGCTTGAAGCTTGAAGCTCGAAGCAGAAGGTACTCGAAGAAGATCTTCAGTGGGGCCGCCAAAAGAATGTGAGTGGGATGGAAACACACAGAACGCCTCTATAACAACCCGACACACACTCTTGGAATGATACACACACACACACACACACAGACACACACACACACTATGGGGCACCACTCGGCTTACACAACCCACCTGGCCGAGACAGGGAACACACCGATGGAGCAAGAGGAGAGAGACTATCCGTTTACCCACTCCACACAGAGAGAGAGACACACACACACACACACACCCAAAAAATCAGCTTAAAAGAGGAGAATTTCTGATTTTTAGATACAATAGAGCTTGGGTCAACACCAATGGAGCAAATAGCTCACACAATATGGGTAAAATGTACCAGATACAATCACAAATTAGAGCATAAGCTTCGCTCATAGGAGAAACTTACACAGCCAAAAAATCAGAAAAAGAGTGAGGAATTTGGCAAAATGGACAGTGCCATCGCGTCCGGAACGGCCCAAAACCCCAGTCTACAATGTCAAAGTGCTCAAATCCTACCTCGGATGAGCAGTTTACGGCCAAAACAGGCTCCAAAAACCCCAAAAACACAGTTGTGGCTGTTCCTCCTCTCTTCTCCACGTTTTTTCTGGTCCGACCTCGGATGAGCAGTTTACGGCCAAAACAGGCTCCAAAAACCCCAAAAACACAGTTGCGGTTGTTCCTCCTCTCTTCTCCACGTTTTTTCTGGTCTTCTCTCAGTTTTTTCAGTTCCCACACTTAGCTTTATTACTTGGGCACCCTTGGCCTTTTAGATGACCTCAAACGGACCTCGAATAGGCCAAAAATTGGCCTCACAGTGCATAGTTGTCACCTTTTTGCATCATCCGCACACCTGGCACTCAGCTTTTTCCAATAATGCATCCCACGACCACGTGAAGTGGCCCCAAAATATGGTCCTCATGATGACCTTTTTGCATAATTATCACAAGAAAACAACCACGTTGCGTCCATACTTATCCACGTGCAATTATTGATCCCATTCGACCTCCTGACGCCACTAGATGCCATTTGACGCACCTGCTTACCTCATGTAGTCGGCCCACGGATAGCTTCCTCGAGAAGTTTTACGCGCTACCAACTCCTTATTATTATAGAAAAAACACACTGGTACTGGTGATAGTGAAAATCGATGCACTATGTACATGGTGCCCTACCTGTACACATGTGGGCCCCACATAACCACCTGGCTCTGGAAAATGGGCAATTCTTTATTCGATGCACCATGCATGGGTATGTACATATGCGCAATCCCTTGCTCCAAAAAACTCCTGACACCAGCGGTTTATTTTAATCTTTGCCGAAATAGCTCGTCCATTGTACAAACTTCTTATTAAGTTTCACTGGACCGCTGAGTGTGACCATGCTTACGAGTCATTGAAAAAGACCTTGACTAGCACTCCTATTCTACCAGTGTCCATTGGAATGTAGTTTTCCATGTGCATATTGATGCATCAAACTTTGCTATTGGGTGTGTTCTATCTCAACCAGGAGAACATAAATTAGACTACCCCATTAGCTTTACAAGTCGTCAATTGAATGATGCCGAGAGAAACTACACCACTACAGAGCAAGAAGGTTTAACTTTGATTTATGCAGTAAAGAAATTCCGCTACTACCTTCTTGCCAACAAGTTTGTTTTCCATGTGGATCATCAAGCCTTGTTGTATCTAGTACATAAACCTTGTTCCACGGGAAGAATTACACGATGGTTGTTAATTCTCCTTGAGTTTGATTTTACCGTTGTAATGAAACCTGGTAAAAGACATGTCATGGTGGATCATTTGTCTCACATACTCAATCGTGAAGCCCCTAGTAGAGTCGATGATGAATTGCTTGATACTTATCTATTTCTAGTCAAGACCATACCTGAATGGAGTGAGAAGATTGCGACTTTTTAGTTAACGATTTTCCACCCAAAGAGCTTCGTAAGGACATAGATCAAAAACTATTAAAAGAGTGTGAACCTTATTTTCTCATCGCAGGAACTCTCTACATGTTATGGAAGGATGATATCCTTAGATGTTGTGCCCATGAGGATGAGTATTTATACATACTGCAAGAAGCCCACATGGGTATATCCGGGGGACATTTCTCTTGGGAACTAACAGCAGCTAGAAGGTGTTGCAATTAGGCTATTGGTGGCCTACCTTATTCAATGATGCATCAGTTTTTGCAAAAGGATGTGATGAATGCCAACGTTACAAGATCACACAACAAAAGGATAAAATTCCCTTACATCTTGTTAAAGTGACGCAATCATTTGAAAAATGGGGTTTGGACTTTGTAGGCCCAATTTGTCTGACAGCTCATAACACTCAATCTCGATATATTATTGTTGCCATTGACTATGTGACAAAGTGGGCGGAAGCCAGGGTGACACGTAAGGCTGATGTAAGGTCAACTGCCAAGTTTCTCTTTGAGAACATTATTACGAGATTTGGTTGTCCCTTTGAGATTGTGAGTGACAATGGTACTCATTTTATAAATGTAGTGATAAAAGAACTCACTACCAACTTCATGATAGCTCACCATAAGTCCACACCTTAATATCCACAAGCAAATGGACAAGCTGAGAGTACCAACAAGACCTTAATCTCTATCTTGACCAAAATAGTGGAAGCTCATTGTACAAATTGGGATTTGAAGGTGACTTTAGCCCTATGGGCCCTTATCGTACTTCTTACAAAGTGGCTATTAATTGTACACCATTCAAAATGGTATATGGCGAAAGAGCAATTATGCCATGAGAGTTTGTAATTCCTAGTCTGCGTGTAACTTCACAAGAAGGTTGGGATGGTAACCCTTTAGTTGAGTGCTTGTATATCCTTGAAAGGTTAGATGAAGAAACGCACCTTTGGAGAAAGATAGAAGGAAAAAATGGTTTGACCTTCATCTAAAGAACAAAGATATCAATGTTGTTGATAAAGTCCTTATGTATGGAGTGCGTAACAAAAAGAAAAAGTTGGAATATGTACGAAAAGGACCATATAGAGTATGTGAAATCACCCCCCAAGGAACCATTCGTATGGAGACTCTTGATGGAGTTGAAACCATCAGATTCCTCAATGGTAGAAAATTTAAAAGATATTACGATCCTTTAAGCCAATTGGAGCTACGTGCCATCCATAGAAAAAAGGCAGCCAAGGCACAAAAAGAATTGAAGAAGATACAAGGTCAAGCTGAGGCTAAAGAGCAACAACAATGCATAAGACACCATGAGTGGGTTGGAAACACACACAAAGCCTCTATGATAAGCTGACACACACTCTTGGAATAACACACATACACACACACACACACACACACACGTTATGGGGTACCACTCGGCTTACACAACCCGCCTGGCCGAGATAGGAAACACACAGATGGAGTGAGAAAAGAGAGATTTCCCACATGCCCACTCAACACTCACACATACACACTCACACACACACTATCAATTTAGCTCAAAGAAGGGAAATTGCTATTTTTAGACTCAATGAAGCTCAGCCCAACACCAATGGGGCAAATAGTTTACTCAGTATTGAGGAAATACACTAGATACAACCACAAAGTTAAGCAGAGGCTTCACTCATCGGAGAAGATTACACAAAAAAAAAAGCAAAAAATATGTGAGAAATTTGGCAAAATGAACAGTGCCATTGCGTCCGGAACAGCCAAAAACCTGACCCTACAATGTCACAGTGCTCAAATCCGACCTCGGATGAGCTATTTAGGGTCAAAAAATGCTCCAAAATGAGCAAAAACTAAGCTGCGGGTATTGCTCCTCTTGTCCACGTTTTTTCTTCTCTTTTTCTCAGGTTTTTCAGCTTCTACACTTAGCTTTATTAGTTGGGCACCTTTGGCCTTTTAGTTGACTTAAACGGACCCCAAACATGCCAAAAAGTGGCCTCGTAGTGCATAGTTGTCACCCTGATGCATCCATCCTCACACTTGGCCCTCAACTTTTCTCAATAAGGCTATAGCTTTGGTCCCACAACCACGTGAAGTATCCCCAAAAAATGGTCCTCATGATGACCTTTTGCATAATTCATCACAAAAAACAGCCCTGCTGTGTCTTCACTTACTCACGTGCAAGACTTGATCCCATTTGACCTCCTCACGCCACTCGATGCCATCTAATGCACCTGCTTACCTCATGGCATGGGCCCACTGATAGTTTTCTCGAGAAGTTTTACGCGCCACAAACTCCGCTTATTATAGAAAAACACACTAATACTCGTGACAATGAAAATCGATGCACTATGTACACCCTATCCTACTTGTACACATGTGGGCCCCACGTAACCACCTGGCTCTGAAGAATGGGCAATTCTTTATTTTATGCACCTTGCATGTGTATATACATATGCGCAAATCCTTGCTCCAAAGAACTCCTAACATAGTTTGCCCATCCCCTAGCCTGCTAGATCATTCATGATCAGCAACAGCAAAAAGAGATATGAGACTCGCCGCGTCACAAGTCTCCTCATCCCTCACCAACATTACTTGCTCCACAGACAGCTCATCTTGCTCCACCATCATTAACCTGGCATGATATAATTTAAGATGTAATCCGTTTATCATTGACTTACATAGAATCCCATCCAGGTTAGCCAACTGATATGTACCATTCGAAAAACACTCCACTATCTTGAAAGGGCCTTCCCACTTAATTTGAAACTTCTTTTGGAATGTCTTGTCCAGCTTACTGTTGTAGCACGAAACCAAGTCATTTTTCTTGATACCCTTACTTTTGACCTTTTCATTTATCTTTTCCAAAGCCTTATCTTGCATCTGCCCATACTGTTCTAATGCACTCATCCTATCCAACTGAACCTCTTGTAATTGTAAGAGCCTCTCTTTGAATGCATCACTGGACTGCCCATGCAACTTTTCTAACATCTTGATTGCAGGCAACTCTACCTCCACAGGCAATAGTGCTTCTTTTCCATATACTAGATGAAATGGAGTAAACCATGTACCTATCTTCATCGAAGTACGGTAAGCCCATAATGCACTAGGCAATTCCAAGTCCCAATTCTTTCCTTGGTGCTCAGTCACTTTCGGAAGAATTTGTACCAACTCACCATTGAATCTTTCATTTAAGCCATTACATTGTGGATAATCAAGAGTGGTATACTGGTGCCTAATCTTCATCTTCTCGCATAAGAAGTCTAATAGTTTAGCTCTGAATCCTAGCCCCTTATCCGAAAGTAGTTCCAATGGCACCCCAAACTTGCAACATATGTCATCATACACAAATTTTGCCAGATCCTTTGCAGTGGTTTGTTTTATTGTTGTAGCCTCTTCCCATCTAGAGAGATAGTCCAATGCGGTCAAAATATAGCTTTTGCCCCTACTTGTGACAGGTAATGGGCCTATTGCATCAATCCCCCACTTTTCAAACACATCAAATGCCATAATGGTTTTTCGTAGCTCTGGCTTTAACACTCTCTTCCCAAATGCTTGACACCTATTGCAAGACCTACACCAATGGTGAACATCCTTGTGCAAACTAGGCCATACATACCCCTCTTGCAAGATCTTATGCAAGGTGATCTTTAGAGCAAAATGTCCACCACATGCGCCTTCATGATTCTCTTCCAACACTCTGTAAAGCTCGTCCCACCAAGGTACACGTTTCAACACAAGATCATCCCCTTTCATGTATAAGACATCACCAATCAATTTGTACCTGTATGCTCTATGCACAAAACCATACTTCTTAGACTTATAAATGTCTTTCAGAATGATTCCAGTTAGCAAAAACTCCTCTTCTTCAGCCAAACTTTTTTGGCCATGATAAAGAGGTAAATTGGTTCTCAACAAAAATAGCTCCCCAATCATGCTTTGAGTTTCTTCATGTGCCTAGCCATTTAGAGCACTCTCAATATGTCTGATGCTCCATGCTTCGAACTTTTTTAATTGGCACCTAATTCTAAAACACATTCCCTTCAATGAGGTGTTCTTGCTCTTCCACACACCCAACACTTGCTTCACCACTAACAAGGCATCTCCTTTTATGCTCAACCTTCTAATCCCATGCTTCAAACAAATGCGTAATCCAGCTTGCAAAGTTTCATATTCAGTCTCATTGTTACTATGAGCGTCCAATTTTGAACCCTCTCTTGCATACTAACTCCCTCTCTGGATCATAGAGTGCTATATCCCTTGAATCTGCATCATGGCTCTTTCTGTATGAGCCATCAAAGAACAACACATGTGCATTGCTGATCTGTCGCACTTATTCAACTACCTTTTTCACCAACTCTTCCTTAACAATAAGGGGATTCTCCTTGTAGGTCAACAAATAGGGTAGCTCTTGTACTGTCTTCCACTAGACCACATTTGACATGTTAGTGCCATTAATTAATTGTGGCAAAAAGGCGTAACTCTTCAAGAAAAAAAAAGATCGTGGTAGCCAGTAATGACGAAATCATCGACAAGCAAATATTACACTGGCCATCGCTCTACTTCCGATAATTTTCTCTCTGCTACCAGCTTCACTCGGCTTGCACAATACACTGGTCTCATATAATGGCTGCCCTTCCCCGTTTGCAATAGCATGGCTCCAATGGCATCATCCTCTACTGATGGATTTACATAAAACACTTGCTCCCAATCAGGAGCCTACATGGCTGACAATCCCCCTAACACCTCTTTCACCTCTTGAAACACTTCTTCACACTTGTCATCCCATTGCAATGGATCATGATTTGCCACTTGCTGTAATGGATAAAGGAGCTGTGAAGACAATGAAATAAACCACGCCATGTACTTTAGTTTGTGTATAAAGGTTGCCAATTGCTTTGTACTCGTAGGTGATGGAAGAAGAATAATAGACTTAACCTTATCTGGATCAGCCTCAATGCCAGTTTCTGACACCATATGGCCCTGTAACATTCACCCTTGGTTGTGCTAAATGACATTTCTTTGGATTTAGTTGTCCTCCATATTCATCATATTGAGCCAATACCATTTGCAACTTCTCATGGTGTTCAGCCCTACTGCTGTAGACACAGAAGTTGTCCATAAAAGCTTTAACACAACTACCAATGAATGGTTCCAACACCCAATTTGCTCTCTCTTGATAGAAAGATGGTCCATTTGACAACCCAAATGGCAATATTGTGTAGCAATAACAGCCCCATGGCGTAATTAAAGTTGTCTTTGTTCGGTCTTTAAGAACAATCTTCAATTGAAAATAGCCTAAAAACCATCACACACACTGTACCTCTCATAACCTGCCACACTGAATCCAAGATCTGATCGATGAATGGAAGAGGATATGGGTTCTTCTTAGTGGCTGCATTTAAGGGTTTAAAATCTACATAAATCCTCCACTTTCCATCCTTCTTTGGACTAGGACTCACCCATTCTGTGGTTTCCACTGGGACTATGAACCCTGCCTTCAATAACTTGTCCACCTCTTCCCTCAAGGCTTCCATATGCTCTTGACCCATCCTTCTTAGCCTTTGCCGCACTGGCTTAGCACCTTCTTTCAACTCTATATGCATCTCTTATTCTTTGAACCCTCTAATATCTTCATATGAGGTAATGAACAAATCAGGAAAACTAGCCACCATGTGCAAATATATCTCCTTCTCCATAGCTGAGAGGTCTCCAGTGATCATTTGTGCCATCAATTCTTGCTTCTTTGACAATTCAATCGTGGTTTGCATCAGCCCTTCAATCACTTCATAAGGCACTTCACTTTCATCTTCAACCTCATTTGCAAATGTGACTAAACCAGACTCATGGGTTTCTTTGTCCATAAAAAGAAATGCAACATCAACATCCTCATCATTGTTGGTAATACTATCACTGTCCTCTATCAGTCACTGTGGAATAGTCTTCATTACTAGAGTCATTCTCATCTTCGTAAAGCTCTTCCAATAATTCTCATCCATATTATATAGCTTCTTGGCACCTGTCTTTCCATAGAGGCTTATCGTACCACGTCTCCAATCTTGAACAGCTCCCAATGCACGTAACCATGGTCTACCCTGTATAATAGGATATGCTCTTTGGCTCTTTCTCCATTGGGTTAACCATCCTCTTCGAATGTAGTTTTAGCTTAGGCACCATCTCTATAAGCTGCCCAAAAGTAGCATCTGCCTTTCTGCTTGTCAGATTCTCATTCAAGTCATAGCTTAATTGCCCATCCCCTAGTGGAAAATGTGAAACATGAAACTTGCGACGAGCCCTCCTTTTCCTCTTGGCCTTGACATCCTCGCCTTCATGGCTCTTTCCCTCCTTCTTAATAGGACCTGGGGCACTTCTTCCTTCCTTGTCCTTTGTGGTCCTCTTCCCAATAGGCATCACTAATGTATCCTCCAGCTTTGCTACCTTCTCCAAGGTGACCACACCTATCACTTTTGTCTTTCCCTTTTCCTCTTGGGTTAATCCACTTGTCCCTTTTACTCTTGGGTTAATCCACCGGTTCCTTCTTCTCCCTTAATTTCAATGCCATAATCATTTGACCTGGTTAGCACCTATCTTGGAAATGGATACATGTCTCCCTCCATCCTTGGTGGCTTATCACATTGCAGGTTGATGTGTCCCAACTCTCCACAAGTATAACATGTGGGCGTCTGCCTCCAGACTCTACCATTGCTTTGTCCAACACCATTCCTGGGTTTTTCTTCACCTCTTGGCTGATTTTCAAACCTCCCCCGACCTCGATTATTTCCCACATTACATAGCATGTTGAGGCTGAGATTATTCTTTAAATCTACCACTTGCCTCATGTTTTGCCTTAGCCCATCATCTTGCACTGATGTAGTGACCATTGCTGGCATAACATGACGAGTAATAAAAACCACTGGTTCATGATGAACCCCTGGCATGCCAACTTGTAAAGAGTCCATAGGCTAAAACTTAGACCTCCTGGGCAAAGACTCCACCCCTAACTGGCTCAAATTCCTCAGCTTCCACTCTTTGTTCCTTGCTACCTCCAATGCATCTTCATATGTTCTAGGCTTCTTTAGCTCCACTCTCCAACGTATATTATCCCAAAGACCAGCCAAGAATCTATCCTTCTTCATCATGTCAGGTGGGGGTACTTGTGATGCTAAGGCCTTGCACATCCTCTCCCATGCCAATGAAAACTTACGTAAATACGCATCTACTGGATCACCTTCCTTTTGCACCAAACCTTGTACTTCTTGCCACACTTTGTCAGGATCTTCTGTCATCACAAACTCCACTTCGAATCCATGCCTTACATTGTCCCAACTCAATCTTACACGTGGATCAGCCACACGCAACTCCTCTTCAAATGCTTTGGACCAAACTCATGCATCACTCTTTAAACAAATCTGGAGAAGACGTAACATCTGTACCGGGTCGTGAATCTGGTTGTTAATGCAGGCAACCTCCATCTTTTTCAAAAAGTCTTCCACATCTTTATCACTTCTTCCATGAAATTCCAGATTAGAGTAAGCCATGCCTACCCAAGTTATGATGCTTTGAGAACCCCTTCGAACACACAAGCAAGAACCCAAAACTTTTGACTAACTCAATCCCTAGAAACTTTCAATGGAGATTGTCTTTAGATAAGGACAAACACATGCATATCAAATGAGTTTTCATAGTTAATCATCGTAATTACAACAAACAAAGGACATTCCACTATCTCTCTTAATCTTCTTGGCTTGAACATAAAGACTATGCACTACTGGAAAAAAATCTTCATGGACACATGAACATTTATCTGGATTCTTTGTGTTAAATGAAAAGAAGTGAATTGAGGTCCGTTTTGATCATCCCCATTAAAGCCATCCATGCAACTCCCAAGAAGGCACATCTGACTTATCCTCTGATTTTGCCAGAATTTCAGTAGCATAACAGCATAAATGGCTTAAAAGACCAAAAACCATCCATCACAACTTGGAAAATTTTTGGCAGAGTTTCCCTAGAATTAGAGCAGTAAGAACCCAAAATATAGACTATATATGTATGCATAACTTGCAACAATAGAACCCGAGCATCAAGTAGGAATTTCTAGTACATAGCCTATGGTGAGGTCCCAAAAAGGGTGCTCTAGCCACCTGTATCACCGAAAGGATCTCACATTTGAGAATCCCCTAGCTCAATAAAACCTCACACTATCGACCCTCTCAAGAAAGCTTATGCAAATCTCATATAGTCCAGTCTAAGAAATGAATATCTTCCAGACCAAATCTTAGAAATGGCTAGGACTGCCAAATAAAACCAAGTATGGCTCCACAAAGGTGTACAATGGCAGTATCCACAAGTAGCGTACCATAGAAGACAATGCGCTCAAACATGCACCAAATAATGCATACCCACGGCAACTACAAGTGACTTCCACTATCAGTGTATCACTCTACTCCAACTACCTGTACCTGTGTGAATCATCTGTACATGTACATGTCCTTGTAATCTGCAACCTGTAATCCTGAAGTTAAAGGTACTCGAAGAAGATCCTCTGTACCTATGTGAATCATCTGTACCTGTACATGTCCTTGTAATCTGCAACCTGTAATCCCAAAGTTGAAGGTACTCGAAGAAGATCCTCCGTGGGGGCGCCAAAAGAATGTGAGCGGGTTGGAAACACACACAAAGACTCTATGATAAGCCGGCACATACTCTTGGAATAACACACACACACACACACATTATGGGGCACCACTCGGCTTACACAACCTGCCTGGCCGAGACAAGAAACACACAGATGGAGTGAGAAGAGAGAGATTTCCCACTTGCGCACTCAACACTCACACATACACACTCGCACACACTATCAATTCAGCTCAAAGAAGGTAAATTGTTGTTGTTTAGACTCAAGGAAGCTCAGCCCAACATCAACGGGGCAAATAGTTTACACAGTATTGAGAAAATACACTAGATACAACCACAAAGTTAAGTAGAGGCTTCACTCATCGAAGAAGATTACACAGAAAAAAAACAAAAAATCTGTGAGAAATTTGGCAAAATGGACAGCGCCATTGTGTTCGGAATGGCCCAAAACCCCACCCTACAATGTCACAGTGTTTAGGACCAAAAAATGCTCCAAAATGAGCAAAAACTGAACTGCGGGAATTGCTCCTCTTCTCCACATTTTTCCTTATCTTTTTCTCAAGTTTTTCAGTTCCCACACTTAGCTTTATTAGTTGGGCACATTTGACCTTTTAGTTGACCTCAAACGGACCCCGAACATGCCAAAAAGTGGCCTCACAGTGCGTAGTTGTCACCTTGTTGCATCCATCCGCACACCTGGCCCTCAACTTTTCTCAATAAGGCCATAGCTTTGGTCGCGCAACCACATGAGGGTAGCCCCAAAATATGGTCCTCATGATGACCTTTTGCATAATTCATCACAAAAAACAGCCCCGCTGTGTCTTCACTTACCCACGTGCAAGACTTGATCCCATTTGACCTCCTGATGCCGTTCAATGCCATCTAACGCATCTGCTTACCTCATGGCGTGGGCCCGTTGATAGCTTCCTTGAGAATTTTTATGCACCACAAACTCCCCTTATTATAGAAAAACACACTGGTACTCGTGATAATGAAAATCGATGCACTATGTACACCCTGCCTTACTTGTACACAAGTGGGCCCCACGTAACTATCTAGCTTTGAAGAATGGGAAATTCTTTATTTTATGCACCATGCATATGTATATATATATTCACAATCCCTTGCTCCAAAAAACTCCTAACAATGCCAACAAGAGGCCAACCTTGGAGTTACACATGCATTACACGAAACAAAGGATGATTGGTTGGACTCTAACACACCTCTACGATACTCTATTGAACTAAATAGCACCTATGGGAAAGTGCTATATAAAATCTTGTTAGACACGGGTGCTAAATATAATCTGTTGTTGTATGGGATATAGTGTCAATTAGGGAAGCCACCTCTATCTGAGAGTATTATCCAAGTCAAGGGTGTCAACAAGAAAAAAATTATGATTTTTGGAATCTGGCACACTTCTGTCAGTTATGAAAATGGGGTTGTAGCTCAAGAATTTTTGTTCATGCCTACTGGAATTATGGAGGGTAATATAAACCTACAACGCAGTTGGATGATAGCCACCAAATGCACTATTGATTGGGAGACTGGGGGTGTCACAATGTAGAAACCAACTCTTAGCCCTGACACTCAAGCCATAGTCCCTAAGGTATTGCCTCTTAAGGAAATAAAACTTAAAACATTGTATGTCTAAGAGGTTGAACCATATGTCCCCATAGCCCATCTCTCTAGAGCTTCAATTGCTGTAGTTGAAATAAAGCTTGAGACACACAAGACCCATCTTAATATAACAAAGAAAACATACAAGTGGGTCCCTAAATCTTCTTTACCGACCATAGCTAGTGCTAAAAGAAAAGAGCATGGTAAGAGACGTCCCACTCGTCCCAAGAAATGTAAAAAAATGTTGCATTGGATTCCCAAAAAACTATTGGAAGGCTAAGGCTACTATAAAGGAAATGATCAAATTTGGGTGCCAAAATGTAAATTATGCTCTTACCTGTCACCTGACTCATGTGAACCCAATCCTGTAGCTCCAAAACATATTGAAGATCCCAAAAAGGAAAAAATCACGGAATGCTACACACCTGCTCCAGAGTTAGTTTGGGTACCGAAGAAAGAACGATTTGTTCCACCTAGCTCAGGAAGAGGGAAGCCAAATGAAGCTTCTTGCTCTTCATGTAGCTCCTATACGAAAATATAAGATTCGATACAAACTCCAGCTACTATTGTACATATCCATACAAGCAAGGAATAATTTGCACCTCCCGCTGGAAGTTCACCACCTACAACAATGTTGCAAATAAAATCATGGGAGAGTACCTTACCACTCTTGCAACTAGATGAAATGCCTAGGGCGATCGAAAACCATTGGTCAAAGTCTTCACCCATAACAACTTGGAACAATTGGTTTCAAAAGGCGATGACATCATTCTAAAAGGTATGATCTACCCAAGAAAGGGGAGAGTGTTTGCTGACATTCATCATTCACTTGCTTCCCTCTCAACCTTCCTCCGTGACCTCTTAATATCACAATCTTAGGGAATGTATATATAAAACCTTATACTCACAAAAAAAATAAAAAATAAAAATAGTAAAGAGCAAGAGCAAATAGCAAACGAGTCTGCACAATACTAGTCAAAAACATTTACCCAAACCTACACATGTCACATCCGGTACACTGAAACAAAAATCTATCTCATCAAACACCTTTGATTCTCATCACTCGAGTGATGGAGGGTAGGTAGGATTAGAACGATAGAAGTGTTTTTGTTTTAGAGTTTAGTGATTAGAAAAGTTCTTTTTTCCCACAGATGTGCCTTTGGAAGGTGGATGTTTGGTAGTGACTATTGTCCAGTTTGTGACTACATAAGGATTCCTTTGAACGAAAACAACACTGGATTACATGTTACAACGGATGTTCTCCATTATATTCGGTGTACTACTTCCTTTTATCTATGCTTTTCACAGTTACATGTTTGCATCTTGTCATTTGAGTTTGTAACAATGCATAAAATCTATGAAGATGTGACATTGCCAATTTAGATGCTATAATATTTTCAAACTTCTAGTACCTTGTTCTTCCCTTTGAGTTTGGTTTATTAGTTGGCTTTAAGTAGGTATTAGGACCTTGGGCTAAACTAGGTCACTTAATTGCTGACTTTAATTCTTAAATAGTCTATTAACTGTAGTAACTTTAGTAATGTTTTAGGCTATGAGGATATAGTTCTCTCTAGCTTATTCCACCTAAGTGTGACTTGTGTTGTTGAAGTCCATGTGTTAAGCTGGTATTGAGACCTCGAGTCTCCCAGCTAGTTTATGCTCAAGTTGGTATTTGAGACCTTGACTCTCCCAGTTGCTCGTATTTGAGACCTAAAGTCCCCCGGCCACTTGTAGCAACTATGAAAAAAAGAGAAAAGACAAAGCAAATAGCACAAACTTCCTTGTATTTTATGTTGATCACACTTAGGTGGTATAAGTGACAAGATCACTAGTCTTTAGACCCCGACGAGCATTCCTAGGGTTAACTACTCTTTAGTCGACATTTTTAAATTAACGTTGAACAATTTAGTACTTACTTTAGCCCTAGATCTTGTGTACTTCTCTTAGAATCAACCTAATAGACCTTAACTCAATTGCATTTCATTCAGGTACTACGCTTGTTCTAGTTTGCAATGTTACAATTCATGAAATTTTTTGCATTTCCTAGAATATCATGTATGCATCTCACTTATTGCATGCCTACACATGCTTCCTTTGAGCTTTAACAATGTTTTTTTTCTTCTATTATAGGTACTCCTATCGTGGATCCCGATGCTGCACTGTTATATTTCAAGGGCAAAATCTACATCAGAAAGGGGGGCATGTTAACCACCAGCGTCCACTTCTAGTAGTCATGGGCCGGACTTGTTGGTCCAATAGGAAAAGGGTAGAGTGATTGCCGATGAGAGGTGCACTCTAACTGGAACATTCAAGGGTTAGTTGGCTAAGCATGGGCGCCCAAGTGTGAATGGGCGAGCTCATATAAAAGTCACCTAAATCTAAAAATCACTCATTCTCTCATTTGTGCAATTGAAGAGTGCTCATGCTCCATCTCCATCTTCTTCTTCATCTCCTTGTGTGTGTGTGTGTGTGTATGCATGAGAGAGAGAGAGAGAGAGATCAAGCATTGAGACGACGGCGCGACGGCGGCAAAGAGGTTGAGCACAGCACGGTGGTAGCTCCTTCTTCTTCGTGGTGAGGAATCCTCCACGAAGGCGAGCGTAGGGCGGTGAGTGACACACCCTTGCTCTCTTGAGCTTGCTAGATTAGTCTAGTTGTGTGCTTGCAGCCATTTGTGGCTCGCACACAGTGTACGGAAAGTCCCTTGCATTAACACGTGTGACAAATGTGCACAACTACAATTCTCATTCTTGCGGTACCCCATCCCTCTAGGAAGGTCTTGTTTTTTAAGTACCTAGTTATGTGAGTACATTTTGGGTGCTTGTACTACTCAAAATAGGGTGGCATGTTCAGCTGGAGTTGCTTTGTATAGATATTACATGATTTTACATAAGTATGGATGCTGTTTTCCATGTTTTGCCAATAGACTCCTAGTCTCTCTAGTCTTTGGTGGGTTTGCATTTCTCCATTGTGAAACCCCATATTTTGTATATGAGTCTGTTTGAGGTAGTATTTGTATTCATCCGACTGTACACATAGTCTCAAAGTCCCATCCTTTTCGTGGTTGTACAGTCGTTCTGCTAAAAGCTAGAAATTTCTTGTTCGATGTATTATTGATGGTTGTCTTTTCACCTGTAATGATTTGATTGTGAGTAGAGGAATGACCTCTGCACTCCACCTCGGAACCATTTCAATGTTAAATAGGTAGGAATCTGGAAGATCATCATCAATACCTTCAGGTGCTTCCCCATATAACAATCTCGAAAGATAATCTACTCGTGTGTGTGTGTAGTCCCCTTTTTTATGACTACTGTGAAGTCAAACTCAAGCAATAATATAAACCAACAAACAATCCTTCCAGTGTTGCAAGGTTTGTTTACCACATATAACAATGCTTGGTGATCTACGAAGAAAACGAACTTGTTTGCAAGAAGGAAGTGTCTAAATTTTTGGACAGCATATATCATTCCTGGACCTTCTCTTTCTATAGTGTTGTTCAACTGCCGACTAGAGTAAAAAATGTTGTTCAGCTACCGACTAGAGTATAATTTTTCTCCATGTTGTTCAGCTGCCGACTAGAGTAAAAAATGGGAAAATCCATTTTCTTCTCTCCTAGCTGGGCTAATATGCATCCTATGTCATAGTCTGATGCATCAACATGAACGTGAAAGATCTTGTTTCAGTCGAGGGCTTGCAAAATTGGAGCAAAAACTAATTGCTGCTTCAATTTGTAAGAGGCCTACTCGCATTCTTTTGTCCGTTCAAATTTAGCAATGAGGGCATACAATGGATTAGCTATTACAACATACATGCCATATGAAGCACCTGTAGTACCCACAATGTCCCATAAATGCCTGCACTTCTTTTATTTTGGTTGGTTGCAGGAGTGTGGCAATTATTTGTATCTTTTCTTGATCCATGGAAATCCTGTTTTTGGACACTTTGGCCCAATATTTTACCTTACATTACCATGAAGACAAATTTTTCAAGGTTTAAGCAAATACGATAAGTTCTGCACTTTTTGAAGACTTTCTCTAGATGCATTATGTGATCACTTCTCAGGTGAGAATGAACACAAAGATCATCCATGTATATCTCTAAAAATTATCTCAGATATTCACTGAATGCATGACTCATTAGACTTTGGAAAGTGGCAGGCGCATTGATCAGGCCGAAAGGCATTACCGTGTATGCAAATATACCCCACTCTGATGTAAAAGCTGTCTTATGTTGATCTTCTGCTTTGAAGGTTAACTAGTTGTAGCCTAAGAACCCATCTAGAAAACTATAGGCCTCCTTCCCCGCAACTCTCTCAATAACATGATCTATTATTGGTAGTGGATAGTTGTCCCTGATGGTGGCAGCATTTACCTATTTGAGGTTTACACAGACACACAATTTTTCATTCTTTTTGGGTATTACCACAATCGGGGACACCCAATTAGTGTGTTCAATCTCGTAAATAAACTCAACATCCTTCAGCTTGTTTATCTCCTCCTTAATTTTCTTGGCAAAAGTCTCATTGTACGTATAAGGACGTTGTCTGCATGGTATGGCATCACTTTTAAGGGGTATCATGTGCTAATAGATCTTTGGGCTTATACCCTTCAGGTCTTTGTATGACCAAGCAAACACATCTTTATACTGTCTGAGTGTATCTATCAAAAGTTGCTCTTCTTCTTCCATGTGGGCCGTGGCAATGTATGCCGGTTTAGGTTCCTCGCTTGGTTCTGATAAGGTTATAAATCTGGCTTTTTTAGGTCAATCATATGAAGTTCCAGGCTCTTTTAATTTTTCTATCTTGAATAGTGTACTTTTTGTAGTGGGATGGTGCATCAAACTTATCATTATTTGATTTATCATCAATTTCCAACTCTGTTATCCAATCTTCTTTCAAAGCTCGCTTCAATTCATTGTACTTGTTTTTGTGCTCGGTTT
The DNA here is from genome assembly GCF_014529385.1 of Adiantum capillus-veneris. Lineage (NCBI taxonomy): Eukaryota > Viridiplantae > Streptophyta > Polypodiopsida > Polypodiales > Pteridaceae > Adiantum > Adiantum capillus-veneris. Next base: position 113,776,210 of record NC_140958.1, read on the forward strand.
TGGACAACTTCGTTTCTTTTTTAGAAATACTTTCCTTCTGTGGTTTTTGTTTGTTCTTCTTTTTCAGTTTTGTTTGATTGAGTTGGGTTTCATGTACCTCTTTGATATCCCATCTTTAAGGCAATCAGTTGCTTCAACCAATCTTAAGTACCATGTTTTGTTGATTAATAGAGGTACTGAATATTCTTTTGTTTTGTTTCATTTGTTCATGCGTTTATTTCGATATCTACGCTGTCTTTAAGGATTTTGGTTTGGAAAATCATAGTAGATCACTTGTCGATCCTTCCATTTGATGTATTGATCTAAACTACTAGAAAGCTCGTTCTCTACGTTGTCCTCTAATAGCTTATCCCTGGAGTCTTGGAATGTTTCCTCATTAGTTTTGTCAAGGTCGTTTATTGAGATCTCATCCACTATGCATCGGCAATTTGCAACCCCTTTGCTGTCAGGGACTTCCCCTTCTGATTTTGGATTCAGGCTGACACTCATCATCTAGAATGGAATGATATCATATCCCTCCTCATCACAGAATTTGGTCAGGGTCACCTCATTCACGCACACATCAAGAGTGGCCAATATCTGCCATCCAAAAGGTTCAAACCTCTCTTTTGGAAACGGCTCTGGTACATATGCCTCGTTTTGTGTTGACCTATCATGAATGCATTCCTCTTTTTCTAAACTACCACCCCAAGAAGCTTCACATGTCCAATTGTGAGATTTGTTTTGTAGCCAAGCTGGTAATTCTCCTTCTTGGTTATTTGTAGATTTTAGTTCCTCCCATGGGGCTCATTCCACATCTCTATAACTATGGTCAACGTCACTGATTTTCGTAGTGACATCCTTGTTTCTTAGGTAGATATAGTCGTAACCCCAATCTTGTACCATTTTGAGTTGACGCATAAATGGTCTGGCCAATATGATATCAAAATTGCTGCTCTCATTGAAATTCATAATAGCGAATGTGTGTTTGTATGCAATTCTGCAAGAGGTTACTACGATCTACTCCAAAATGCCCGTAGGTCTCTCCAGATACCCATCCGCTAATTGAAGTTTCATTTATGTTTTTGAAGAGAAGGTTTTTCCCATTTTTCCCACATTTCTTTGGTGGCTATGGCTATTCCGACTCCACTATCCTATATTGCTATCCATTTTACGCCTTTGTACTCCATAGGCAGGGTCATATTTCCTTCCTCAACTTCATAATAGTATCCTATCTTGTTCACTGGTATTGGTTCATGTTTAGTTTGTTTTGAGGTTTGGGTATTCAGTGTTTTTCGAGAAGCATTTGGTGGCGGAATTACCAGCCCAATTTTCTCCAAAATTTTCCCACCTCTCCCCAAAGATGAGGTCTTATATGCAGTAATTCTGATAGAGTTAGCGTACAGTGGATAGGGAATGGCATCAGTTCATGAAGAGTTTTGGTATTTATCATCTTGTGATTAGCCTTCCATTGAGATGGTACTTGCTTTACCTCTGATCTAGTTTCATGGTTGCCAATAAATGAAGGTAATGTCTTCAACGACTGAAGTTTGATGTCTCTCAATATCTTTGTACCTACATCACCATACAATGATCAGATATCATTTGGGTAGAGCTCATGCTCGAGGTGGATCTCCGTAATAGGTGCTGACTCAAGCATTGTGCTTTCATCTTTTCTATTTTTGGATATGCTCCCACAAATCCTGTGGCCATTGTTCTTCCACTTGAGGAATTGGCACAGGTGCTTGTGAATACATTCCATATGTCATATTGGCTACCATCCTTGTATCCAAGGATATCTCCTTTACAGAATATTTTTGGTCTCCGTCTCCGATCCCTCTCTCCTTTAACTCTTGAATTTTTTCGCGGATTAACACCTCAGTTTTTGGAGTAGTTGGAACTGGTAGTTCCATAAGCGATTGAGCGACTTGGGTGAGCTCCTTGCACATCTTCAACCTCTCTTTTTGATACCGTGGGTGAGGGTACGTTAGCCACCTATCCGCTTGGGTTTGGTTAGGATTTAACCTAGCATCGTAAGCTTTTAAGATCGCGTTTAAGGGTTCAAAGACCTTGTCCACCAAGATAGATCCTCTCGAAGGTATTGCTAATGGTTTTGCTACATTTATTTTTTCCTTAAGGTCTCTTTCCATCCTCAATTGTTCCTCTATTTGCAGTAATTTGGTTTCCAAACCCGTTTTTTCTTTCTCTCTTTTGGCTTTTTGCCTTCCAGGATTTCCTAGGGGTTTTTCCATACAAATTTTCTATCTCGGTTTGGCTGGCTGGGATGTTCCTTGCAGCCTCATGTTCTTGGGCTCTCATTACTGTGTTTATTAGAATGGTTGGTTCTGTTTCTAATCCACTTGAGCTTCGAACGATTTAGATTTTGTTCATGGTTTCTTTCTCTTTGTTATCAAGGTTTTTTTGGACAATGTGGAATGAGATGGTCATTTGTACACCTCTCACAGAACCCAAATAATTTGATTTGTTCTCCTTTGTGTGGAAAACTCCTTGCCCAATGATCACCACCGCATTCATAGCATGGTCCTACAGGTGGTAGAGAAGCTTGTGGAGCCCCCATTGGTTGTCCTATTCTAGGAGGATATCCCCTAGGTTTGTAGTTGTGGTTTTCCATGAACATAAGCATATTTTCATCGACCAAGTGATGGTTTTTTGTTGGGCTCTGGAATCTCTTCAGGAACCATCCATGGAATTTGTCCCTCCAAAGCATATGCATTTATGTCAAACCCCCTCTCATGGTATTTGTCTAAATCTTCTTGGTATGAAACTACCTGGATCATACTTTGATCAGAAGGTGATTCTATGGATCAAAGGAGATTGATGCCCCAACACAAGTTGAGGTTTTTCCTATCCTTGGATTGCATTATTTAGCCCTAATGGGTATCTTGGAGGGGGTGGTAATTGTTGCCCTCCATGTGGCCCATATTGTCTCTCTCTAGCATAGTTTCTATTATTAAAACATTCGTGGGTTTCATGGTTTGTCCATTTTTGTTCAGTAGCACACCACTTTAGTACCCGCAATATGTTTACTCCTGGCCTCTGTTGAAGGTTGCACCACTAAGTTGGATGATCTCCTCCACAAGTGTCACATTTTTGGGTGGGTGTTTGTCGTGTGTTTGGGTTTGTCCTGTTTCCTTGGTTCATCGTTATGATCACTTCCTCTATCATTTGATCAACGTCCAACATAGTTGGGTTTTGCTTGCCCAGTTTCATTTTGGACTCACTACTGGTTGAAGAGGTGCTACTCATCCCTTGGTTTGTGTCTTCTATCACCTCTCTATATGCCTTGCAATTGTCTACGAGATACAACGTCTTTTTCATGACTTGCTCAAAAGTAACACATGCCTTTAAGTGCAAGTCTTTTTTGAGAGTTTCATTTTACAATCCTTCTATGAAAAGGACTAACAATATCTCATTCTGAGGTAGTTCTCTAGCAGGGAATCTTTCTATGCATTGCTTGAATCGAAGCGAGGCTTCCTTCACCTTTTCCTTCTCCTTTTTCTAAATGCATAAATCTGGGAGATAGTATTATGCTTAATTCCTCTCTTTGAGAATTCCTCAGTGTATTCTTGGAGAATTTGCTCAATACTTGGAAATTATAGGTTGTTTAAGGGTTTAAACCAGGTCAAAGCAGCTCCTTCTAGAGTCAACCCAAAACCTTCACATTGAGTATGAAAATTGGTTACCTGTTCCGTCCTCAACACTTGTTTGAAGATCAAAACATGACCATACGGATCTCCCGACCCACTATACTTTTTGAGTATACACTTCACCACTTGAGATGGTCGCATGCGTCTGGATTCTGCAATCATCCTCACCACCCCTAGTCCTTTTGGTGTGGTCTCTCTAGGTTCATATTCTCCTCTTGGCACTATAATTGGTATCCTATCCGCCATATGTTCATCAAGTTGATCTCGTGTAATAGTCGGAGGGATTCTAGTTGTGTAAGTCACGTCAGGTGCCGCACTGCCCCTCTACGTATTCATAGAATCCCTAGACCCCGTTGATCCCATAGGCCCTATGTTCAGAAATGTTGATTTCCAAAAGAATCTTCCACTCTAGTTCTTACTGGACTTACATTCCCAGTTTCTGGTCTTGTGTGAGTAGTCGTAGTTTTCACTTCTTCTGAATTTACATAGTATTGGTGGAGTGGTCCCCCAAAATATGTATATCGTTCTAGCTCCTTACGGTCCATAGGAGAGTATTTTCAACCATACTTATCCATTATGACCACCTAAATACTTCTCCCCTCTGTGTAAGTAAAAACATATAGTTTTTTGCGGTCAGTCAGTTCCTTGATGTGGGATTCATCACATTTATAATAGAGTGTTTGTTATCCATTATTGAATTTATATAGCCCCATGTAAGTGTTGTCTGTATTAAGACTCTCTGTCTCATTGGTGCATCTGAGCATCACATTTTGCTTATCCATTTTGGGTGGTTCATCTGCTAGCTCTTCCTCTACCTTGTCCTTGGTGCCAGTCATCCCCCATTTTTCCAGAATAAAGGGGTTGTGAACTCACTAGGTACATCATTCCCTCTCTATCAAAATATCTATCTCCATCATAATCCACATCTACAAGGTCCTTGAACTTGCTTGGCTTATTTTCCAACTTAACACAGTACGATCCATTCTATCCTTATAGATTTTTTCCTTAAGCACATTTTCAAATTGAAACTTTAATTACAACAATTTCACGTCAGATGCAGGTTGGAAAGGACCCGCCCCCATGGAAGTTGTTTTCTTAGGGTTCAACTTTTTGGACTCCTCAGTTGTTAGGTTGTATGATCTTTCTGACGAGGTGTCAGAAAAGCTTTCCTCTACAATGGCTTCTAAAGGATGCAACGGTCTTTGATTCACAGTACCTTCAGTTGAATGATTGCTCACTTGGTCTATGATGTTGGGATTCCTATTCTGGTACAATCTTCCTGATCGTAAATACATGAAGAATTGATATTGCAAAATCCAAACCGGGTTACCTAATTAGCTATCCTAAATTCCTCTTTCTGATCTTACTTGTTGGGTAGTATTCCTATAAGAAAATTATTGATAACTGTGAGTTTACAGCTCCGTTGCATTTATACGCCCGTATAACAAAAATTATACGTATAAAACGTCAATATACGCCGTATTTCCAAATAATTACCGAATAGCTGTATAAAACCGTTTTCGATCGAGATATTTTTTGATCGAAAACTATTTTGATCGAAAAACTGTATATATATACAATCGTCGCCGTATTCGATCGAAAAGCATTGTGGACTTTTTTGGGGTTTGGAGAGCTTGGAGCTTCTGAGAGTTTGACAGATAGCGACAGTGTCTTCGGTTTACAGCGGTTTTCAGGTAAAGTTTTTAAATTTTCAGTAAATACTAACTTTTTTTTTGTGTTGTGCCAGACTTGTGTGGTGCAGTAGTTTCGGCTCTCACCACAAAGTTGGCTTGTAGGTCGTAGGCCACTTCATGGTGTGTAGCCATATGGCTCACTCCAGAGGTGTGTAGAATATAGTTTCCTTTCCCGTGGTGTGTAGTTATATAACTCACTCCAGGGAAGGCTTATGGTAAATTTAGATTCTCACTCGTATGGTGTAGTAGTATATCTCTCACCATAGCGATGAGTTAGGATTAGAGGTCGACTCGTGGAGTGTAGTAGGCATGATGCTACACCTCTCACTTCAGAGTGGCCTATAAAATTTACAATCTTAAAGTAAATCATTATTGATTATTCTACATAGAAGCACAAAGATTAACGTTCGTCATTTTAAGAGTGTAGAGATGCATACTTTATGCCCTCTTCATCTTAATGCGACTTTCGTTATTTTTGTGCTTCTATTTCTATAGTAACATCATTGTTCATTAGCAGATGACTTGGTGCTACTCTGAACGTAGATATATACAACAATTGATTTACATTTGAGATTGTTGAGTTGTTTGCTGATGGTTGTGTTGTGCGTTCCACACACTCCATTAGAAATAGCTTATAAAATTTACAATTTTAGATTAAGTTTTTATGTCATATGTGTTACATAGAAACACAAGCGTTACCACTCGTTATATTAAGAGTGAAGAGATGCATATTTTCATGCCCTCTTCATCTTAATGTGACATACTGGTTACTCGTGTATTTCATATTCCAAAAGAACATCATTTTTCATCATTAAATGACTTGGTGTTGTTTTGGACGTAAACACATACGATAGATAACTTATGAAGGGAGCAAAGAGAACCCTGAACCCCGACGGCCTCTAAAACACCGAGGACCGAATAGCGCGCCTCGAGCCTCTCATGGTAAAGCAAACAAGGGGCACCGCCTAGCTTCAACGGCTAGGACGCAAACAACACACCACCATAACAAAGTTTTCATCCAAGAGAGATGGATGCTTAGGAGTAATGATGAAGAGGAAGGGAAATGAGATCGAGAGAGAGAGAGAGAGAGAGAGAGAGAGAGAGAGAGGGAGGGGGTATTGCGGCTTAGTACTTAGGCACCACAGAAGGATGGAGAATCCACACACCCTTCACACATACACAAGCTCACTCCAAACACAAGACTAGGTGGCGATTCCGCATACCTCACATGGGCAAAACATTGCAGGAAAATATACTCACAAAACCTCAAGCTTTATTTAGAGAATAAGGCGATGAAATGGGGAGCATAGGGTAGGGGAATGAGAAGGGAGAGAGTGGTAGAGCACATGGCGGATAGGTGGGAGTTGATGGCGAAGACTCGCATGAGGGTTATGGCCATCATCCTTCATTTAGCTGCCCTTCATATTCCATAGCCCAAGGGTGTAGAGGTCATGCTCAAGACGAGCATGTTGATTGCGGTGATGGTGATGGTGTGGGTGTGTGTGTGTGTCCCCAGGCACACACAATGCATAGTGTATTCTTTGGTGATGTTGTGTGTGTTTTTTTGTGTCCTGGTGAGCTCTCATGGCCTCCTTATATAGGGAAGGAGGAGAGGATTTAGCAATATTTCTAATTGAAGTGAGTGTCCCACTCTGGTGACTAGGAAAATGGGATGCATGTGACTGTGGCTCCCATCTTGTCTCCTCATTATTTAAAATACCAGAGTCAATAGAGAGAGAAGAAGAGAGAATGTGGGTAGGATGTAGAGGATAGGAAATATTTACAATAGTCTAGCTTTGGCTAGACATAAGCTTATTAGGGAGAGAAGAGAGAGGTAAGAAAATTATAAGAGAGGTTGTCGAAGGTGGATATTTGTTGATGAGGATGGATCTTCCAAAAATGGTTATAGAATCACTCTAGACCTGCCAAGACCTCATTAAAATAGCCTTGTCTCTTGTAATCATGCTTGAAGACTTATAGAACCATAGCCATTCTAGAGGGAAGAAAACTAGGGATGGCCTGTGTCACCATTACATGAGAAAACTGGGGTCCACTACAAAAATCATAGCTCCGCGTTCATAACTCCAAAAATTCTGAAAAAATTTGAGCTAAAAGTTGAGATCACGAGCTACATCTTTCATGTTGAACGCTCCTTCAGATTCGGGTTCTTCTTTACTTAAAAAATTCAGCCAAATAATGTATTATTTGTGGCTGCAAAAGTCTTTTGGTGGTCCCCTTTGAGTGGACTTCTCTCCTGCCTTCAAGTGTAAGCTCCTTCATGTGTATGAAAACATGACCTAGAGTTTTGAAAAGATTGGCAATCATCTAGATGGAGGTATTATTGAAATTTGAAAGTGGGGTTGAGGTTTGAAAATAAAAACTAGTGAATAAAATATTTGGTAGGGTGGAATAATATACATACATGAAAAAATATATTAGAAAATACTAAAATATATAATGTAATTTATATATATTTAATATTTAAGGTCAAAAGAGAGATCAACAAAGAAAGCTTACTTATTTATGCTACATCGTGATTGATTAGCATAAGTCTTATTTATTTAATAAAAGCTAAAACGTGTGTGAAAAAGGAAGAAAAAATCAAAAGTAACTTATATAATAGGAAATATTTTGGTAAAAGGGCAAAAAATATATGGGGGGTTCCCATGCATGGAAAAGCTTGCCTCACTTACATCTGCAATTGTTAATTTATCCGCCGATAGTTGAGTTGTGAGTTCCACACACTTTATCAGGGATTAGATTGATAAAAACTATCAATCTATTTTACAACAGCATCCAGGACTTGTGCTGAGAATATCTCACACTAGCTGAGTTGTTCACATGTACGATTTTCCAACCCTTTAGATATAATTTCTTTTATCATCTCACACTTCTGCACATAGCAGGGTCCAGTTCTTGTGCTGAGAGCATCTCACACTCCTGGCCTGTTTCTCTCTCTCTCTCTCTCTCTCTCTCTCTCTCTCTCTCTCTCTCTCTCTCTCTCTCTCTCTCTCTCTCTCTCTCTCTCTCTCTCTCTCTCTCTCTCTCTCTCTCTCTCTTTGTCTAATTTATTTTTCATGGTCGATTCGCACAATGTGGTTTGTAATCATAAGATTTTCTCTTTAATTTGTAATAATTTAATATTATTTAATAAATTTGAATCATCATTTAATATATATAGGGTTAACACTCATTATATAATAACTATGTTACTATGGTATACAATCTTTTCGTAAGATTCTTAATTTATAATTTTGTCATACAGATATGACAGACACGAAGCTAGCGAAACATCAACGAAAGTTCGTCTCCGAAGTGATTGTGAGACACTTCCATTACACGTCAGAGGCAGAGATTAGGCGTTGTTTAAACCCTGTCGCTCCGAAGCATTTTTATCAGCTTATAGAGACTCTAACCAAGTCTGTGTTTGAGCAGCTCCAGGCAGATTTTGCACCAGGTATTTTTGACATAGCCCTCCTGACATCAGGTGCTTTAGTAAACATGGTCAAACAAACCATTGGACAGATCATGAAAACCTTTCAAGAACTGAAAAATCCTGCAATTACTTCCTTGCCAAACATAGCTGAGCGCATACATCTTGTGCAACACCTTTACATGGAGTTCAAGAGCAAGGAAAAGTTAGAAAGAGCAGCAAAGCGTGCAAGAGTGGAAGCCAGCTCTTCTGAAGCTTTTGTTGAACCAGAAATCATTCTTAGAACAAATCCTGCAACGCCATCATTAGACCTCTCTCAGCTACCACCTATTTTACACCTTTTACCCGACATAGCCATCTTCAATATCCAAGCTCCATAGCTAGGAGAGGGAAGATGGGCACATGTGAAGCGTGTGGGTGTCACACATCCCGCTTTCAAAGATCAAGTGTATGCTGCAAAAGTGTTCAAAGTACACTTACATGGGCCCACCATGGAGCAACATGTCAAAGACGAAGCAACAATCTTGGATATTTCACATTAAGGTATTATCTACCCTCTTGCCATGGTGCACCACGTGGAGCGACCAATGCTCATTTCACGATTTTGGAATGGCGGCCATGTGGAGCAATGGATCAAAGAATGCACTGCAGACGGCAGCCAGCCTGTCATTCGCGATAATGTACTCACTGCACGAACAGTAGATCTATTCCAAGAGAATATTTTGCAGATCATCAATGCTCTCCTCCAAACTCTGAAGTATATACATACACATAACTACCTGCACAATGATCTACACTCTCGGAATATGATGCTACATTTTTGCGAAAAAGGTGTTTACGCCGGCATTGTGGATTGGGGTTCATGCACAAAAACAAATACGACAGCCGGTTTTCCTCCTCTACGCGATATGCAGATAGAAACTAGAAAACAATATGAGAGAGATTATCCATGGGCAGCCCCCGAATGTATATCTAGTAATCCTCCCTCCTGGACCAAAGCTATGGATATTTATTCCATGTGTCATACATGTAAACGCATTTTGAAGTGCTTACCAGAGCCCCAAGAACAAAGCAAGAGACATTTTTTGAGTAATGTACTTGCTCATCTTGAAACTGACAAGCGCCAAAACCCCAAAACCCGGCCTAATGCTTTTGATCTCTCCTTATGTTTAAATGGTGCCCATAGAGTGGGTTACAACATTGTAATGAGATCTAGCTTACGACCAGCTAATGATTAATGAAAACACAGTCTCATGATTTCATCATTGTTTTACTTTTGGTGTCAGATTTAATTGTATGTTTAATTGAACAAAATATCTATGTTTGTCATTCGATATACTGTCCAATGTCAAATTAATTGAATGGGTATTTAAAAGTAATGACATGTTCACCTGATATGCAGATATGGAAGAAGAACTCAACCACGCTGAATCTCAGGCAATTTTTAAAGAAGAACAAGTTAGATGTGAACAAGAAAATCTTTCTACTATTGCCAACATTGAAGAAGATGAATCTGAGCTGCAGGGCGAACCATTAACCCTTAAAGAGTGCAAAAATCTTTGCCCTAATCACTTTGTACGCCATCAACTATTTCAAATAAGTGGCAATGCAAAAGATACAACTCCGTTAAAGCTCTCTGATTAGCAACATAAAGGACTGGCACATGTATTGTTGCAAAGGTTTATACGACAAGAGAGATGCCTACCAAACAACAACCAAGTAGCAATCTACTTTATCCAGCAATGCTATGTTCGATATGTTTTGCTGAAGAGAGTGGATTGGTCAGATCGTCCAGGTACCGCTGGCGTTGGACGTGGACGCATTGCAAAAAAGGTGGCAACACGCAATGCAAATAATCCCATGCCTCCTCGCAAGCGTCCTATTGTTTTACTTCCTGAAGAGTTAGAAACACTGACTGAATTAGCCAGCCAAGGACAAGACCTTGCCAGCCAAGGAGAAACACCGGACATGCTTCATGGCCGTATTCTTGAGCTTGAAATAGAGTTAAGTGATGCACAAGAAAAGCTTCAACAATATGAATCATTGTATGGCCCTTTTGCTAGATGATACTACCACTTCACATAAAGATGTTTCTCAACCATCCCCTGAGCTAGGAATTATAGATTTTACCATAGACGAACTTATAGGAAATCTATCACAGTCATAAGTCACTCAGAAGCTTTTTGTAATCTCAAATCTATATCAAACTCTTTTCGATTGAGTAATTTCCCAGAACCTTGGTGTAATTTCAAACCTACATCGACTTTATGTAATTGTTATTCGACAAGATATTATCGGCAGTTTATATTTGAGTGTGAGTGAATATGTGCGTATGAGAGAGAGAAAGAGAGAGGTTTTGATGTGAACGACAACAAGATAACACTTTCTTTCATCATATACAAAAACTTGTTGAGTAAGTATTACAATGGTACTCTCACAAATCATCTCCATCTTCAAAAACTGCAACCATATCATCTACTTCATCCATATCTGAGCATTCTGAAACTATCTCCCATTCCATATCATCATCATCATCATCAACTTCTGCAGAAATAGCTTCATGCGTTTGAAAGACTCCATATTGCTTTTGAGCGGCTCTAGTTGCAATGTTTTGAGGCTTATAAATAAGTCTCATATTGCAAAAACCATACACCAAATCAGCAGCCCGTTTAGTATGAATTCTGTTTCGCTTTTTAGTGTGCGCAAAGTCAAATGCTGACCAGTTTCGCTCACAACTTCCACTTGATGCAGCTACTGATAAAACTCTAACTGCAATGTGTTGCAACTCCACTTTCTCTCCACCATACTCCTTCCACCATAAAGGTGCACTTGTTTTGCCAATGGCATCTATATGCCACGGATCCTAAAACATACCAGTTTTGTTGGCATAATCTACTCGCTTATGAAAAGTTGTTTTTCCATCTTCGTGCCCTAAGATTTGGGAGCACACTGTTTTGAAGTCGGACATAACTTCTTTGTTGGCAGATTGCTGATGCATTTGAAACTTAGGATCCAATACAAAAGCCGCACCATGCAATGGCGTATGCAACTGCACCCAACGCTTGTTAACAATTGCAATCATGGTAGCTTTATCCTTTGCAACAAAATTGACATTTTCTCTTAGCTTGCGTATAGCCTCTGACATATACCAGTAGACCCGACCAAAAATAAAAGAATCTGTGTCAACTGCTTTCAAAAGATCTACAAATGGCTTTGACACAGTTACTATTCTTTCTACATTATGCCAAAAGACTGGCGAGTTTACTATTTGCGCACATCGACCAGCTACTTCCTAATAACTTGGATACTTGCTGAGCCATCCATCCCATCTTCTGTCTGCTAAGGTTTCCATCAATGCAGGCTTCAACTCTTGCAAAGCAGTAAGAACATAGTATGCCGTAGCAAACCTTGTCACGCAAAATATTTGCAAAGCTTTATTTGGTGACTTGGTTCAAAAAAGAGCATACGAAAATTGATGCTCTCTAATGAATTTCACCACATGATTTGCATCCAATAAAGTTTGCTTCACACATGCCATTTTACCAATATCTTTTAAAAGCAAATTTAAAGTGTGAGCTGCACATGGTACCCAAGAAATCTACGGATACTTGACTTGAATAGCTCTTCCTGCTCCTTTGTAGTTGGCCGCATTATCTGTGACAATAGCAGTCACATTCTTTGGTCCACCTGCCTTTGCAATTGCAAGCTCATACACCCCTGCTAGGTAGGTGATAGTCTTCTCTTTCAATGAGCTGTCAATTGCTTCCACGAACATAACCCCTCTAGGGTTAATAAGCATTACATTGATTAAAGGTTTTTTCTGACAGTTAGTCCATCTATCCAATGCTATGGTGCATCCATATGCTGGAACAAACTCTAGAACTGTGTGTTTGAGAATGGCTTCAGTATTGTCTTTGACTTTATCAAGATATTCAGTTCGCATCTTGTTATAGTCATGAAGCACAAATCCTTTTTTGGCTGTACTCATCAAAGCATCTTGAAATATTGGATTGCGCGTAGCATTGAACGATATGCCACACGCAACAAATACTTGTGTCCATTTTAAATGCAACTCAAGAAACCATTGTTTACCTAATGCTTCAGACATTGTCTGTCCATTGGATAACGCTCTGCCGGATTTGCTTGTGCTAGGAACTCCTCCTGATGTAGAAGCATGTCCATGAAGAGGGTTTAATTGAGAACTTTGATCATTTACTTGAGTGGTACACACCTCTTCTGTTGCCTCATTACATACAGATGGTTCAATATTCGCATGAATATCTTTAGAAACATCACCTTTATGTTTAGCTGCAAGAATCAACTTTACTTTGCGAGAATACATGGCAAATTTTTCATGAATATCTTTTGGTGGTGCCCCGCACTTTTCAACATTGCCAGGGACTTTAAATAAATGCTCTTTAATTCTGGTTGCATTACCACTGAACTCGTGGCCACAAGATTTACATTTAAGTCGAGATGTATTTCTCCCAGCTTTCAACTCATGCACATAACTCCACTCTTGTCCTTTCACCATGATGCACAAAAGTAATTTCCTAGTAAAAACAAAGTCAATGATCATTTTCATAATCAAAATCAATTAAAACATTAAACTAATTTAACTAACAATGATTGCGCGAAATTAAAATAATTAAAACCAATGATTGAACAAAAATACAATAATAAAAAACAATACCATTGGATTACATATAAATTGCATCGATTTATCTAAAGTGCAATTGTAGCTTCAACACATTACGATAATCAATAATTACAATTAAATCAAGTATTAAAATGATTATCATTATAAATTGCTATACATACAAGAGCTATAAGTGACATTTTTAAATGCCAAAATGATAATCACTTACAATACTTGATAATTATCGTATATATGTAAAGTGCGAACAAAAAGTTCTTACACTTTACCATAGATTTTTAAGCGATTATCTATCTACAATGCGAGCATGTGTATGCTCTCACACAGTACGATAGATTTTGCAGTCCAAATAAAGATTAGAGAATATCAATATTTTTGGACATGTTTTTCCTAAATTTTTACTCTAGTGAGAGCATAGCAGTGTGAATAGCTTTACACAAAACGTAAAAATATAATTTTGTTTCATTAAATTCATTTTGAAGTGAGAGAAAATCTCTACACATCAAAATCGAACTTTAAATTACATAAAATTAATTTTTATGTAATTATATTTTTAAACTAATTATCTCATGTGAGAGTACACTCTACACACAACGATAATATCTTACTTTTTTTAATTAGTCACTTTCAAGTGTCAATTAATTGAACACATTGACAAGTGATTCTTATAATTACAGTTTGTATCCAGGTGAGAGATTAAACTCTTCACAAAATACAAACTTTCAACTATTTACTAAGTTTTTCAAAACAAATTCATATATTTGAATCACAAAACTTAAAATTCTATTGAATTTTAATTTTTATTAAACTCGAATTATTTTATTTTTTTATAAATTACTTTCTTTGATCGTTTGGTGAGAGTACTCACATGGACAACACTGACTGTGAAAACTGGTATAAGGCCTGTCGCGTGCTACTATTGATAGCCGTTTTTCGGCTCTTTGTAATTGCCACAGTGAGTTACCTCACCCTACCAAAATCACCCAAACACTGTGGCTATCCCTACCATTTCACTGTACATAGGCGTGCGTGAGTCACGGGACTTTTCCCATATCTTCTTAAAAAACCCTCAATTAGCTAGCATTGGGCTAGTTGAGCCAAAAAAAATAAAAATAAATAAAAAATATAAGTATATTATGGCCCATGCGTATGTAAATATTTCTTTGTATATAGGGCCTAAATAAAAGATTTTTTCATAATTATTTTGGTATTTATTTAAATATTTCTACCTAGGTGTGTGTTATATATGCTCTGTACATTGCCTCACCATTACCACAATTTTTTCTTACCATTTTTCATACTCTTTATTCCATATAGAAATATTTTCATGTAAGCTTCTCTTATATTTGGTGTAACTCCACCCCAATAAAAATCCAAAAAAACTAGTTTTATTTATGTGTATATTTTTTCACTATTGTGATTTTTCCCTTCCTACATCTATTTTGTTTTTTTTTCTAAAAAATTAGAACACCAAAAATATTTATCTTTTTATGGTAGCCTCATAATGAGAGAGATTTCTTTTGACCCCTTTATATTTTTTTCCACTTATATTATTTATATTTGACATGTACATATTTTTTAGACCCCTCAATATTTGATTTTCTTAGTTATACTATTCACTTATATCATAATCTCAACAATATCTTCAATTATAGACCTACCAAATAAGGTCAAGGGTAGTGGCATGCATACATGCACTATGGAGGGCTCACTCTTGGAGGTATTCAAAAGAATCATCCAAAGAAGGACCCCACAAGGACCTTGTGCAGTGGAAAAAAACGGTCGGTTTTGCTGAATTTTTAAAGTTCACTTGCTCTCCGAATTTGAAAAGGTGATACAAACAAAAGTTGTAGCTCGTGGGCTGAACTTTTGCCTCAAATTTTTTCATATTTTTTTGAGCTACGAGCTGTGAGCTATGATTTTATTAGTGGACCCCAGTTTTCCCATGCTATGCAGCCACACTCTCTCTTCCACTTTATCATTTTCCTCTTTCACACACACTTCTCCACTCATCATCCCCACCTCTCTCACCACTCCTCTCTGCACCCTACTCACCTTCTCCTCAACCTTGAAGAATAAGAGAAACCATGGTGAACTCATACCTCCCACACACAATTCCATTCCAAAATTGACCACCTATTCTCATTTTTCCTCCTCCAATTTACCCATATCTATCAAAAAAACCACAAAATTCAGCCTCTTTTCTTAAAAGACAGCATCATGGTGGTTGATTACTCAGCTTCAATTACCTTGTCTCTCAAGGAAGGTCAAGAGTGGAGAAAAAATGTACCGTCAAAGCTAGTGGACCGTCAACAAGCGTCAAAATTGGCCCTACTCAAGACACTTGGAGCATCAACCTTGTAAGAAATCCACCTTTTCTTACCTCTTAAGAGTTTTTCTTCCTTATTTGTATCCTACATGGATACTCCCATTGTAAATATCCAATTCCATTTGTAAATTAATACTAACTCTACTAACACTAACCCACTATGAAAAGTCCTATCACCTCCATTTCTCTCCTCTCTCTTTCCCCACCAACTTCTTGATAATTCCAAGCAAAAGAAATTAGATAAATGGCTGAAAATCTAACCCAACCATGGTTAGAGGAGTAACCCTAGCCTTCAAAATTGCTATAAAAGGAGGGTGTGGCTAGCACAAAAGGGGGAAGCCATAAGCAAGAGCACTATGCTATAGCTTGAGAAGCCAAGCTCAACCTCTCTAGTAGGAGATCTTGAGTGGAAGCTCATTGTCTTATGCATGTGCATGTGTTGTAACAGGGGATTAGCAAGGGAACTCTATGCCATTGTAAGAGAGCGAGTGATCATTCAATTGAGAGTAGGAAATCTATCATTTCTCCTACTAGTGTAAGCCCAACATTTGCTGAATCAAGGAGGGTGGATTTGGACTAAGCTTGGATACTTTGTCTCCCTTCCAACGTGAAGTAATGGACAACAATGATGCGTAAGTGTCTTGGTGTTTTTTGTTAAGTTCTTGATAGCTTGTCTCTGGTGTTGTCATCAATCTAGCCATAAATCCCACATACTGTAAGAGGGCGACAGGGTGGAGAGGACTCCCCTGGCCTTAAGACAGTGATTGGGGTGGCTTTTCTTGTGATGTGTTGTGGTGAAATTTACGCAAGCTATGTTGAACAAATACTAATCTCACTTTGATTTGTCATGACAGATTTGTAAGAAGGTATTAATGCAACAAGCACCCCCTCCCCCTTTCTCTCTCTTTCTTAAATATATAGTTGTGTTTGCTTGATCATTGCCGATACGTTTCAAAGCAGCCCGAGCACTATCTCTCTCTCTCTCTACGCGTCCTAGTTCGCATCCAAAACTAGGTGGTGCCCCAAATTTGTGTAGGGTTAGGTTGCGGGTTTGTGTGTGTGTTTGTTGTTTTTTTCCAACCCCAACCCAATTGAGCAGCATGGGAGCCTAGAAGAGTGCTTGGAGGCCACTCTCCTTGTTGCCCGCCCCAGACCGCCTCACTATATATACTAACATATTCGATCGTTATAATTTTTGATCGAAAAAAATTTCGATCGAAAAATTAAGAAGTTATACGATTAGCCGTTTATGCTGATGTGGCACCGTATAATACGGCCGTATAATTTAGATAAACGAATAATACGCCCATTATTTGCGTATTATACGTCTCCCGAATAACGAATAATGCAACTTAGGTTTACAGCAGTTCTTGTTAGTTCTAGTGACGAACGCAAAGTGGACCCCGAACCCCGAACCCCGACGGCCTCTAAAACGCCGGGGGCTGAATGGCGCGCCTCGAGCCTGCCACAGTAAAGTGAACAGGGGGCACCACCTAGCTTTGAGCGGCTAGGACGAAAAACCCACGATGATATGAACACCGCAAGCCTACACACCGAGAGAGAGAGAGAGAGAGAGAGAGAGAGAGAGAGAGAGAGAGAGAGAGAGAGAGAGAGAGAGAATACTTGCAAATGATGAAAACCCTCGGGGGTGTGAGGGTGAATTATATCTGCAATATTTACAAGGTGGCATGCCGTGGTGGTGGAGAGGTAGGGGGAGGAGGTGGTGTCAATCCTCCTCCCCGCTACCGGTGCGTCGGTGTCGAGCGTACGTCTTTTCGGAGTCGGCCGGGGCATGCCTTCGGCGCATTTTCTCTTTTTGTTGTTGGCGATGCGTGCTTTGGATCCTTCTTCTTTTGTTTGTTGATTTCGTAGTCGTTTTCTTCATTGTATATGTGGTGTGTTGCGTATATGCGTGTGTGTGTGTGTGTGTATGTATTCGTGCATGAGGACGGGTGTGTGTGTTTTGTATAGGCATGTGTGTGTGAAAACGTGTGTGGGAAGGGGGGCTATATATATATAATACATATATAGTTTTTTCCTTTTTTTTTTCTTTCTTCTTCTGGAGGATGGCCGGAGGCCTGTACTCTGCGCAAGGTGGATGGGGGGGTACAATACGGGTAGAGAGTGTGTGTGTGTGGTGTGTATATGTGTGTGCATGTAGGTAGGGTGTGTGTGTGTATTGTATGTGTGTCTGTATTGCGGACTGTGCTGCCCGTGAGGGCGTGTGTGGGTGTGCTGCACGAGCGCGACGTGAAAGGGTGGGTGTGTGCGCGTGCTTTGCGGACTATTGCGCACAGCGCGATGGGAGAGAAGGTAGAGGGGGGGTGAAATGAGTTTTTTTTTCCTTTTTTTTTCTTTGATTTCCGAAAGTCGGCTATCATTAGCTCTCTCGCTTTTGGCTAGAGGCATTCATGCTTCTAGCCCTTCTTCTGCTTCTTCAGCTGTAGAGTTAGAGGGTTCTCCCTCTTCTGGAATGTCTAGCATGAATTCTGGGTCAAACCTAAGAAAATACCTTTTCAGTCTCCATCCATTGACTCTAGTCTTGTGAATTCTCCCATCTGCTTCCATCAACTTATAGTTGCCGTTGTCGTAGCGCTTCTTGAGGATGAATGGCCCTTCCCATCTGGGTTGAAATTTCTTATCCTTCCTAGTGTCAAATCTGTTGTCGTATCGCAGTACTAACATGCCTTTTTCTAGTCCTTTCTCTTTAAGCCCTTGATTGAAAGTGAGTCGGCGTCGTTCTACCTGTGCTGATAGTGATTGATTGCTTCTTCCCTATCTAGTTGGAGTCCCTCTAGATCCAAGATGTGGTTTCGGAGGTTTACAATTGGACGGTGTGTCTGGCTAGCCAAGACTCGTAAGCTGGCTATTTGTACCTCAATGGGTAGAATTGCCTCCTTCCCATAAACTAGATGGAAAGGAGTGAAACCTACTAATGTTCTGTACCTCAATGGGTAGAATTGCCTCCTTCCCATAAACTAGATGGAAAGGAGTGAAACCTAGTGATGTTCGGAACGTTGTTCTGTAGGCCCAAAGAGCTGCCATGACATGTTTATCCCAGTCTCCTGTGTGGTTGTTGACCCGTTTTGTGATGATTTTGCAAATCATTCCATTTACCTTCTCTACCAGACCATTGCATTGTGGGTACGTAGTATGGTGTGGAATGTCGACGTGTGATGCCTAACTTCTTCATCAGTTCTCCCACCAAATCACCTCTGAATCCTGGTCCTCTATCTGATATTATCTCAAGAGGAGTGCCCAAACGGCAAACGATATGCTCAAAAATGAACTTTGCTACCTCTTGGGCTGTCATGCGGGTGGTGGCCGTTGCCCATCGCGTCATGTAGTCTTCACCCACTATGATGTGCATTTTACCTGATTGGGCCCTTGGTAAGGGACCAATTGCATCTTTTCCCCATTTCTCAAAAGGACCATATGAAATGATAGGGGTTTGTGGCTCGTAGGTTAACGTGCGATCATTGGCCACTTGATAAGCCTTACATGTTTTACACCAATGGTGTACATCTCTGTTCAAACTAGGCCAAAAGTATCCTGCTTGTAGAATCTTCCTACTGGTTATATCTAGAGCAAAATGACCGCCGCACACGCCGTCATGGCAACTTGAAATTACCTTTGTGATTTCACTGGAGGTTGGCACCCACCTGAGAATTTGATCTTTATCGTTACAATACAAGTGGTTGTCTATAAGGCGGTACCTAGTAGCCTTCCTTACCAGCCATTGTTTTTGGCCTTTGGTGTGTCCTGTTGGGGACATTCTCCTGTATCTAGAAAGATGATGATATCAGGCATAGCATCACTACCTTGGAAGAGGGGTAGTTTTAATTTGATTGCTCCTACGGGAACATCTTGTATTGTTTCTTTAGCTAGTGCATCTGCCTCTTGATTTTCTGCTCTGGGGACATGGAAGAGCTTCACTGCTTCAAACTTCTTCATAAGGTCCTTAACTTGGCGAAGATGACCAAGTAAAACCTGATTTTTGCACTCCCAAGTGCCATTTATTTGCCTTATCAAAAGCAAAGCATCGTCGAACACATTCAAGCACTGACTTCTTTGTGAAATACATTGTTCCAACCCAAGGATTAGGGCTGCATATTCTGCTTCATTGTTGGAGTGGGAGTGTAATAACTGCCCCATGGAGAATACTCTTTCTTGTTGTTCAATGAAAATGACCATGCCTGCTGCAGACTGATCCATTGTTCTCTTGTATGCTCCGTCAAAGAAAAGAGAGTGAGCTCTCTCTAGATTAGGACTTTCTTTTGCTGGTGTTCCTTCCTTTGCTTCCGTGTTGACCTTCAGCTTCTTCTCATAATGGCGATGAGTGAGAATTCCCGCTAAACTAGCCCTAGTGGAGTTTTCTACTTGCATGGTGTAGTCAAACTCTTGTAGTCTAATTAACCACTTTGAGATCCTAGATGAGACATCCATGTGTCCCATTACATATGGGAAAACCTCTTCCATTGTTAGGATTACAAATGGTCTAGGCAGGAGATAGGAACGGACCTTTGTGGTCGCAAACATTAGTGCCAGAACCATGTGTTCTACTTCGGTGAATCCTCTTTCTGATGGGGTCATGAGTCGACTAGAGAAGTAAATAGGGCGCATGAAAGAAGTTTTGGGATCCTTTTGCATTAGCACCGCTCCTAGTGTATCATTCCCCACACTACGGTTCACATAAAATGGCTCGTCCCACTTAAGAGGTGAAATAGTGGGAAGCTTAGCTAGGATTTGCTTCACCCCAGTAAATTGCTGCTCATTCTCTTCACTCCATGAGAAAACATCCCTCTGGTGTGTTTTTGTAGGGGAAGGACCACTTGAGATAGCAGGTGAATGAACCTGCTTAAGTATCTTACCTTCTGAAGGAAAGCAACCAGTTGCTTGGCGGTGGTGGGTGATGATACAGATACCAGAGCCTAGATCTTGCTAGGGTCAGCCTCCATTCCTTTTGCTGAAATTACATGACCAAGGAGAGTGACTTTGATCTCACCAATGTGACACTTGTCCACATTGAGTTGGCCACCCAGGGTTTGCAGCCTGGTTAAGCGATCATAAACTTTGCTTAGATGAAGGGCTCGTGAGCTATAGATGCAAAAATCATCTATGAAAACGTGTATTGATGTTCCAAAGTAGGGTTGGAAAACAAAAGTCACATAGCGTTGAAATGTGGCTGGGGCGTTAGTGAGGCCAAACGGCATCACTCTGTAGGCAAAACATCCCCAAGGTGTGATGAAGGTTGTCTTCTTCTGATCCTCCTCCGCAATGCTAATCTGGAAGTATCCTGAGTAGCCATCGCATACTGTGTAGCGTTCGTGACCTGCCACTTCATTGAGTATTTCATCCTAGAATGGGAGGGGAAAGTGGTCTCTCTTCGTGGCTGCATTGAGAGGTTTATAATCCACACAGACTCTCCACTTACCATTTTTTTTTGGTGTGACTACTACTGGGGAGACCCATTCTGAGTCTTCGATAGGGTAGATGAAACCTGCTTGTAGCAAACCTCTCACTTCTTTAAGCAATGCCTCTTGTTGGATTACTCCAAGTCTTCTGAGATTTTGTACTACGGGTTTACTGTCTTCCTTGAGCTTTATGTGGTGTTGCACTACTGTAATTCCTATGATCTTATCATAGCCATCAATATACAGAGTAGTGAAGTTACCTAACATGGAGACATACTCCTTCCTTTCTCATTGGTTAACTCATTTGAGAGCATTTTTTGTAGCTTACCTGCATCCTCCATTGACTGCATACTTGATGATCCCTCTTGGTTTGCTGAGGTTGCTTCAGATTGTGCTAATCTGTCTGGGCTTTTAAGAATGACTCCCATTAGTTCGATGCTACTGTCACTCCCGTCGGTGGTGGTTGTGTCTTCTCCTGAGGTAGACGAGTAGTCGCTGGTGGACTCGTCTTCTGAAGCCTCCAAGATAATGTTGCGCTGTTTTCCAATCCTCATGTCGTAGAATATGGATTTCCCTTTAGCATCCTTCATCTGCATCATCCCGGTGCTCTAGTCTTGTTTAGCTTCCGTAGCCATAAGCCAAGGCCTTCCAAGAATGATGGGGTAGCCCTCCCCTTTGTGTGGCATGACGAAGATGTCTACCTCCACTTCTGTATTGAATGATTTTACTTTGACTGCATTTACAATGCCTACGCATTTTACTCTTACATTGTTTTCCATCTTGGCTCGGCAGGGTGCCGGCCTACTTACCTTTAGACCTAGATCTTTTCACTCATGACGCATATTTGCGCGCCACTATCTATGTAGACGTTTGAAATCCACTGCCCTTTGATGTGAGCTTCCATGGTTGGCAGGATGTCGTCGAGATCCCTCCCAAAGATAGCCCCAGCTATCCGTGGTCTTGATTTCCTGGTACTTACCATTTTCGTCCATTGCCTCCTCATTCTGGGTGCAAGGTGGAGTAATTGGGGCCAAGTTATCTTCGGGCCCTGCATTAACACGTCCTGAAACAAGTCATAGGGTTGTGCATACTCACCTAGTGAGAAGTCCACGATGTCTATCTTCCACCGCGGCTTAGCTGCTTGCTTGCTAGACTCGGCCTTCCCTTTCATCTTCTCTTCTTTTTGAGATGCCTCCTCGTGCCTCGCACGCTTCACTCCCATAGCATCCACTTATTCTACCTTCGATTTTCCTTTGTGCTTCTCTCGAGCTGACTCTTCTACCTTTGCCTTCCCTTTAGCCTCTAGGCTAATAACACTCACCGCTTGGTTCACAGCAGGTGGTGGGGGTAGTGGCGGAATGAGAGGTTGGGGTGGTGGTTGCTGTTGTACAGGTGGTCGCAGGATTTGGACCGGTGGAATCGGTCCTGGATGCCTAGGTGGTGGTGGTCTTGCTCTTGGCGGAGAGATCTGATTCTGTCTCCCCCCTCTATTGAAATTCTGCCTCCTCGGGTGTGGGCAGTAGTACATTCCATGACCGTCTTCCTCACAGTTGTAACAGTGGCACTCTGGGTTCTGTCTTCGTTGTCCCCTTCCTTATTCTGGGTCTCTGCTAGATGCATGCCCTTGCTGCACCAGATGCACATATAAACTCTGTAGTTGGCTGCTGATGCGACTCAGCAGGTCTTGCTGTTCTTCTGATGCCTCCTGTGGTTGGACTCTATGATTGGTGGTTGCATCCACTAGGGTTGGTCGGGACGAGCTTGTTTCCTCTAACTCGTTTACTCTTGCTTGCATGCGCAACTTCTTGTCTTTAAGGCGGGCTACTTCGACTGCCAACTCATATATTGCAGGAAACCTTCCCTTCACCTTCTCTCTAAGCGACGACCCTAGACCAGCAATAAAACGGTCCTTCTTTAGGAAATTAGGCACTCCTTTGCCTTCCTCCAATGTGGCAACCCATCTCTCCCATAAGTCCACAAACTTTGACTCATAGGTGGCATACTCCAGCAGGCCTCCCTGCTTTAATTCTGTCAGTAGCTGCCATAGCTTCTCCGAGGTTGTGCCTCCACCAAACCTCTTTACAAAAGCACCCCTTAACACATCCCATGCATTCTTGGTAGCCTGGGGCAATGCATTATACCAGGACTTGGCCTCTACTTTCATCAGTAGAGGAAAAATTCTAAGTCGTGAAGCGTCGTCATCTTTATTGGAGACGACACAAGCAATGTCGAAATCATCCAAAAAGTCGGTGGTGGTGAGATCCTCACCCTTCTTTCCATTGAACGTGGGGAAAGAAACACTTGCCATGGTGGTGACTCGGGAAGTTACAAACCTTTTTTTTTCTTTTTTTTTATATCAACAGCAGCAGCTCATGGCGGCTTTTTACAGGAGTGGATGGATAGATTAAAACAAGATAAAAATAGAGACATTAAAGGAATGATGGTAATCTAATATGGGGAGAATGATAGGGTTTGGGAAATTCAGGATTTCTCCTAGTACCGCCACACCGAATAGGTAAACGATCTTCTGTTGGTAGAAGACTTTCCTATCTACATAGATATTCACATGCATATGCTGCAGGAATCTGAATGGGCATGTTGTCGGCCCGTTTTCCATCATGCACAGAGGGTGGAATACTTACTTATACTCTTACCGTGCCAGTGTTGATGAGTCGGCACATCCACAAGAGGTCATCGCCTTTCATGGGCTCTACCTTTACTTCATTGCTCAGCACGTACGGGGTGATGGCGACGCGTCTGACCACTATCAGCCTTTTGGCTAATAGAAATTGTAGGTAATTTCCATAATCGGCGTGTTGCATGAATTCTACTCCATTCAACTGCAGCTCGTCTCCAACCCACTGGGTCTCTTCCGTGGTAGAAAGCTTCTTCAGGAATAGCGAGAGCAGTAGCCAAACCACTCTTCTCTAGGACATGGGAATCTTCTCACCACTTCTTCTTCTTCGTATGCGTAGTGCAAATCGGTAGGCGACCTTCCGCCGCTTAGCTTCGGATGACTTCTACTTTGACAAAGTGGGTACTACCCGGCTCTCTGAGCTTGAAGCACTTGCTTGGCCAGATGCCTCTCCCTTCGGGGTCATGTGTTTCCAGGTTAGCCTATCTTCTCCTTGCCTTTGGCTCGAGCAGCCCCTTTAGGGCACTTTGGAGGTATATCTTTGACTGCAGTTTCTTTAGGGAAAAGAGGCACCGTTTGCTTCCCTTCCTTGACGTGAATGATTTCTTTGCGATGAATGTCGATGTAGATGACTTCAGTCCTTTTGCTTCCTTCGTTGCTGGCACTCATTGACCGTGTGCCTTGGTTAACAACACTGATGGCACTTCACCAATCTCTCACCTGATGCTTTCGATTTATAGTTAGAACGAGCGACACGGGATGGAGAATTTACCTCTTGAACGCTGATGACACTGCAGCCTGGCAGTAGCACCTCGATGAAGGCAGCTAGTGCCTCCTTCGTCTCCTCTTCTTCCATCCTCTAGTTAGAAAATTCCTTCAGCCACTCGTCCATGATTGATAGTGGGCGTCACTTTCAGCATTGTAATCTGAAGGGTCTTAGAAAAGCCCTCCTCAGTGGGGGCACCAAATGACGGACGCAAAGCGGACCCCGAACCCCGATGGCCTCTAAAACGCAGGGGGCCGAATGGCGCGCGTTGAGCCTGCCACGGTAAAGTGAACAGGGGGCACCACCTAGCTTTGAGCGGCTAGGATGCAAAACCCACGATGATATGAACACCGCAAGCCTAGACACCGAGAGAGAGAGAGAGAGAGAGAGAGAGAGAGAGAGAGAGAGAGAGAGAGAGAGAGAGAGAGAGAGAGAGAGAGAGCTAGAGAGAGAGAGAGAGAGAGAGAGAGAGAGAATACTTGCAAATGATGAAAACCCTCGGGGTTGTGAGGGTGAATTATTTCTTCAATACTTACAAGGTGGGATGCCGTGGTGGTGGAGGGATAGGGGGAGGAGGTGGTGCAACCTACTTGGTGCGTTCTCTAAGGCGGCTCAATGATTGTCAATACTCACCCCCATGAGCGTGCATACGTGTGTGCATCGACCATTGGAGTCGAGAGATGGATGTGGTTCCCTTCGCATGGTGCAATTCCCAAGGCAAACCCAACACACAAGCCCCCTCCCCGTGATGGTGATAGTGTCAATCCTTCCCTCTACACTCTACCAAATGCTTGGTTCCTCATGAATTTCCCCCCCCCCGATCGTGACCTCTCAGTGCCAATTTATAGGTGTTGGCTGCTTGGATTATGGTAATCCCAGTGTGGTTAGGGTAAGCTTAATCAGGGAGACAAAGCAAGTGGTGGGCCTGGTGTGGTTGACCCTTGCTTTGTTTTGGGAGGTTATTAAAATATGGGAATCTCTAGGTGGGCCTTTGTGACCATCACCTAGAGAGAGGATATTTACAAAGAATGAAAAATTACAATGGCTCGGGTGAAAACTGAAGATAATGATGAAAATAAACTATAAATTACTGGGATGGCATCGTGGTTGCATGTTGCCGGCGAATGGCGTGTTGCTGGTGCGTCGGTGTCGAGCGTACTTATTTTCGGAGTCGGCCGGGGCATGCCTTCGGTGCATTTTCTCTTTCTGTTGTTGGCGGCGTGTGCTTTGGATCCTTCTTCTTTTGTTTGTTGATGTCGTAGTCATTTTCTTCATTGTATCTGTGGTGCGGTGCGTATATGCCTAAGTGTGTATGTATTCGTGCATGAGGGCTTGTGTGTGTGTTTTGTATAGGCATGTGTGTGCGAAAACGTGCGTGGGAAGGGGGGATACATATATATAATACATATATAGTTTTTTTTTTCTTTCTTCTTTTGGCGGATGGCTGGCGGCCTGTACTCTGCGCAAGGCGGATTGGGGGGGGGGGGTGTAGAATAGGGGTAGAGAGTGTGTGTGTGTGTGTGGTGTGTATATGTGTGTGTGCATGTAGGTAGGGCGTGTGTGTGTATTGCGGACTGCGCTGCCTGTGAGGGCGTGTGTGGGTGTGCTACGCGAGCGCGAGGTGAAAGGGTGGGTGTGTGCGCGTGCTTTGCGGACTGCTGCGCACAGCGCGATGGGAGAGAGAGGAGAGGGGGGGTGAAATGAGTTTTTTTTTTCTTTGATTTCCGAAAGTCGGCTATCACTAGCTTTCAATCAACAAAATTTAACTAGGTTTTTCAATAGCCCACGATTTTACTCACAACATCAACAATTCAGGTCCAATTTAAATTTTGAAAAGGCCACCAAATTCTTAGGGACTATCTCTCTCTGTGGTCAAATTTTGCTCTTATGCTGACTTAGAGGAACATGGATTGCAATCCATGTTGAAAGGCCAAATTGAGTTTTCTTGGCACCATCACATTCAGCATGATTAGCAGGTCCTATGGTATCATTTCTTTTAAAAATGGACCTCTAGATTGAAAATAAGGTCAATTCTGACCCTCTACTAGAGTACTTGATAGTTTTAGACTTTTCGTCTGCTTTTTTATATCCAAATTCAGTTTTGAGAAGACCAGTAGACTCCGTGTGATGTCCTCTAGCAATGGTGCAAGTTTTGTATCAAATTGTGTAAGAGGAACATGGATTGCGATCCATGTATCTCACTGCCAAAATGTACTAAAACTTGGCACACAGCTAGTCCTTGGTCTACTAATGCTTGATATATGGTTTTGTGTGATTTGGAGTTTTTTAGGTCAACCAAAAGTCAATTTTAGTGGTTTCCCCCTTGATATATTTTATGCCCTTTTGCTTTACCTTTTGAACTTTTTTTATAAGACTCGTTTATGAGAAAGTACTTCAAATGTTATCACTTTTCTACCTGTAATATATCAGCTCAAAATTCCAAAAAGGTACATGGATTGCGATCCATGCTTGGCAAGATTTTGGCATGACCTTTGGTGAGCTTGTGACGGATCGTGTGGTGATGCTCTTGTCCAAATCTTTTTGGATTTGACCCACTTTTCCCACGTCAAAAGAAAGATTTTGTCTCTGCTTTGCAGGTTTTTGCTGCGAACAACTCCTTTTTTGGTATTTTGATCAGTTTTTTTCACTTTTTTGTTGTGGCTCCTTTCGGAAAAGTTATTCCCTTAGGTCTCAGGAGTGCACTGGTCAAATTTCCCTTACAAATGTCTACCAGGAACATGGATCGGGATTCATGTTTGGCACTTTCTGGTCATGATTTTTTTTCCTGCTGATTCCTTGCTTTTAGTTGAACCCAATTCTCACCCCTTTTTGAATTTGGACAAATAAAATTTTAGTTTTTAGTTTTCCCTAGATTTTCTCAATTTTCAAGTTTTTGCTCTGTTTAACCGAGTCTCTTGATTTGGATGTTCTTTTAGCACTCTATTTCTAGCCAAACTCAAGATTCTGATGTCTAAAAGTCTGTTCTAAGCAAAGGAAACAATTTTTTCTTACTTGGCCTGAAAGGTACATGGATCCCGATCCATATTGGACAGGCAAGCTAGAAGAATTCTGCACAGTCTGTCTCTAGCAAGCTTGTATATCCCCTTTTTGCAACGTTTGTTGAGTTTACTTCAGCTTTGAAGCTCCGATTATCAATTTTTCAACTTTTCACAGTTATGGTCTTCGGCACCAAAATAAGGTTTTGGACAGATTTTACCCTGATCCTTTGGGGCCCAATTGATGGTGGAAATTGTTAGTTAACCTACTCCTATAAACTAAAATAGATGCACAAAAATAAATGAATTTAACAATATAGAAACGACAACAAAGTGTATGGTGAAATAGTCCTTTCCAAGCATGGAAAAATCAAAGAACAAACTAGTCTTTTGTACTTCACTCACAACTATCTTTGCTCATAAGGAGTAGCACTGGCTAGTCTTAGACTCCAATATCTACTAAGCACTAAACCACGTCTAGTTGCTTTATTGTCTATGTGTAAATGAATGGGTGTCAAACGCTTTGGAAGGGATTTTTTGTACAACTGAGTCACTCACCACCTAAGGATCGACTTTCCCTCTTCAATAGTGCCAATGTTAGCGGGTCACTGCGACGGATGTCTACATCATAGCTTCTTGTACTAACATAATGTCAATATGCAAGGAAGCGACTCAGGATGGGACACAGAGACTTATGAGAGTTTCAATCTCACCAAAGTGAACTGAAAGGGCTATTCATACTACAAGAAAATCAAATCAACTACTTCCTAATCAAAAAATCAATTTATGTCGTCTGATCTCACCGCTCTAGGTCATAACATCTTTTTTACATCCAAACGAATTTGGAATGCAACAAAACTTAAGGAGATGTGTTACAACACCTAAGGGCACAATCCTACCAGGTTCTATAGCCATCTAGGAAGGTACATAAATCAAGATCCATCATAAAAAGAAGTGCAGAAAAACTAAAACAGAACTACACGAAAGGGTTCCTCTTAAGCATAGAAACACTTATCCAAGGTCAAAACATTAAAAAAAAAACCATTTAAGACCTCAAATCAATGCATTTAGCCCGCAAACAAGACATCACAAACCATAGCAGAATCGAGAATGATTACACTTAGACTAAAGAGCAAGAGACAGGGTACACAATGTGCTATTCATAATTGAATTTTGATTACTAGACAAGGAGAAAAGCAAATTACAAGTTGTAGCAACAAGAAGCTCTCATAGTCGACGTCCAATACTTCTTCAAGCTAATGATAATGTGTTTTTTTGAAACTAAGGGTTTTGACTTAAGAGCTAAGGGGACTTTCCCACAATCATTCGGCCATTTACAAGGTGTGTAGAATCAAAGAAGCTAAGAGGGCATGACAAAATATATTACAATTGAGAATCCTCATTAGCAAAATTGCATCGCTTCTTTTCAAAAAATGAGCGAGTACAACAAGGTTTGGTATACATCCGCCTTTTACTTGTCAATCCGTTGTGTCCAGCAAACAGCGTGCACCTCAAAGAATGAGGATTTTAGGTCAAAATGGAACTTTTATATGAATTCGACCCATTTACACATGGGTGCCCATAGTGGCCGGTCATAGCAAAAATAATTGTAAAAATAAGATAAGTGGTGCACCTCTCATCGACGATCACGTGCGCACCTATAAGATCGACAAGCTTGGTCCAGGTTTCAAAGATGTGATAAGGAATCCATCAAAGGTGATAGGGTGTCCGTAAGTGATGACGGATGCAAAGCGGACCCCGAACCCTGACGGCCTCTAAAACGCCGGGGAACGAATGACGCGCCTCAAGCCTGCCACGGTAAAGCGAACAGGGGGCACCACCTAGCTTTGAGCGGCTAGGACGCAAAACCCACGATGATATGAACACCGCAAGCCTACACACCGAGAGAGAGAGAGAGAGAGAGAGAGAGAGAGAGAGAGAGAGAGAGAGAGAGAGAGAGAGAGAGAGAGAGAGAGAGAGAGAGAGAAAGATGTTAAGTATGGAGCCTGATTTACCCTTGTAATTTTCTGTGGTAAAAGCGCACATTTGTAAGGCCCCCATTATGAGGAGAAGCCATCGTGCGTGAAGGAAAATCACTCACCGGAAACCAAAATTTTCACGGACAAGAATCAGGGGCAACTTTAAAGGCCTCGGGGACGGAGGCCCCAGAGACTTTTTTTCATCGGAATATTCTTTTTCGCCGGAATATTATGGCCGGACGGCGGCCGGAAAGTGGTCGGAAAACAACCGGTCGGTTGGCCGGTGGCCGGTAGTCAATGGCCGATGGCCGGTGGTCGGAAGTCAAAGGCCGGTGGCCGGTGGTCGGAAGTCAATGGCCGGTGGCCAGTGGCCGAATTCAATGGCCGGTGGCCGAATTCAAAAGCGGACTTGTCTTCTCAAGGGCGGCCACACATGGGCGGATTGGAGGGTCCGATTTGGACTTATTCGCACAAGGGCGGCTACACATGGCTGTCTCTCATAAGAGAGGGCAGCCCTTTTGGTCTATAAAAGGAGGCCATTTCTACACACATTTCATAGTGTGAAGTTGATGCAACAAGGTGAGTGTGAGGTGGTGAGAGTGAAGCAAGGCGGGAGCTCCATTAAGGGTATAATCCCTTTGTAAACTACTTCTTGTTTTGAAGTACTAAAGCCATTGAGTGGCTGCTTTCCCGTGGACGTAGCCCACATTGGGTGAACCACGTATATCGTGTGTACTCTCTCTCTCTACTCTATAATCTCGTGTATATAAATTTGTCTCTCTCCATTAAGTAATCTACTCAATTATCTATTTAGCTACGTCTTATGTCCTAACAACTGGTATCAGAGCAAGGTTTGCTCGTAGCTAAATTATCTCAAGGAAAGGATTCCTTGAATTGAGTGGGAGTTATGGCGGAGGAAGGGAAGCTCAAGATTGAGAAGTTCAACGGAAAAAACTACCAACATTGGAAGATGCAGATTGAAGACTATCTCTACCAGAAGGACCTCTATTTGCCACTAGGCAGTCTTGCGAAGAAGCCCGCAACAATGGCTGATGAAGCATGGATTTTCCTTGATCGAAAGGCAGTGGGAACAATCCGGTTAAGCTTGGCGTCAATGGTGGCCTTCAATGTTTCGGAGATGAAGACCACGGAGGACTTGATGAAGTCACTTGACGACTTCTACGAGAAACCATCGGCATCCAATAAGGTATTTCTTATGAAGCACTTGTTCAATCTAAAGATGGCAAAGAATGGTTCAGTTGCAGAACACCTAAATGACTTTAACACAAACATAAGTACACTTTGATCAGTGAAAATCAATTTCGATGACGAAGTGCGAGCTCTCCTTATACTATCATCTCTACCGGATAGTTGGGACAGCTTTGTGATGGTTGTAAGTAATTCTATCTCTGGCACAAATACTCTTAATTTTGATGATGTTGTGGGTGTTCTCCTAAGCGAGGAAATGCGAAGGAGAAGCACAGGAGAATCATCAAGTGTTGCACTATCAGTGGAAACAAGAGGAAGGCTTAAGGAGAGGTTCAAAAACCAAAAGGGTCGTGATCGCTCAAGGCGGAGCAAGTCACGCACAAAGTCAGTTCTTGAATGTTGGAACTGCGGCAAGAAGGTCCACGTCAAGAAGGATTGCTGGTCCAAGAAGAAGAAGGAGACAGAGTCTCAAGACAACAAGCCAACATCGGAGGCCAATGTGGTAGGTAAAGTAGAGCAAGATGCTCTAATTCTCTCATTAGACAATGTGTCTAATTCCTGGATAGTAGATTCCGGGGCTTCATTCCATGCGACACCACACAAGCAACATTTCCAAGACTACACCAAAGGTAATTTTGGGTATGTATACTTGGGAGATGATGAAGCTTGTGAGATTGTCGACAAAGGTACAGTTTCTGTCAAAACTGCTAACGGAAATGAATGGAAGCTTAAAGATATTAGGCATGTTCCTTCTCTTCGCAAAAATTTGATCTCTACAGAACAATTGGACGATGAAGGTCACAACATTGCATTCGGAAACAAACGGTGGAAGATCTCAAAGGGATCTTTGGTGGTTGCCAAGGGAGAAAAGGTCGGCCCACTTTACTTGTGTACTGTTAGCACGCAACCTTCAGCTTGTGCAGCAACTACAGAAGTTGACAGTGCGGTGTGGCACTACCGACTTGGGCATATGAGTGCCAAAGGAATGCAAATCCTTCAAACAAAGAAGCTTCTACCAGGTTTGAAAGAAGTGGACTTAGAGTTCTGTGAAGATTGTGTTTATGGTAAACAAAAGAGGGTAAAATTTAAAAAATCAGGAAATGAAAGAAAAAATAAAAAACTTGAGTTGGTTCATTCTGATGTTTGGGGTCCTGCAAGTACACCATCACTTGGTGGCTCATTGTACTATGTAACATTCATAGACGATGCGACTAGAAAAACATGGGTTTATGTCATGAAGAATAAATCCGATGTATTTTCCATATTTCAAAGGTGGAAAGCCTTTGTGGAGAATGAAATAGGTACCAAGGTTAAATGCCTCAGATTCGACAATGGAGGCGAATATTGCATCCAAGCTTTTGAAAGCTTTTGTGCTAGCAATGGCATTCGGAGGCAAAGGACAACTCCAAGGACACCTCAACAAAATGGGATTTCGGAAAGGATGAACATGACAATCATGGAATGAGCACGAAGCATGCGGCTACATGCAGGCCTACCGCTTGAGCTTTGGGCGGAAGCTGTAAGTACGTCTGTGTACTTAATCAATCGGTCACCCTCAACGGCATTGGATGGGGGAGTTCCAGAAGAGGCATGGACAGGTAAACCGGTGAATTATGCATTTCTCAAAGTGTTTGGGTATGAGGCTTTTATGCACATAGATAGAAGCCTAAGATCAAAGTTAGATGCAAAGTCCAAAAGTGTTTCTTCATTGGCTATGGAGAAGGAGACTTTGGGTATCGCCTATGGAATCCTTAAGATGGTAAAATCTTAAGGAGTAGGGATGTAATTTTTAATGAACAAAATATGTACAAAGATTACTTGGAAAGAAAACAAACAAAAGAAACAGGTGATGAGTACATGGAGCTTGAGGATGGTGAAGACTCAAGGACTGCAAACGATGACAATGTGCAACAACGTCAACCAAATGAGGAGCCTCAACCTATTCCCCGAAGATCTACAAGAGCAAGTAGACCTCCAGAAAGGTTTGTTCCTTCCTTCAACCATCTCTTGATCTCAGATTCTGGAGAGCCGGAATCATATGAAGAAGCTATGAAACATGAATCCAAAGAAGAATGGACGAAGAGCATGCAAGTGGAGATGGACTCACTACATCGCAACCAAACATGGGAGTTGGTTGAGTTGCCTAAAGGTAAGCGGGCACTTCAAAACAAATGGGTGTACAAGCTAAAGGAAGAAGAAGGTGGGAAGAAAAGGTACAAGTCTAGGCTTGTGGTAAAAGGTTTTTCTCAAAAGAAAGGTATTGACTTTAATGAAATATTTTCTCCTGTTGTAAAAATGAACTCAATTAGGCTTGTCTTAAGCCTTGTGGTTGCTCATGATCTACATCTCGAGCAAATGGATGTAAATACGGCATTCCCTCACGGTGACTTAGAGGAGGAAATCTACATGCTTCAACCAAAGGGGTATGAAGTAAAAGGTAAGGAGAAAATGGTTTGCAGATTAAAGAAGAGCTTGTATGGTTTAAAGAAAGCATCAAGACAATGGTACTTGAAGTTTGATCGATGGATGTTGGATCATGGATTCACAAGATGCAACTCGGATCACTGCGTCTACACGGAGAATTTGGGAGATGGGAAATTCATCATCCTAATGTTGTATGTTGATGACATGTTGATTGCAAGTGCTAACATGCAGGACATCAAAGACCTAAAAGAGGAGCTGTCCAAATCTTTTTCAATGAAATATTTAGGTGCTGCGAAGAGGATACTTGGTATGAAAATATCAAGGGAGAGGACGAAGAAGACAATAAAGCTATCTCAAGAAGATTACATCAAGAAGGTACTAGAAAGGTTTGCAATGCAAAATGCAAAACCAGTTTCTACACCTTTGGCTAGTCATTTTAAACTAACGAAGGATATGTGTCCAAAGACACAAGAGGAGATAGCCTATATGTCTAAAGTTCCATATGTTGCAGCAGTAGGTTCTCTAATGTATGCTATGGTCTGGACAAGGACAGACATTGCACATGCAGTGGGAGTTGTGAGTAGGTTCATGGACAACCCAGGTAAAGAGAATTGGCAAGCTATGAAGTGGATACTTAGGTATCTAAAAGGGACAACAACAAATGCTTTGTATTTTGGAGGAACTGATATTTTTCTAAAAGGGTATGCTGATGCAGATATGGCAGGTGACAAAGATACTCGAAGGAGCACTACTGGCTATGTGTTCACGGTTGGAGGCACAGCAGTAAGCTGGGCTTCAAAGCTGCAGAAAGTGGTTTCACTTTCTACCACGGAAGCAGAGTATGTAGCAATGACGGAGGCAAGCAAAGAAATTATGTGGCTTCATAGATTCTTAGAAGAGCTTGGATTCAAACAAGACAATTGTGTCTTGTACAGTGATAGCCAAAGCGCTATCCATCTTGCGAAGAACTCTGCCTTTCATTCAAGGACAAAGCACATTGAGGTGAGATATCACTTCATACGCACTCTTTTAGAAGAGGGACAACTAAAGCTAGGAAAGGTGCATACAAGTGAAAATCCTGCAGACATGTTTACAAAGGTGGTCAACAAGGAGAAGTTGAGCTTTTGCTCATCTTCAATCGGCATTCAAGGATAAGAAGCCAGAATGGAAAGCAGTCACAGGTTTGGTTTGGAGATCAGTCCCCAAGTGGGAGATTGTTAAGTATGGAGCCTGATTTACCCTTGTAATTTTCTGTGGTAAAAGCGCACATTTGTAAGGCCCCCATTATGAGGAGAAGCCATCGTGCGTGAAGGAAAATCACTCACCGGAAACCAAAATTTTCACGGACAAGAATCAGGGGCAACTTTAAAGGCCTCGGGGACGGAGGCCCCCGAGACTTTTTTTTCGTCGGAATATTCTTTTTCGCCGGAATATTATGGCCGGATGGCGGCCGGAAAGTGGTCGGAAAACAACCGGTCGGTTGGCCGGTGGTCGGTAGTCAATGGCCAATGGCCGGTGGTCGGAAGTCAATGGTCGGTGGCCGGTGGTCGGAAGTCAATGGCCGCTGGCCGAATTCAAAAGCGGACTTGTCTTCTCAAGGGCGGCCACACATGGGCGGATTGGAGGGTCCGATTTGGACTTATTCGCACAAGGGCGGCTACACATGGCTGTCTCTCATAAGAGAGGGCAGCCCTTTTGGCCTATAAAAGGAGGCCATTTCTACACACATTTCATAGTGTGAAGTTGATGCAACAAGGTGAGTGTGAGGTGGTGAGAGTGAAGCAAGGCGGGAGCTCCATTAAGGGTATAATCCCTTTGTAAACTACTTCTTGTTTTGAAGTACTAAAGCCATTGAGTGGCTGCTTTCCCGTGGACGTAGCCCACATTGGGTGAACCACGTATATCGTGTGTACTCTCTCTCTCTCTCTCTCTACTCTATAATCTCGTGTATATAAATATGTCTCTCTCTCCATTAAGTAATCTACTCAATTATCTATTTAGCTACGTCTTATGTCCTAACAAAAGAGAGAGAGAGAGAGAGAGAATACTTGTAAATGATGAAAACCCTCGAGGGTGTGAGAGCGAATTATTTCTGCAATATTTACAAGGCAGCATGCCGTGGTGGTAGAGAGGTAGGGGGAGGAGGTGGTGCAACCTACTTGGTGCGTTCTCTAAGGCGGATCAATGATTGTGAATACTCACCACCAAGAGCGTTCATACGTGTGTGCATCGACCATTGGAGTCGAGAGATGGATGTGGTTCCATTTGCATGGTGCAATTCCCAAGGCAACCCAACATACAAGCCCCCTCCCCATGATGGTGATAGTGTCAATCCTTCCTACTACACTCTACCAAATGCTTGGTTCCTCATGAATTGTCCCCCTCCCCCGATAGTGACCTCTCAGTGCCAATTTATAGGTGTTGGCTGCTTGGATTATGGTAATCCCAATGTGGTTAGGATAATCTTAATTGGGGAGACAAAGCAAGTGGTGGTCCCGGTGTGGTTCACCTTTGCTTTGTTTTGGGGAGGTTATTAAAAGAGGGGAATCTCTAGGTGGGCCTTTGTGACCATCACCTAGAGAGAGGATATTTACAAAGAATGAAAATTTACAATGGCTCGGGTGAAAACTGCAGATAATGATGAAAATAACCTATAAATTACTGGGATGGCATCGTGGTTGCGTGTTGCCGGCGAATGGCATGTTGTCGGTGCGTCAGTGTCGAGCGTACTTCTTTTCGGAGTCGGCTGGGGCATGCCTTCGGCGCATTTTCTCTTTTTGTTGTTGGCGGCGCGTGCTTTGGATCCTTCTTCTTTTCTTTGTTGATGTCGTAGCCATTTTCTTCGTATTTGCGGTGCGGTGCGTATATGCGTGTGTGTGTATATTTGTGCATGAGGGCGGGTGTGTGTGTTTTGTATAGGCATGTGTGTGTGAAAACGTGTGTGGAAAGGGGGGCTATATATATATAATGTATATATAGTTTTTGTTTTTGTTTTTTTTCTTCTCGCGATGGCCGGTGGCCTGTTTTTCTACGCAAGGCGGATTGGGGGGGGGGTAAGAATAGAGGTAGAGAGTGTGTGTGTGTGTGTGCATGTAGGTAGGGTGTGTGTGTATTTGTGTATTGTGGACTGCGCTTCCCGTGAGGGCGTGTGTGTGTGTGTGCGTGGACTACGGACGGCTGCGCACAGTGGATGGGTGAAATGTGTGGGTGTGTGTGTGATACTGCTGCGCACAGCGCGAGGGGAGACAGGGGGAGGGGGGGGGGGGGGGGGGGGGGGGGGGGGGGGTGATTGTGGGTGTGTGGGTATGGTGTGTGAGGTGCTGCCCGTGAGAGGGAGAGGGAGAGTGGACTCCTTGCTTGCGTGGCGTGAGCGCCCGGATGAGAGAGAGAGAGAGAGTCCGCGCGGAGCTTTGAGAGGGAGAGTGTGAGGGGTGAGGATTTGGGATAACAGAGAGAGAGAGAGAGAGAGAGAGAGAGAGAGAGAGAGAGAGAGAGAGAGAGAGAGAGAGAGAGAGGAGAGAGAGAGAGAGGGGAGGAGAGAGAGTGAGAGAGAGAGAGAGGAGAGGGAGAGAGGAGAGTGAGGAGAGAGAGGAGAGAGGAGAGAGAGGGTGAGGGAGAGGGTGAGGGGGGGGGGGGGGGGGGGGGGGGGGGGGAATGAGCCGAGGGAGGGTGAGGCGAGCGGGGGTGGGGGGAGAGGAGGAGGGGTCGGGGAAGGAATATTAGCGGGCAAAGGGAGGTGGGGGAAAAGTTGTAGGGGGGGGGGGGGGGGGTTTATGCGGCTCACACAAAGGGAGCACGAGAGAGGGGTCGGGGATTTTTTTCAGAGCCTCTGCCTGGCCGAGGAGGATAAATTGGGAGAGAGAGATATTAGGGAAGGGGTATGTAGGTAAAATGGGGGGGGGGGAGAGGAGAGGGAGAGAGAGAGAGAGAAGAGAGAGAGAGGAGGAGAGAGAGAGAGGGGGTCTTATCCGATGCCGTAGGGCGTGGGGGGGAAAAATAAGCTTCGGTGAGGGGTACTAAGAGGGGGGGGGGGGGGGGGGGGGGGGGGGGGTGAAATGAGTTTTTTTTCTTTGATTTCCGAAAGTCGGCTATCATTAGCCCTCTCCCTTTTGTCTAGAGGCATTCATGCTTCTAGCCCTTCTTCTGCTTCTTCAGCTGTAGAGTTAGAGGGTTCTCCCTCTTCTCGAATGTCTAGCACGAATTCTGGGTAAAACCTAAGAAACTACATTTTTAGTCTCCATCCATTGACTCTAGTCTTGTGAATTCTCCCATCTGCTTCCATCAGCTTATAGCTGCCGTTGTCGTAGCGCTTCTTGATAATGAATGCCCCTTCCCATCTAGGTTGAAATTTCTTGTCCTTCCTAGTGTCAAATCTGTTGTCGTATCGTAGTACTAACATGCCTTTTTCCAGTCCTTTCTCTTTAAGACCTTGATTGAAAGTGAGTCGGCGTCGTTCTACCTGTGCTGCATAGTGATTGATTGCTTCTTCGCTATCCAGTTGGAGTCTCTCTAGATCCAAGATGTGGTTTCGGAGGTTTACAATTGGGCGGTGTGTCTGGCTAGCCAAGACTCGTAAGCTGGCTATTTGTACCTCAATGGATAGAATTGCCTCCTTCCCATAAACTAGATGGAAAGGAGTGAAACCTACTAATGTTCGGAACGTTGTTCTGTAGGCACAAAGAGCTGCCATGAGATGTTTATCCCAGGCTCTTGTGTGGTTGTTCACCTGTTTTGTGATGATTTTGTAAATCATTCCATTTACCTTCTCTACCAGACCATTGCATCGTGGCTAGTATGGTGTGGAATGCCGGCGTGTGATGCCTAACTTCTTCATCAGTTCTCCCACCAAATCACCTCTGAATCTTGGTCCTCTAACTGATATTATCTCAAAAGGAGTGCCGAAACGGCAAACGATATGCTCAAAAATTAACTTTGCCACCTCTTGGGCTGTAATGCGGGTGGTGGCCGTTGCTTCTGTCCATCGCGTCATGTAGTCTTCACCCACTATGATGTACAGTTTACCTGATTAGACCCTTGGTAAGGGACCGATTGCATCTATTCCCCATTTCTCAAAAGAACCATATGAAATGATAGGGGTTAATGGCTCGTAGGTTAATGTGCGATCACTGGCCACTTGACAAGCCTTACATGTTTTACACCAATGGTGTACATCTCTGTTCAAACTAAGCCAAAAGTATCATGCCTGTAGAATCTTCCTACTGGGGATATCTAGAGCAAAATGACCGCCGCATACGCCGTCATGGCAACTTGAAATTACCTCTGTGATTTCACTGGAGGTTGGCACCCGCCTGAGAATTTGATACTTTCCCTTACAATACAAGTGGTCGTCTATAAGGCAGTACTTAGTAGCCTTCCTTGCCAACCATTGTTTTTGGCCTTTGGTGTGTCCTGCTGGGGACATTCTCCTGTATCTAGAAAGCTGATGATGTCAGGCATAGCATCACTACCTTGGAAGAGGGGTAGTTTTAATTTGATTGCTCCTACGGGAACATCTTGTATTCTTTCTTTAGCTAGTGCATCTGCCTCTTGATTTTTTGCTCTGGGGACATGGAAGAGCTTCACTTCTTCAGAAGGTCCTTAACTTGGCGAAGTTGACCAAGTAAAACCTGATTTTTGCACTCCCAAGTGCCATTTATCTGCCTTTTAAAAGCAAAGCGTCGCAGAACACATTCAAGCGCTGAATTCTTTGTGAAATACATTGTTGCAACCCAAGTATTAGGGCAGCATATTCTGCTTCATTGTTGGAGTGGGAGTGTAATAACTGCCCCATGGAGAATACTCTTTCTTGTTGTTTATTGAAAATGACCATGCCTGCTGCACACTGATCCATTGTTCTCTTGTATGCTCCGTCAAAGAAAAGAGAGTGAGCTCTCTCTAGCTTAGGACTTTCTTTTGCTGGTGTTCCTTCCTTTGCTTCCGTGTTGACCTTCAGCTTCTTTAGATGAGACATCCATGTGTCGCATTACATATGGGAAAACATCTTCCATTGTTAGGATTACAAATGGTCTACGTAGGAGATAGGAACGGAACTTTGTGGTAGCAAATATTAGTGTCAGAACCATGTGTTCTACTTTGGTGAATCCTCTTTCTGATAGGGTCATGACTCGACTAGAGAAGTAAATAGGGTGCATGAAAGAAGTTTTGGGATCCTTTTGCATTAGCACTGCTCCCAGTGTATCATTTCCCACACTAGGATTCACATAAAATGGCTCGTCCCACTTAGGAGGTGAAATAGTGGGAAGCTTAGCTAGGATTTGCTTCACCCCAATAAACTGCTGCTCATTCTCTTCACTCCATGAGAAAACATACCTCTGGGTGAATTGTTGTAGGGGAAGGACCACTTGAGATAGCAGGTGCATGAACCTGCTTAAGTATCTTACCTTCTAAAGGAAAGAAACCAGCTGCTTGGCGGTGGTGGGTGATGATAAAGATACTAGAGCCTGAATCTTGCTAGGGTCAGCCTCGATTCCTTTTGCTGAAATTACATGACCAAGGAGAGTGACTTTGCTCTCACCAATGTGACACTTGTCCACGTTGAGTTGGCCACCCAGGGTTTGCAACCTGGTTAAGCGATCATAAACTTTGCTTAGATGAAGGGCTCGTGAGCTATAGATGCAAAAATCATCTATGAAAACGTGTATTGATGTTCCAAAGTAGGGTTGGAAAACAAAAGTCACATAGCGTTGAAATGTGGCTGGGGCGTTAGTGAGGCCAAACGGAATCACTCTGTAGGCAAAACATCCCCAAGGTGTGATGAAGGTTGTCTTCTTCTGATCCTCCTCCGCAATGCTAATTTGGAAGTATCCTGAGTAACCATCGCATACTGTGTAGCGTTCGTGACCTGCCACTTCATTGAGTATTTCATCCTAGAATGGGAGGGGAAAGTGGTCTCTCTTCGTGGCTGCATTGAGAGGTTTATAATCCACACAGACTCTCCACTTACCATTTTTTTTTGGTGTGACTACTACTGGGGAGACCCATTCTGAGTCTTCGATAGGGTAGATGAAACCTGCTTGTAGCAAACCTCTCACTTATTTAAGCAATGCCTCTTGTTGGATTACTCCAAGTCTTCTGAGCTTTTGTACTACGGGTTTACTGTCTTCCTTGAGCTTTATGTGGTGTTGCACTACTGTAATTCCTATGATCTTATCATAGCCATCAATATACAGAGTAGTGAAGTTACCTAACATGGAGACGTACTCCTTCCTTTCTCATTGGTTAACTCATTTGAGAGCATTTTTTGTAGCTTACCTGCATCCTCCATTGACTGCATACTTGATGATCCCTCTTGGTTTGCTGAGGTTGCTTCAGATTGTGCTAATCTGTCTGGGCTTTTAAGAATGACTCCCATTAATTCGATGCTACTGTCACTCCCGTCGGTGGTGGTTGTGTCTTCTCCTGAGGTAGACGAGTAGTCGCTGGTGGACTCGTCTTCTGAAGCCTCCAAGATAATGTTGCGCTGTTTTCCAATCCTCATGTCGTAGAATATGGATTTCCCTTTAGCATCCTTCATCTGCATCATTCCGGTGCTCCAGTCTTGTTTAGCTTCCGTAGCCATAAGCCAAGGCCTTCCAAGAATGATGGGGTAGCCCTCCCCTTTGTGTGGCATGACGAAGATGTCTACCTCCACTTCTGTATTGAATGATTTTACTTTGACTGCATTTACAATGCCTACGCATTTTACTCTTACATTGTTGGCCATCTTGGCTCGGCAGGGTGCCGGCCTACTTACCTTTAGACCTAGATCTTTTCACTCATGACGCATATTTGCGCGCCACTATCTATGTAGACGTTTGAAATCCACTGCCCTTTGATGTGAGCTTCCATGGTTGGCAGGATGTCGTCGAGATCCCTCCCAAAGATAGCCCCAGCTATCCGTGGTCTTGATTTCCTGGTACTTACCATTTTCGTCCATTGCCTCCTCATTTGGGGTGCAAGGTGGAGTATATTGGGGCCAAGTTATCTTCGGGCCCTGCATTAACACGTCCTGAAACAAGTCATAGGGTTGTGCCATACTCACCTAGTGAGGAAGTCCACGATGTCTATCTTCCACCGCGGCTTAGCTGCTTGCTTGCTAGACTCGGGCCTTCCCTTTCATCTTCTCTTCTTCTTGAGATGCCTCCTCGTGCCTCGCACGCTTCACTCCATAGCATCCACTTCTTCTA
Source organism: Adiantum capillus-veneris (assembly GCF_014529385.1). Taxonomy (NCBI): domain Eukaryota; kingdom Viridiplantae; phylum Streptophyta; class Polypodiopsida; order Polypodiales; family Pteridaceae; genus Adiantum; species Adiantum capillus-veneris. The sequence continues at coordinate 113,817,579 of NC_140958.1, forward strand.
CTTCTATTTTCCTTTGTGCTTCTCTCGAGCTGACTCTTCTACCTTTGCCTTCCCTTTAGCCTCTAGGCTAATAACACTCACCGCTTGGTTCACAGCAGGTGGTGGGGGTAGTGGCGGAATGAGAGGTTGGGGTGGTGGTTGCTGTTGTACAAGTGGTCGTAGGATTTGGACTGGTGGAATTGGTCTCTATGATTGTCTTTGCAGCCACTGGGGTTGGTCGAGCCGAGCTTGTTTCCTCTGACTCGTTTACTCTTGCTTGCATGCGCAGCTTCTTGTCTTTAAGGCGGGCTACTTCGACTGCCAACTCATATGTTGCAGGAAACCTTCCCTTCACCTTCTCTCTAAGCGGCGACCATATATGAGCAATGAAACGGTCCTTCTTTAAGAAATTAGGTGCTCCTTTGCCTTCCTCCAGTGTGGCAACCCATCTCTCCCATAAGTCCACAAACTTTGACTCATAGGTGGCATACTCCAGTAGGCCTCCCTGCTTTAATTCTGTCAGTAGCTGACATAGCTTCTTTGAGGTTGTGCTCCACAAACCTCTTTACAAAAGCAGCCCTTAACACATCCCATGCATTCTTGGTAGCCTGGGGAAATGCACTATACCAGGACTTAGCCTCTACTTTCATCAGTAGAGGAAAAATTCTAAGTTGTGAAGCGTCGTCATCTTTGTTGGATACTACACAAGCAAGGTCGAAATCATCCAAAAAGTCAGTGGGTGAGATCCTCTCCTTTCTTTCCACTGAACGTGGGGAAAGAAACACTTGCCATGGTGGTGACTCGGGAAATTACAAACCTTTTTCTTTTTTCTTTTTTTTTTTTTTTAACATCAATAGCAGCGGCTCATAGCGGCTTTTTACAGGGGTGGATGGATAGGTTAAAACAGGATAAAAACAGATACATCAAAGAAATGATGGTAATCTAATATGGGGATAATGATAGGGTTGAGGGAATTGAGGATTTCTCCTAGTACCGCCGCACCGAATAGGTAAACGATCTGCTGTTGGTAGAAGACTTTCCTATCTACATAGATATTCACATGCATATGCTGCAAGAATCTGAACGGGAATGCCGTCGGCCCGTTTTCCATCATGGAATACTTACTTATACTCTTACCGTGCCAGTGTTGATGAGTCGGCACATCCACAAGAGGTCGTCTCCTTTCATGGGCTCTACCTTTCCTTCGTTGCTCAGCACGTACGGGGTGATGGCGACGCGTCTTACCACTCCCAACCTTTTGGCCAACAACAATTGTAGGTATTTTCTGTAATCGGCATGTTCCATGAATTCTACTCCATTCAGTTGCAGCTCGTCTCTAGCCCACTGGGTCTCTCCCGTGGTAGAGAGTTTCTTCAGGATAAGTTGTACGGGGAGAGGAGGAAGGTCCTCCACTCGCTTCCCAAAACAGCGAGAGTAGTAGCCGAACCACTCTTCCCTAGGACATGGGAATCTTCTCACCACTTCTTCTTATGGATTGTCAAAGTGGATTGGTAACACTCGCATGCGTCGTGAAAATCGGTAGGCAACCTTTCGTCGCTTAGCTTTGGATGACTTCCTCTTTGACAAAGTGGGTACAGCACTTGCTTGGCCAGATGGCTCTCCGTTTGGGGTCATGTGTTTCCAGGCTAGCCTATCTTCTCCTTGCCCTTGGATCGAGCAGCCCCTTTAGGCCACTTTGGAGTGATATCTTTGTCTGCAGTTTCTTTAGGGAAAAGAGGCCTCACCATTTTCTTCCCTTCCTTGACGTGAATGACTTCTTTGCGATGAATGTCGATGTAGATGACTTCAGCCCTTCCGTTGCCTTTGTTGCTGGCACTCATCGACCGTGTGCCTTGGTTGACAACAGTGATGGCACTTCACCAATCTCCCACCTGATGCTTTCGATTTATAGTTAGAACCAGTGACACGAGATGGAGAATTTACCTCTTGAACGCTGATGACATTGCAGTCTGGCAGTAGCACCTCAATGAGGCGGCTAGTGCCTCCTTTGTCTCCTCTTCTTCCATCCTCCAGTTAGAAAATTCCTTCAGCCACTCGTCCATGATTGATAGTGGGCGTCACTTTCAGCATTGTAAACTGAAGGGTCATAGAAAAGCCCTCCTCCGTGGGGGCACCAAATCGGACGCAAAGCGGACCCCAAACCCCGACGGCCTCTAAAATGCCGTGGGCCGAATGGCGCGCCTACCACGGTAAAGCGAACAGGGGACACAACCTAGCTTTGAGCGGCTAGGACGCAAAACCCACGATGATATGAACACCGCAAGCCTACACACTGAGAGAGAGAGAGAGAGAGAGGAGAGAGAGAGAGAGAGAGAGAGAGAGAGAGAGAGAGAGAGAGAGAGAGAGAGAGAGAGAGAGAGAGAGAGAGAGAGAATACTTGCAAATGATGAAAACCCTCGGGGGTGTGAGGGTGAATTATTTCTGCAATATTTACAAGGCAGCATGCAATGGTGGTAGAGAGGTAGGGGAAGGAGGTGGTGCAACCTACTTGGTGCGTTCTCTAAGGCAGCTCAAGGATTGTGAATACTCACCACCAAGAGCGTGCATACGTGTGTGCATCGACCATTGGAGTCGAGAGATGGATGCAGTTCCCTTCGCATGGTGCAATTCCCAAGGCAAACCTAACACACAAACCCCTCCCCATGATGGTGATGGTGATAGTGTCAATCCTCGTTGGGGTATAAAGCCCAATGTGGTCGCCCAGGTAAGTGGGCGGGCCGCCAGGTATGTACACATATTCTTTTGTAAAACCTAATAAGAACTCACTATGCTCTACACATTACAGTAGAGCAAGTTCACCATATTGTCGTGCTCTTCTTCTCGCACTCTCTCTCGCGTCGCACTTCCGCTCGTACTCCTTCAACTGGTATCAGAGCTCAGATCGAGGATCGAGGTAGCACTGCAGGAGGCTAGAGTCACCAGCTCAGATTGGAGTGAAATTCGACAGGCGAAGACACGGCCCCAAACCTCTTGGGAGATCTCGAAGGGCTTGGTGTTGTCAGAATTTCATTCTGAGGTCATCTCGGCCACCGTTCGGCTTCGACAAAGGTCTGCGCAGGCCATTTTCGACTACGTGGTCTTGACAGGTGCAGATCCGACTCTGCAAATTTGGGGTTTTGGGCCTATGACTGCAGGTGCTGAGGATATCGACACTCCCAGAGTGTTGATTTGTGGCTGTCTACACATCGAAGGACGGCTCACAGTTCTTGGAGACATGTCACATACGACACGGGCGCATCTACACACAGACTGTAGGCAACATCCACTAGTTCATCAGGTAGCTTGTGTTTGCTGCTTGATATTCCAAATTTCATCCTGACATTGCAAGTACTTCCACATGGGATGTATTGTCAGAGATGATGTATGTCTGTTGAGGGTTTGCTGGCTGTGAGTCACGCATCAAACAACCGCCGCAGCGGTTACAGCATACAGTGGGAAATTTGTGGATGTATGACTTTGTGGGAAGTCTATGTACTGTCAGATTTACTGCAGCCTTTGTTGAGGGTCGAGTGAGGTTTTATTCAGGTGGGGGATTCTCGAATGTTGAGATTCTTTCGGTGATACAGGTCTTGGAGCAATCCCTCGAGCACCCTTAGATAGGCAGCTAGGATGTATTGACTGTGAGTTAGACAATTGGGATTGCATCTTTGCTTTAATGCCGTTGAGGCATTGTCACAGTCTATGCTTACAGGACAGTGACAGAACAGTGAGAGACAGTACAGGTGCAGGACAGGTTTACCCGCAGCTTACACTGTCAGAGAGACAGTGTTTTTTGAGCTGTTTTTTGGTCTGTTTTTTGAGTACACCAGAGCCATTTTACAAAGGAGACTCTGCCGAAATTTATGCAGAATCTGCAGCTTTCTTGGTTCATTTGACAGGTTGATATTGGTTCAGAGGTCAGTTTACAGGGGAAACCCTACCGAATTTTTCCCAGGAAAGTAAACCACTGTGAAGCGTAGCTATGGCTGGATCACAGGACACTACTCTTTACAATATCAAGAAGCTGGATGGAACCAATTTCCCATTGTGGAAGAAGCAGATTTGGCACGTGTTGGTACAAAAGAAGCAGATAAAACCTATAAAGCTCAAGGGGATAAAACCAGAAGATATGGACGAAGATGAATGGAACGAAATGGATGAATTGGCACTTTCTACCATTATGCTGACTTTGGCAGAAAGTGTTTACTTCAATGTAGCAGACGAGATGTCGGCTTATCAAGCATGGTTAAAGCTGAGTGATCTTTATGAGAAGCAGAGTGCAGCTTCACAGGTATACTGGCTTAAGAAGCTTGTTGACTTGAAGATGAAAGAAGGGACACCTATGTCCAATCATCTGAATGAATTCAACACAATCTATAGTCAGTTGTCAGCTCAAGGTGTCAAGTTTGATGAACCTGTTAGAGCTATGTTCCTGTTGATCACATTGCCGGAAAGTTGGGACACTTTTCGCACAGCTTTGAGTAATTCTGCACCTCCAGATGGTTTGAACATAGCAGATGTAGAAGGAAGTCTGCTTACTGAAGAAACCAAAAGAAAGACAATGGACAAAGGCAAAGGAACAGCCTTAGTTGTTAGGGGAAGGACCAAAGAAAAGTACAAAGGTGGAAAGAGGAATCAGTCTCGTAGCAAGTCCCGCGGTGCTAAAGGCAAGAGTGACATAGAATGCTACCATTGTGGCAAGAAGGGTCACATGAAAAGAGACTGCAGAGAATGGAAAGTAGAAAAAGGCAAAGAGAAAGCTGAAGACCATGGTGAGAAGAACAAGTCCTCAGTGAAGATTCAAGAAATAAATGTGACAAACACTGTTGCAGAGGATGACAGTCTAGTGTCAGGAGACATCTACTTCTTGAAGAATACAATGGACTCAACTCTTCTTACATCATCTGATGAAAATGCAATGAGTGACTGGATTATAGACTCAGGGGCATCACTTCATGTGTCTCCAAACAAGGAGTGGTTTACCTCTTATGTGACCACTAAAGATCATGTTCGGCTAGGCAATGGGCAGACATGTGAGATCTTAGGTGTTGGAGATGTTCAATTGAAGTTTCAGAATGGCTCTTCTTTCAAGCTGAAAAATGTGAGACATGTTCCCGCAATTACAAAGAGCTTGATCAGCACAGGTTTACTTGATGATGCTGGCTACGTCACCCCTTTTGGACAGAACATGTGGAAGATATCCAAGGGTTCTATGACAGTAGCACATGGAGTAAAGTCTGGAGGACTTTACATGATTTATGTATCAAATGTCTCTAAAAATGTAATCAATGTAACCGAGCAGCCGAACGTTTCTTTGTGGCATAGCCGGTTAGGACATATGTCCAAGAAGGGAATGGAAATCTTGTCTCGTTCTGGTTATTTTCCTGGCTTTTCATTTAATGATTTTGAATTCTGTGAACATTGTCTGTATGGTAAGCAAACACATCAGCCACATAAGCATAGAAGCAATAGAAGAGATACACAGTTGGCACTTGTTCATAGTGATTTGTGTGGACCTATGCCTAACCTATCTCTAGGGGGAGCTTCTTACTTTATGACATTTATAGATGATTACTCGAGGAAAGTATGGGTTTACTTTCTCAATCACAAGGATGAAGCGTTTAGTGTCTTCAAAACGTTTGTGACACTTGTGGAGAATCAGAGTGGCAAGAAGCTTAAAATGCTTACGCACTAACAATGGTGGAGAGTATGTTTCAAAGGCCTTTCAGGACTTTTGTGAGTCAAAAGGTATAAAATGTGAACTTACTGCTCCTTACAATCCTCCTCAAAATGGTGTTGCTGAGAGGATGAATAGGACCATACAAGAGAAGGTCAGAAGTATGTTGTCTAATGCACAGCTGCCAAATGGGTTTTGGGCTGAAGCTGTATCAACACCTGTTCATCTTGTAAATAGATCTCCTAGCAAGGTTTTGGAGAAGGATTCAGTGCCAGAGATGGTATGGTCAGGCAAAATGCCCTCATACAAGCATCTCAGAGTCTTTGGTTGTGAGGCATATACTCACGTTCCAAAGGAATTTAGGAACAAACTTGAGCCAAAGAGTAGAAAGTGCATCTTTCTAGGCTATGGTAATTCTGGTGAGATGGGGTACAGACTTTGGGATCCCGAATCCAGAAAGGTTGTCCGCAGCAATGATGTTCACTTTAATGAATCCAAATATCATTCTAAACCAGAGAGGGTTGAGGAGATTAGAAGAGTTGTCTTCCAAGAAGATGGACCTGCACGTGCAAGACAAAATGTCAGGGCTCAAGAGGAGCAAGGACAGGATAGAGTGGAACCACAGGTTGTGGCTGAGCCAGAGCCACCTATTGTGCGTAGATATGGACGTGTCACGCGACCTCCTGATAGGTTTGTCCCATCTATGAATTATGTCATGTTGACTGATTGCAATGAGCCTTCATGTTACAAGGAAGCAGTGCAAATGAAGGACTCTGGGAATTGGCAATTGGCCATGCAGTCAGAGATGACAGCTCTGCATAAAAACAAGACATGGAAGCTAGTTAAATTACCACAGGGAAAAAAGGCTCTACCTTGTAAATGGGTTTACAGGTATAAGATCACCACTCATGATACTCAGCCAAAGTACAAAGCAAGGCTTGTTGCTAAGGGCTTTAAGCAAGAACAAGGCATTGACTTTGATGAAGTCTTCTCTCTGGTGGTCAAGATGACTACATTGAGATGCTTTCTTGCATTGGTTTCCATATTAGATTTGGTGTTGCACCAAATGGATGTCAAGACAGCGTTCTTGCATGGTGATTTAGATGTGGAAATTTACATGCAGCAGCCAGAAGGGTTTGTTGAGAAAGGAAAGGAAGATTGGGTATGCCAGTTGTTAAAGAGTCTTTATGGCTTAAAACAATCACCGAGGGCATGGTACCATAAATTCCACAAGTTTATGCTTTCTCAAGGCTACAAATGTAGTGATTTCGATCACTGTCTATATACAAAGAAGGCTAAGGATGGTAGTTGGCTGATCCTTATTTTGTATGTGGATGACATGTTGATTGCTGGCAAGCACTTGGAAGAAATTTCAGCTTTGAAGTCAAAGATGGCAAAATCGTTTGACATGAAAGACATGGGTGAGGCAAGTCATATACTTGGTATGCGCATTGAGAGAGACAGATCAAAGAAGTTGATTTGGTTATCTCAAAAAGAGTATATTGACAAGGTTTTGCAACGTTTCAATATGGAGAAGGGAAAGGCACTGAGTGTTCCATTGCCACCATACGTGAAACTTAGCAAACAAGATTGTCCTGTGTCTGAGGAAGAACAGGCTAAAATGGAAAAGATTCCATATGCGTCTGCAGTGGGTAGTTTGATGTATGCAATGATTGCTACTCGCCCAGACATTGCATTTGCAGTGGGAGTAGTAAGTCGATACATGTCAAACCCAGGCAAGAAACATTGGGAGGCAGTGAAAGGAATATTGAGATACTTGAAAGCTACAAAGAGTATGCGTATATGCTATGGGAGTCAGGAGCTAAGTTAAAAGGGTTTTACAGACTCAGATTATGCAAGTGACTTAGACAACCGAAGGGCTACGTCAGGGTATGTCTTTACATTGGCTGGTGGAGCAGTATCATGGCGTTCTAGATTACAAGATTGTGTTACTCAGTCTACTACAGAGGCTGAATATGTTGCAGCATCAGAGGCATGCAAAGAATCAATTTGGCTTAATCGACTAGTAACAGACTTGGGAATCAAAGAAGAGATGCCTGTGTTATATTGTGATAGTCAAAGTGCTATACAATTGGCTCGCAATCCAGTTTATCACTCAAAGACAAAGCATGTGGATGTGAAGTATCATTTCATCAGGGAAATGCTCGAGGATAAGCAACTTCAGCTTGTCAAAGTTCACACCACAGAAAATCCTGCTGATCTACTTACAAAAGGACTTCCCTCAGAGAGCTTTGCGCATTTTTGCAAGCAGTTAGGTGTAGGGTAGTACATCACTTCTCTACATCTCTTGTATATTAGCTTGTATAGTAGCTTCTCTCACACTTAAAGTACCACATTGGACTTTAAGTGGGAGGTTGTTGGGGTATAAAGCCCAATGTGGTCACCCAAGTAAGTGGGCGGGCCGCCAGGTATGTACACATATTCTTTTGTAAAACCTAATAAGAACTCACTATGCTCTACACATTACAGTAGAGCGAGTTCACCATATCGTCGTGCTCTTCTTCCCGCGCACTCTCTCGCGTTGCACTTTCGCTCGTACTCCTTCAATCCTTCCTACTACACTCTGCCAAATGCTTGGTTCCTCATGAATTGCCCCCCCCCCCCCCCCCCCCCCCCCTATTTGCGGTGCGGTGCGTATATGCGTGTGTGTGTGTGTGTATATATTCGTGCATGAGGGCGGGTGTGTGTGTTTTGTATAGGCATGTGTGTGCGAAAACGTGCGTGGGAAGGGGGGCTATATATATATATAATGTATATATAGTTTTTTTTTGTTTTGTTTTTTTCTTCTGGCGGATGGCCGGTGGCCTGTTTTTCTGCACAAGGCATTGGGGGGGGGTAGAATAGAGGTAGAGAGTGTGTGTGTGGTGTGTGTGTGTGTGTGTGTGTGTGTGTGCGCATGTAGGTAGGGTGTGTGTGTTTGTGTGTGTGTATTTGTGTATTGCGGATTGCCTTGCCCGTGAGGGCATGTGTGTGTGTGTGCGGACTACGGACGGCTGCGCACAGTGAATGGGTGAAATGGGTGGGTGTGTGTGTGATACTGCTGCGGACTGATGCACACAGCGCGAGGGGAGAGGGGGGTGATTGTGGGGGTGTGGGTATGGTGTGTGAGGCGCTGCCCGTGAGAGGGAGAGTGAGAGTGGGCTCCTTGCTTGCGTGGCCTGAGCGCCCGGATGAGAGAGAGAGAGAGAGAGAGAGAGAGAGAGAGAGAGAGAGAGAGAGAGCGAGAGAGAGAGAGAGAGAGAGAGAGAGAGAGAGAGAGAGAGAGAGAGAGAGAGAGAGAGAGAGGAGAGAGAGAGAGAGAGTCCGCGCGGAGCTTTGAGAGGGGAGAGTGTGAGGGAGAGGGTGAGGGGTGAGGATTTGGGATAAGAGAGAGAGAGAGAGAGAGAGAGAGAGAGAGAGAGAGAGAGAGAGAGAGAGAGAGGGTGAGGGGGGGGGGGGTATGGGAGATGTGTGGGTGAGAGGGAGAGGGGGGGGGGGGGGGGGGGGGTTGTCTGGCATGGGAGCTTGAGGACGAGGGGGGGGGGGGGGGGAGATAAGTCAATGGGGGGGGAGTGAAGGAATATATCCGCGGGCCAAGGGGTGGGGGGGAATGAGCCGAGGGAGGGTGAGGCGACCGGGTGGGGGAGAGGGAGGAGGGGTCGGGGAAGGAATATTAGCGGGCCAAAGGGAGGTGGGGGGAAAAAGTGGTAGGGGGGGGGGGGGGGGGGGGGGGGGGTAATGTGAGGGGGAATTTAAGGGTGAGGGTGTGAGTGTAAGAATACGGAGAGGGAAGGGGGGGGGGGGGGGGGGGGGGGGGGGGGGGGGGGAGGGTTTCCATGCGGCTCACACAGAGGGAGCACGAGAGAGGGGTCGGGGAATTTTTTCAGAGCCTCTGCCTGGCCGGGGAGGGTAAATTGGGAGAGAGAGATATTAGGGAAGGGGTATGTAGGGAAAATTGGAGAGAGAGAGAGAGAGAGAGAGAGAGAGGGTTTTATCCGATGCCAGTAGGACCGGGGGGGGGGGGAAAGCTACGGTGGGGGGGCTGAAATGAGTTTTTTTCTTTTTTTTTCTTTGATTTCCGAAATTCGGCTATCAGTGGTTAACATGCCCCTCTTTTTTATGTAGATTTTCTCCTCGAAAGTAGTGAAGTGAAGCCCGTTCATCGAGGCGGAAGAGCATCTGAGTTTGTAGTCTTTGTGTAAGACCCAAGAGCTACATATTGAAGATTCTCCGCCCAACCGCCCATTTATATAGCCCTTGGCCACTGAATAGAATCTCCTTGTCCGCCTTTAGCAGCCGGCCCTTGGTCCTACTCACCTGGGTTTGCCCTTGGCATGACATTAATCCCCCCTTGGAGAAACGTTTTTGCCCTCGAAAACACAAGTCATAGTATCTCCGTAAGAAAAAACAATGTTTCCTTATTGGCATCCCTTACGCGGGCCAATTGTCCTTATCACTGATACTTGGTGGAGTGAGGAGATTCAATGAAACCAAGAGCAACATCTTGATTTTCAACATTTTTGACCTTTTGCAACCAATTGTATCTAAATTGTAACTCACTTGAGTACTTTAAAGGAGTAACCACAACTAAAAGGTATCTAAAGACATAACCAATTCTTAGGCTTTCTGAATATTTGAAAAAATGCAAGAAAACCTTGGCGCAACTTTCCATGAAGTTGTGAGCCAGATTTCCAAGTCGTGTGAGTATCTTGAAAAGCTCATAGCTATTGAGGGACAAAATAGGGAGTGTCCTCATGTCAGACTTCTGAACATTTTGGAACACATAGAACTACATGTTCACCCCTAATGAAGGTTACATACCAACATGCTTTGTCAGCACACTTACTAAGTCCGTGACCTATGAAACTATTGAATCGTTATCCAACGTGTTAGCAGCAAGCTAACACAGATACCACGAATACCATTTTTCAGAGTTCTCATTGTAAAAACACGTTATTTTGATAAATCGGGAATATTGTAACTCCTATTTTTTGGATAAACCTTGTAATTAATGAGCCGGGGCTACAAGATTCGAGATTGTATCAACTTGTCATTACCCATCTTTGGTAGAATTCCTAGATTATTAGTTTTTGGTAGAACTCCTAGATTATTAGTTTTGACCACCAAAAACCTTGGGTAAGGTATAAAAGCCAATTTTTGTAAGTTAATATTAAGTTTTGGATAGTGATATACATAGAGTGAGCTAACGATGCTCACTTCTCTCCTTCTCGCACTTCCTATTCTCTCCCCGATTGTCACATTGCGGTCGTGTTTGTTGCATTACAATCGCAGGTAAGAGCTCTACGCATTGACGTAAGCACATCACAGTAATTCGTAGCTTTTGGCGTCGTCGACCCGCAGCCTAATTTCATCATAACTAGGAATTTATAGTTCAAAATAAAAAACTAAGCATAGGTGGGGTATTGGAGCATCATTGCTAAGCATTTAGATGCATTCTGGGTCGAAAACAACTAGGTCAAAAATCCACTGTTGTTAATAATCACGATTTTGGCACTTGACCTAAAGTGGGATTTGATACCATAAGCATGTGTGCTTAGGTATTATAAACATGTCCTAGAAGTTTGGTTACGTTTGGATGTCATTTGATGCTGCAACGGATGTGATTTGTTTGCCAATGAGCGATTGGCTTTTAGTGATTTCAGTCACTTGAGTGTAGCTTGAGTTAGATGCGAGTTGTTAGTTGTTTTCTGAGAGATTGACACCCTCTTGTAGCCTTTATGCACTAGTCGAGTCAGCTTCATCCCATGGATTGACAATTTAATCATGGTTCTGTAATACTGCAATAAGATAGGATAGTGAGGTTAGACACGCGTCCCACCTTTGGTGCCGCTGCCGGGGATCGAAGAGACCTAAACTAGGGAAAAACACGAGCGTCTTGTGAAGTTATCCTTTAACTTCCTCTAGGATTGCCTAGAGTTCAAAACTTTCTTTCAGAAACCGCACAGCCTAATATTGTCGTCTTTTGCTGTGTAGAGGTAGCTTGGAGATAGTCGTACTTGCTCAGTGCCTTTAGGACTGTAGGATTAGAGTAGGATTTTGAGGATGATTGATAGATGAGACAAGTCTTAAGTTCAATGCTCAGAAAACCATAAAAGACAAGAAAATGAGTATTTGTAGACACTCATTTTGAGGATGATTGATAGTCGAGACAAGTCTTAAGTTCAATGCTCAAAAAACCATAAAAGACAAGAAAATGAGTGTTTGTGGGGTTGTGGACACTTTCCACAACCCCATTGCATGAGAATCTAGGAGTAGGGTAAGTAGGATCCGAGGTGGATTTCAGAACATTGCTCTCTCTAAAAGAATCATTGTAAGTTGTTATTGGAAGTTGCAGAATTTTAGGTCTATGTCTAGAAATAGCACAAAAAGACTCCAAACCACTCAATCCGACTGGAGAGTAAGCTTAAAGTTTTTTTGAACCAGTGCGTAAGCTCAAGGACATTTTGAGGTAAAAAATTTCAAGAGTTAGCCAAAACTCAGATTATTTACTTTTTCTTGACATTTTAGGCCAAATTAAATTATGACTTTATTCATAGGCTTGAAATAACTCATAAAAGAACTATCCGTGAAAAAAGTGCAAAAATTGGTTCATTTCAAGCCTGAAGTTAATAATCGCGATTATTAACTTTCAACTCAAATTTGACAAAGGTTCATACCATTGACTCATTGCATGTGTACAAACAACTTTTATAAAGGCACAAAAAATTTGGATCACCAAAGTGACAAAAAACTGGGTAAAAACTAAAGTTTGTACTGACTTTCTGAATCTTGAGTGTAAATTGGGAAAAAACTTGTTGAAATTTGATTCATAGGCTTATATTGATGTGATAAACATTTGTCTATGCTCAGTTGACCAAAAAGATGTAAAAAGTGGCCAGAAGTAAATAATCACGATTATTTACATCTGTCCTATTTTTCAACTTTTTTTACCAAGTAGGCATACCACTAGCTTTACCATGTTGTATTAAGCCCACAAACCAAATTTGGTAAGATTTGGATCATTGGATTGGAAATTGTGACCAAATTTGCAAAGTTAGTCCGCGGATAGAAAATTGATGACCATTTGCCCAAAACTTGTCCAAATTGGTTCAAACTTGGCTTGACACCTTAAGTTGAAGTGCTTAACAAATCTGTGTCAAATTTGGGACAAAAATTTACAAAAATATAGCTGAAGTAAATAATCGCAATTATTTACATCTGCTTCAAAACTTGGAAATTTTGCAAATTTGAGTATACCACAAGGTCAAGCATATCAAGTAGACCACACAAATCAATTTTAGTGAAATTTGGATCACAAAACTGAGACTTAAGCCAGATTCTTGAAATCAGAGTCTGCGGACACAAAACAGTTGATAAGCTGAACAGATTTTGTCCAAACTTGTCGAAACTTGTCCGAGGACTTTAACAGGTTGTATACTTGGCAAACCAAGCTAAAAATTATAAAAAACTGACAAAAGTAAATAATTGCGATTATTTACTACTGCTACAGAGGGACACCAGTTTTGACTTTTGAACTTGTACAGTGTTAGGCCAACATAATACAAAGCCACCGGGCAATTTTGGGTTCAATCAGATCCAAATTGGTACAAGTTCACTCAGTTTTCAAATTGTAGATTAATCCTTTGATTTTTTGCCAAAGTCGAATCTGAAAGTCATTTGTTGACTCCCATAGCTTGATTGGAAGTGATACACACATACCAATCGCAATAGTTAGCAAAAATTATACAGTCTTTGTGAAAGAATAACTAACTTTATCAAATTTATACAGGAATCAAGTTGCAAAAAAGAAATTGGTAGCTTGACAGAAAGTTGCAATCGAATCAAGTGGAAATTGACGATAAGTCAATCCAAGGTAAGTACTTTATCCAGGGCTTCATAAGTCTTTATAAACCTTAGATCTAGTCATGTACTAGGAAATTAGGGCATACTCAGAGAAACCTCTAGTAGAGTATCCACCGAAGAAAGCGTGAATCAAGGCAATTCCTTGCACACTATTCTTGAAGAATTCTCATACACTTTTTCAGATTCAACATCTGAAATGTCTTCTTATTCGACTCATTGAGAAACTGGAACGACAATGCGCTATAAGCATATCCTCTTTTTTTATAAAACTAACCGCCATGGAGCTCAGGTTTACCTGGATCCTAACGAAGAGTATGCTATTCGCATTGATGACCATGGTATTGAGTTTAAAGAAGAAATTAGGGCAAACAAATAAGGAAAAATGTACATGGATAGAAACAGAACTCAGTATTTACAAGCTGAAAACCCTGACGTGGTAGACAAATGGCGGTTAGAAGTAAACACCATAATCCCAGATATGCTAGCAAAAGAAGGACCACCAACTTTAGAATTCAAGGGATACGATTGAGTAGATTTGAAGCCTTTGAAATGGCTTAATACGGATAATCCTAGGATTGGAGTCTATTGTTGGTAGGATAGAAATGTAAAAGATCTTCTGTGGACTTTGCATGCCAAATCAGGACAACTAACGTCCATGAAGATCATTTATATCTTCAAGATCAAAGATAAGGGATCAGTAGACCTACCAACCTACCTATTTACGGATTTTTATAACAACAACTTTATTATGATGACTCCTGAGGAGGTAGAACTAACCAAATATCAAGGGTATTCGATAAGGGATTGGATATTGGGACAAGGATCAGAAAGAATTCCCAGAGATGAACACGTGAGAGATCATCTGAGAGTAATGTTAAGAAACCAGAACACCTCATCACGAAGAAAATCGGGTGACACTAAGGCCAGTCCAGGGCTACATGAGTCACTATTTCCAATAGACCGGTTTGAAGGACTCAGAACAAGACCAACTGGCAGAAGACCGGGAGTTGAACCAACGCGTCAGACCAGCTGATTTTTAGAAATGGGTCAAAAAATACAGTGGATCAGGGGATCCATACGACCAATTAGCAAGATTTAAGCAAGTACTAAGAGTAGAACGTATATTCGATTTTCATACTCAATTCGTGGGGTTTGGAATGACATTGGAAGGAAAAGCATTGGCATGGTTCCAAAACATTCCACCAAGGTCAGTCATGGACTTAAATACATTAGGTCAAGAATTTGTAGCTGCTTGTTCCAAAACGGGGATCAAATATAATACGGTAGCTCAAATCTACGACTTTAAACACAAACATGGTGAGTCTGTTAAGGATTGTGCAACTCGAATGAAACAATACATTACCAAATGCTCAGGGCTAGAGATACCTGCAGAAGAACAACTCGTATATTTGTTTCTAGAGGGACTGCTAAACAAAGAACTTCATGCTATACTCTATAGCAAGAAGCATACAACCCTAGAAGAGTGTGTGTCAAATGCTATTGACTTAGGAGACAATTGTGATATTTTCAACGAAGAAGATATCCCTAAGGATAACCAAAGTGATAAAACAACATCCACTACACCAACATAAGTGGGAACGGCTGCAGCAGCACCGCTTTCAACCATAGAAGATATGCTCAAATGGATGAACAACATGCAAAAAGCACCTATGAGGGGACAAGGACAAGGGATACCTCAATAGGGACAACCAATTAGACCACAGAAATGGTGTGCAATCGAGGGTAAATGGACCAACCATGAGACCAACAAGTGCTACTTTCGACCAAAATATGATGGGAAATTTTAGTACGTGCCCATGAGGCCACAAGGACAACCCATGTACAGATATGAGCCTAATATGGCCCAAGCTCAAAGACCACCAATAGGTATGGAAAGACCTCAACCTGTGTTGGATCAACAACCTCCGTATCCAGGACATAATGCAATGCCTGTAAAGTACATGCATCCCAAAGGATTCATAGATGAATAAGCATTAGTGCCTGTTACACCCTATGCGGAGCCTAGTCCATCTACACTAATGGTAGAGGGAGATTGGTATAATTCACATCCACCACCAATGGAAGAACCTGTGACTTATGCTCCACGAGCTTGGACCAATGTATTATGTAGCTAATCAGGGTGTCAGAACTCCCATGGTAAGACCCATGGTTAAGCCAAGAACAGGAAACTGTCATAATTGTGGTGCAGATGATCATGGGAAAAATGAATGCCCAGAGCTTGACAAAAACCTAAAGCCAGTTGAAGCTTATTTCATACAATTTTGCAAAAAAGGAGGACACTTTTCGGAAGATTGTCCTAAAAATCCTTTAAACAAAGGTAAAATAGTAGTAAATGTAGTCCAAGTGATACCTAGAAGCTCATCTGAGAGTGAACCGATTGTTCCAGTCAAGGTAATCACTAGAGCCTAGGCTACGAAAAAGAAACAAAATTCCTCTAACGATTCGGAAAATATGAAAATTTTCTCTCAAAGTATCAAAAGAAGCAGAAGCAAAAGATATGAGATGAGAAAACAAAAACAACGAGCTAAAATCAAGGAGAAAGCAAAAAATCTATTGCAAGAAGAGGTGAAAGAAACTGGAAGCGAAATCAAAGAAACAACCGTGAAATCTGGAGGATCAATTTTGGTTGATAAAATTTTTGAGCATATTAATGCAGTCTTGGAAGCTTATCAAGCGGGACGTCCTTAAGGTAGGCCAGATTATGAAAAACAAATAGAAAAACTATCCTTCTCTAGACATGGAAGCAGCTAAGCTTGAAGCTTATCAAAGTTTGGTAAGAATCACGCAAGAAATGCTGAAAAAATAAAAACCCAAGCTTGAAAGTATGGTAGAACTTGAGGATCTTGTGGTAAGAGGCACTAAAGAAAAATCCGAAGTGGTGGTAGAACCCCATCTTGAAACGAAAGAACCAGAACTTATAGTAGCAGACAACGAAGATGCGTTAGACGGAATTCCATTCGTGGAGGAAGACCGACCAGGACACTTATGGGAAAAAGTTAGAGAGATCAATGATAGGAGCCTAACTCTAAAGTCAGCTCCTGTAGAGGAAGTTTGGTTAGACAACCTACCTCCTGATATGAACATGGATGTACAATCCTTGTACGAGGATTGCGGATCTGAAGCTTCAAGGATGTCGAAACCATTGACCTAGAAAACATTACTCTCTTACTTGGGAGATAACAAAGATGAATCCATAGTGTTTAAGACCACTCAACTAAAAAGAGCGGAGCAGACCCTAGAAGTAGACAACATTCATTCATTCATGTCTACACCCATCCAATGCACTCTTACCTTGGGAGTACTGTTAAAACTCAGACCATATTTATGGAATGATCTACAGAAAACCTAGAGAAGGTGATGATAACGGGGCTGATCGCAAAAAGTTTGGGAAAATTGAAACATGAAATGGACAACAAAGAGATTCAATCTGTTCCAATGAATAAAGTCGGAGAATACTATGAAGGGGAAGAAGGAAACACCACCCTTCCAATGAAATATAATGACGTTGAAACCATGGCAATACTGGATAGTGGAGCAGGCATAGCCATAGCCACAAAAGCAGTATGGGAATCCTGGGGACAACCATTGAAATACCATGAGGGCTGCTTGAAAAAGTGATAGTCAATTCCTATGGGATTGAATATCAACACACTTTTGCCATAGTAGACTTTAGAAAAAAACTCAACTACAAAATCATCTTGAGAAGACCTTTCATGTGGCAGATATGGTTTATCCAAGATTGGAGAAACAACTATCTGTACTTGAATCAAGTGGGATCTATAACAAGAGTCAATCTAAAAGATCAACTTATAGAGATGTCATGAAACGCCCATACAAGAGTTTGATTCAGTCTCTTCGGCTGAAACTAAGCTTCCATCTTGGTTAAGCAAAGACACTCCTATTTGGATGTGTGGAGCTTCAAAAAACGGGAGTTTAAAACGAGAAGAATGTATCCTAGAAAGGGATTGCACAGACGAAGCCTATGTACCTGAACCCTTTCTAGAAAATTTGTTTGAGCCCTTTGAGTAGACTCAAATTTTAGTGACAATGGATGTATGTGTGAATACGTCTATGCCTACTCAATTTTGCAATGAGGATGGCTACGACATAATTCCTATCCAAATGATTTCAACCCTTCACATTGAAGATGAAATTGAGGAACCCAAGGACTTGATGAAAGCTCAACAAGTTTTTTCAGACCTCTACTATGATGCAACAGATGAGTTAGATGAACACTCAACTACCTCAAAAGATTCGGGGTCAGAAAAAGAACATGTGAGAGCTAAGCTACTATTGAAAGGAGGGGAGGAAAAGTTTTTTGACTTTCCTAACCAGAAACCTAGAAGACAAAAATGGTATAGACAAAAAAGAGACACCAAAAACGTAAAAACAAGACCTATGCCATCAATCTCTAGTAGAACACAATTCTTGATGCAGATAGATGCACATGATTGTGTCAAGGACAAAATCACTGGTAGATATCCTTCAAACAAAAAATCCAAAAATGTCGAAAACATCAAGAAAAACAAGGAAGGATACTCAAGAAAAGCCAAACAAATAGGACAAGGAGCCAACCATGACACGAGTTGAGCGGAAAAAGGAATATCAAGAGTTGAAAAAATCTCTAAAGGATATATATATGACAAAAATGGAAACCACAGAAGAGGATAGTAAGGATGTAATGAGTGCTCCATCCCAATACAAAAATTATACTCTCCAAGATCAAAAAATCATAGTCGAACAACCTGTTAGGGAATTAAGAAAACAGGGCAAGTCCTACAAAGGGCCCGAGAACGTGAAAAAGATAGACTTGATTGAACCAGGGGAAGAGCCTAAGCCTGCGCCTACATTGCAAATGACCTAACAGAAGATGAAGAAGAGCTTTTACTAAGCTTACTAAAAGAATACGAAGATATCTTTGTTTGGTCTTACAAGGATCTCAAGGATGTTGATCCAGAAATTTGTCAACATACCATACCCATGAGAGATGATGCGAAACCAAGTAGACAAAGGCCATACACACATAATGGAACATTTTCCAGGAAAATCAAAGAAGAGATTGAGAAACTAAAGGAAGCTAAATTCATTTACAAAATTGAACACACAGATTGGGTTTCTCCAATTGTGGTAGTACCCAAGAAGAATGGAAAATTACAAGTCTGTGTCAATCTCAAAAAAGTGAATGCAGCTTCCATCAGAGAACTTTTCTCTTCCAATCACTGAGCATGTGCTAGAACGACTTGCAGAAAAAGAAGCTTACAGTTTCTTACATGGCTTTTTGGGATATAATCAACTTTTGGTTGACCCAAAAGATCAGCATAAAACTGCTTTTGCAACAGAATGGGGTATTTTTTCCTATCAGGTTATGCCTTTTGGGTTAACTAATGCTCCTGCCACATTTCAAAGATTGATGAGTCATGCTTTTAAAGAATATCTGAGGAAATTTTTGAGAGTGTATATGGATGATCTATGCGTACATTCATCAATCCGAGATAATCATTTTGAACACCTCAAAAAGGTATTAAAAAAATATAGACTTTATAGGATTTGCCTAAATCTTGAAAAGTGCACGTTCATGGGTAGACAAGGAAAAATTCTTGGACAAAGTGTCTAAAAATGGCATAGCTACTGATATGGATAAAATTCATGTTATTGGTGATTTTCCTAGACCAACAATAGTCAAGGGGATTCAAGCCTTCATGGGGCATTGTGGATATTACAGACGGTTCATTTACATGTAAGCTCTAATTTCAAAACCCATGTATAGTTTACACACTTTGAATGGAGATGTGAAGAATCCTTCATGAAGCTTAAGAAAGCTCTCACCTCAGCTCCAATATTGAAAGCACCAGATTGGAATAAGATATTCCACAGACAGTTGAACATGGCAAAAAAGAATTATGCTAGCACAGAAAGAGAAGGGTTAGGAATTATCTATGCCGTTAAAAAGTATAGACATTACCTATTAGCCAACAAGTTTGTGTTCTTTGTAGACCACCAAGCTTTGTTGTATTTGGTCAACAAGCCATGCAACATAGGAAGAATACTGAGATGGTTCATCATTCTTCTGGAATTTGATTTCACTGTGGTTGTAAAAAAGGGCACTAGACATCAAAGAGCAGATCATTTTTCAAGGATTATTTCAAGAGAATCACCTAAAGGAGTAGACGATGATCTCCATAGAAATGATACCTTGATGGTCGAAAAACATGGTGTCACTGATGACAATAGCTCAAGTTGATTCACAAGTACCACTTCCTATTACAATCGGATTAATCGAGCAATCGGCTATGTATCAATTACTAGCTGGTAGCCTATACAAAAGAAATCAAGATGGAATATTGCTCTTATGCATTATTCCTAAAGAGAAAAACCAGTACCACATATTGCCATAGTAGGACTTCACTTTGCGAAAGATCAAACTATGCAAAGAATCTTGAGACTTGGAGTATTTTGGCCAACTATGAGGAGCAATGTTCGCTCTTTTGTAAAGGATTGTTCTCAATGTCAAAAACAGACACCCATACCTCATGTAACTTTGTTCCAAATGTCGCTTGTTCCTAAGTGGAGTAACTATCTGGTTACTCACTTATGAAGCCGAGCATTTCCTCAGGATATGAGTAAACGCCATCAAAGATCTATTGAAACTGAAGCAAGAGAATATGCTGGAAACCAATCATATCGAAGAGGTAAGGATCAATAGTTGCATCTTTGTGCAAATGAAGACGAGTATATTCCGATTATAGAAAAAACACATATTGGATTATCTAGAGGTCACTTTTCTAGTGAGACCACCATAAGAGAAATCTTAATGGTAGGCATATGGTGGCCAAAACTTTTTGCAGATGCCAAAGAATATGTTGGAAGGTGTGATGCTTGTCAACGAGAAAAAATACCAACACGTGTAGATAGCATGCCCTTAAGACCAATGATGGAGGCTAGAGCTTTCGCAAAGTGGGGTATAGATTTTGTTGGGCCAATACAGTCACCTGCTTATAGAACCCAAGTTCAATATATCATTGTAGCTATGGACTATTTGACCAAGTGGGCTGAGGCTAAAGCAACTCAAACGAATGATGCCAGAACCACTACCACATTCTTATATGAGTATGTATTCACGAGATATGGACTGCCAATAGAAATTGTCAGTGATTGGGGAAGTCATTTCCTCAATGAGGTAATTGAGTATTTGCTTAATGAGTTTATGGTCATCCATAACAAATTACCTCCCTATCACCCACAAGCAAACGGACAAGCTGAGCATACAAACAAAATTCTTAGCTCGGTATTGACTAAAGTGGTTAGTTCAGGAAGGACAGACTGGGAAATGAATCTCCATGCAGCTCTATGGGCTTATCGAGTTTCATTCAAAACAGCTTTAAATGCTACACCCTTTAACCTTGTTTATGGTCTTGGTGCCATACTGCCAATAGAATTTCTATTGCCGACATTAAGGGTAGCTAAAAATCTTGAGTGGACTGGACATGATTTGTCAGAGAGACCAGAAGATCTAGAAAAGCTAGACGAGCAAAGGCTCACTGACGTAGCTTACATCTATGCACAAAACGGAAACAAAAACATTTTTTTGATTCCCATCTAGTAACAAAAATCTTCAAGAAAGGGGAATTAGTTTTAATCTACTCCCTTAACTAACACATTCCCACGTTTAAGCAAAAGGGAAACAAACCGTTTATCATTGAAGATGTATCTCCAAGTGGAGAAGTAAAGTTTTCCACCCTAGATGGGGAACCAATGGCTACTTGGATTAGTGGATGTCGTTTAAAGAAATACAATTTACCGCTAACCAATGAACTGCTAGAAAGAATGCATGTATCCAAGCAAAGGAGGATTAAACGACAACAGGTTATTGATGAAGCCCAAGAGGAAGCTCGGCTTCGGGTACTCAAACGGAAAGATGCTCTCAAGAATCAACAGATACCGATTCCCATCAACACTCTGGAATAGACGATCGACAATGGGAATGGCCTAAAGATGCAGTGTCAACAGATGATGAATGGTTAGACGGAATGGACCTGCGCATCAAAGTACAGCTCAACAATCATAACACAAATGCTTTGATCGACACAAGAGCTAGAGTAAATGCAGTCATTTATTCCAGGTACAAGAAAGCAACAAGTCAAGCATTGAAAGTAGAAATAGAGACAATAAAAGGATGCAACAAGAACCCAACACCAACATTGGGAGTAGTCAACTTGAGCGTGATAGTACATGGATGTTCATGTCCTCATCAGTTTGTATGCTTACCAGATGAACACATGAATGCGACGATGATTCTTGGGATTCCTTGGATGCGGACATACAAGGCAGTACCATATTGGGATACAACTCAACTCAAGCTATCACCTAAACAAGCAAATGCTATAAGTAGCATGCAAGGAGTCAGGAAAATTTGGGTACCAAAAGGACAGCTTAAGGACAAGTCGATTCAAATTTGGGTGCCCAAAACGTCACCGACTAAACCAAAGAAAGTTCCAAGGGTCAAAACCCAGAGACGAGCATCTCTGAGCAAGGAACCAAACTTGAAATCAATTTGGCAAAAAAAAGAGCACTTATCTTCTCCACAAACCGTAAAACAAATCAAGTAATGGAGAGTTAAGTCTCAGAAGACGCCACCACACCATTCCACACCAAGCACACCAACTTACCAATGGCGAGAAAAAGTTCAACAACAGTCAAAAGTGCTACCAACAGCTCAAACAATCAGCATGCTGACGCATCTTGATGGTACAATCAAACAGAGAGCACACAAGCTACAAGATTTTCTCTTTGGAAGACAACATTAGAAAGCCTCGACATCAAAAACCCTTGAGTTAATTACTCAAGACCCATCTCTTGCACAACATAGTGGTTTGAACTGCATTGATCTTCAAAGCATGGTAGAGCCAACCACGGCTATGCATAAGACACAATTATTCAACCCATGGACACAGTCGTCCCGGAGTATTTCATCTAGGAGGGGTGGAAGGGCACTAAGTAATTAAGGGCAATGTTTGAAGAGGGAGGAAATGTTCGATGTTAACGTGTGATTTTTTGCAAAATTGTATAATAATTCCCTTATAATTCACCATCAAGGGAAAATTCACTGATAATATCTTCCCAATGAGTGTAAATAGTGTATATACTATCAGAAAATCATCAAAAAATAGTCCTTTTTGGTTATTTTTCATCATTTTTCTTGATAATGAGACTTAAAAATGAAGAATCCAACAAAAAACAATAAAGATGTATTTTTCAATGGATTTTCACTTTGCTTTTTTAGTGTATTTTGTTATTTTCTTTGATTTTTTTTAATAAACAGGTCAAAAATTAATAATAAATAGCAAAGGAGCTCATATGGAAAAACGAAAGACACGATGATGATTAGAAAGACAAGGCAGACAAACACAAAAAATTGCAATGGAATCGAAAGATGGAAGTAGGAAGCCTAAATTAGGCGGGCAAACCTACTTTTGCAAAATTCTTGCAGAATGAGCTACTGGAATCGGATCAGGGAAATTTTTGAGTCTAACAAAGATTTCACGGCCTAGTAGGACTAACGGGGGAATCTGAGAAAAAATGGTTCGGGAAGTCCGGGTATAGATATCCCAGGTAGGCTAAAACCTCCTCATTTCCACTTGTTACCTTTGCAAAGAGAGCTTTTTGATCTCTTTCGCGTGCACTTTCCGGAGTCTACAGTGGCCCGTTTTCAACGTTGTCTCATACGAGACATGAGAGGTAAGTTCTTTACTCATCAATGATCCATTTTGTACGGCCCGTAGCTAGTCTAAACCCCTAGAATCCGAGCAGTGCACGAAGACCTATGACCAAAAAACTGACCATAGCAGCCTGTCAGCTCGACCAAATCGGATGAGATTTGAATTGTAGCATGCCCTAACATAATAGAACTTTTCTATATCACCAATTGACCATTCGGCAGGGGTCGAGGGGGTCCCCAATAGAAAAGCTAAGTTTTTGGTAGATGCCAGAATTTGGTTCTGACTCCATAGACAACTTGCCTATGAGGTTTATATACAATGTATATGATTGGTTTTGTGAAATCAATCAAGCAAAGCCCTCGAAAAGCAGAAAACGACTTGAAGACTACAAAGCCTCAAATTCGACATACGAGATCAAACTGACTCCAAATGAGCCAAAATTGGATGAGTTGCTTCACAACTATGTTGCAGACAAGTGCAAAGCCTCACAAGTGGCTGACCAACTCAACAGGCAGTGTAGTTACAGAAATCAAACATTTCAGAGTCAACAAAGCACAAAGTGGTGCCGACAAGACCAAACTTTACCAAATTCAATTTGGGACTTGTTTTAGGTGTATAAAATGTGTTTAGGTAAAAAAATTTAAGTTTTGCAAGAAAAATGTGATTGTTGTAAATAATCGCGAGATTATTTACTTTTGCACTATTTTTACTTAAAAATTGTATCATGACCTCACTTATCATTTGTATACACTTATTACATGCCAAAAATCAAGTATGAGCCAAAATGATCACATATAAGTTGGAAAATTACCAAAAAATGCAAGGAAGTCTTTGCAAGCCAAATTCTGAGTTATGGACCACTTTTTTTTAATCCAAATCACCTCATATCACATGCACATGGTCTATACAATGCCTAGAACCAAGTTGTACCATTAAGTTAATAATCATGATTATTTACTTTTATGCCAAAATGGGAGAATTTTTCTATTTTGCCATCATACATCCAAAGTACATGATGGGTTAAGCCCACTAGCCAAGTTTGAACCAATTTGGAGCTCAAAATCTCAAATTTCCTTTATATGTACTGTTTAAGTAAGGAAAGATCACATACCTGGGTGTACCAGAAGTTTTGACCAGAATTGCATACCATGCCATCGGCATGGCCGACAACCTACCACCTGCCCCAGATCAAAACCCTTGGATAGTGTCAACTCAACCATCTCCTTGAGCTACAAGATCTACCAAGAGATCCTACAAGTCTGATGAAGAATCGGCTAAGAGCTCGCTAGAACGGCAAAGCAGTGATAGCTCAAATAATGAAGAGAAACGAGCACGACGGGAGGAAATGAAGAGAAAATCTGTGGCAGTACACCAGGAAGAGCCTATGCAAAAGCAAGCTTGATTTGAAAGAGAGAAAGACTCATACCAACGCAGCCACCAAGCACAAGGAAAGGACCCGGAAAAGTGGGTGCCTATTGGGCTTAAAGGGCCTAAAACCAAGCATCACACCAGGAAGTAGTTTGAAGATCCCACGGAATCCTTGGAAAAGATGTATGAAGAAGCAAAATCCTTGAAGCTAAAGGAATCCCAAGAAGCGGCGAGAAAAGCAAAAGAGGCGGCAGAACATCAAGAGAACGCAGAGGAAGCCACTGCACAAGGAGAAGAACAACATGCTCAAGGTGATGTGTCTCCCCGCATCTCTTCTCTTGTCTTTGAACACCAAGATCACCCAATGCCGAGCAGCCCACCATCATTGGCAGATAGAACCACAACAATTGAGCCAACAAAAGAAGCAAAACCTGGAATAGGAAAAAGCAGCTAAATCTATACAAGAACCTGAATAGAAAGAAGTAGCAGAAACAACACAACAAGCAGCAGTCTCTACTCAAGAGCAGCAAATAGAGAAAGAGCAAGAGACAAAAAAGGCAACCAGTCCTGCACCAGAAGAGGACACCACAAAGTTTGAGCACACAAGAGAACAAGAGGCCGAGGAAACTCCTCTACCTCAACACAGCAAGAGAAGGCCAAGGCACCACTCTCTACCTCAACACAGCAAGAGAAGGCCAAGGCACCACTCTCTACCTCAACGAAAAAAGATCAGCAGCCACGAGGGCAACAACAACAACCCGCAGCCATGATGCAGCCAAAGGTAAAAGAATCTACAGAAACATCATGAAAACTAACACAAAGTGAAGATTGGCAATTGAATGATGAAGTCATCCTATGAGTAAATGAGTATGCTAAGCAAATGCAGGAGATGGCAGAACGACTTCGCTTAGCAGCACCTGGCCATAGCACAAGGGCCAAAGAGTTAGAGATGGTGAGTGACGCACTCCAAGGGGAGCTGGACGACAGACTCAATGTCATCATCGATCTACACAGGCAAGTGTAGGATTTGAGAGCGGAAGTGGAACAACATCAACTCGCAAGAGATAAGCAACAGAAAGAAATGGAGGAACTGGGAGAGTTGCTTACAAAACTGTCAGATGCATGCAAAGCAAAGGATGATCAGCTGATGGAAGTTACAAATGAACTTCTAACCACAACCCTATCAGCTCAAAAGATCCAGGTACAGTTAAATGTATCCAATGCTTCCCTATAGTACTCAAAACAAAGAATCAATGATCAGGCGATATTCTTGCGGAAAATATGAGAAAATCCAACCGTTGCCTCGATCAAGGGAACAGACAAGGTCTACAAGGTGTTAGAAAAGAAAAATAAAGACCTCGAACTGGACCTGAAATTAGAGCAGCCTCAGCGTAGAGACCTAGCCTTGATGCGTGTCCAAAGAGAAGACGAGCTGCTGAAGGAGATAGCTGAACTCAAAAGAATTAACCAGCTACTGAGAGAGGGACGCCCGAAAACGCAAGAAGAGGCAGGCACTTCAGAGCAACCTCAAATAGAAATCCCCTCAGTCTCATTCGGTGACATGGAGACATAGCTAGCAGTAGAGCTAAGTGGCAAGGAAGAGTTTCAAGTACCAATTATCGAAGCAGACATAGTGCCCATGGTCCAACTCTCAAAGGCTGAAGAAGATACACTAAAAGAAAAAATTACACAAGAGGTAGATGAGTTGTGGAGGGCAGCAATGGATTGGGAGCTGAGTGTACTTCATTTCATCAATGTCAAACAACTCACTCTCAATCAAATAAGTGTGCAATGGCACCAGCAATCTTTGCCCTATCCTCTTATTAAAGTGGAGTTGCTGGAAGTAAAAGAAAGGCTTTACATGGACATGAAAGTCGACGACGCAAATCAAGACCATCTAAAGTGGAGGTTCAGCTGGCTAAACAAGAATCCAAGGTACTTGATTCTGTTCACAAGAGCACGTACAGCCCTGCAAAAGGATCCTAACTTGTGTCCTGTACCAAGAGTAAGGACCTGGATAGCACATGAGGCACTACTAAAGAAGCGGCCAACTTGGCTGAATTACCCCAGATTGCCTGCTCCAGAAAAGGGACAGTCAACTGAAGAATACATGGTGAAAATCCTAAAGGGTGCCATGTCATTCTTTGAAAGTCTACCAGATTTATCATGTGCTATGATATACAAAATCTGTCGAATGCTGCTCACCTGCATCAAAGTGTTCAATGAGCCAGAGCAAGCAGGCACCCATTGGATGTCATTCCTTGAGGGTAACAAAGGGTTGTGTTATGATCTCAGTGGCCAACCTTCTGAAGAAGTCCTCTATGGCTTCTACGCTAGGTCTATGTTTCTACCTTCACACAATACGCTGGCGTTTGAGGAAGCATTTTACACAGGTTTCTTCACTTGGCAAATGAAAATATTTGGTCCAGTGATCAGCAACCTGACATCAAGGTTTGTAGGCTACTCAGCAGTGGAGCTGAAGAACAGAGTCACCATGCAGTTTATGTAAGTGCCCAATAAAGAGCGAAAAATCAGATACCAAAAGGCACTCAATGCGCTTAAAGATTGCCTAGCCAGACGTCAACCCAAAGACTACTTCAACCCATAAAGCCGTGTCACGGGATGACACAGGTGAGGAGGGGGTAATGTTAGCAACAAGCTAAGACAAATACCACGGATACCATTTTTCAGAGTTCTCATTGTAAAAACGCTTATTATTTTGATAAATCAGGAATATTGTAACTCCTATTTTTTGGATAAACCTTGTAATTGATGAGCCCGGGCTACAAGATTCCAGATTGTGTCAACATGTCAATATCCATCTTTGGTAGAACTCCCAGATTATTAGTTTTGACCACCAAAAACCTTGACTAAGGTATAAAAGCCAATTTTTGTAAGTTATTATTAAGTTTTGGATAATGAAATACACAGCGTGAGCTAACGACGCTCACTTCTCTCCTTCTTGCGCTTCCTACTCCCTCCCCGGTTGTCACATTGCAGTCACGTTTGTTGCATTGCAACTGTAGGTAAGAGCTCTACGAATTGACGTAAGCACATCACAGTAATTCATAGCTTTTGGCATCGTTGACCCGCGGCCTAATTTCATCATAACTAGGAATTTACACTTAAAAATCAAAAACTAAGCATAGGCGGGGTATTGGGGCATCATTACTAAGCATTTAGATGCATTCTGGGTCAAAAACGACTAAGTCAAAAATTCATTGTTGTTAATAATCGCGATTTTGGAATTGTTAGCAGCAAGCTAACGTGGACACCATTTTTCGGAGTTCTCCTTGTAAAAACAATTATTATTTTGATAAATCGAGAATATTGTAACTCCTGTTTTCTTGATAAACCTTGTAATTAATGAGCCGGGGCTACAAGCTTCCAGATTGTATCAGCTATTCAATTCCTAGCTTTGGTAGAACTCCAGATTATCACTTTTGACCACCCAAAAACCTTGGCTAAGGTATTAAAGTCAATTTTTGTAAGTTTTTTATAAGTTTTTGGATAAGAAATACACAGCTTGAGCTAACGACGCTCACTTCTCTCCTTCTCGCACTTCTTACTCCCTCTCCGGTTGTCACATTGTGAATGCGTTTGTTGCATTGCAACCGCGCTGGTAAGAATGTAAGCCATTCACAGTATTTTGTAGCTTTTGGCGTCGCCAACCCGCGGCCTAATTTCATCATAACTAGGAATTTACACTTTCAAATCAAAAACTAAGCATAGGCGGGGTATTGGGGAATCAATGCTAAGCATTTAGATGCATTCTGGGTCGAAAACGACTAGGTCAAAAATCCACTGCTATTGATAATCGCGATTTTGGAACTTGACCTAAAGTGGGGTTTGAGGCTATAGGCATGTGTGCTTAGGTCTTATAAACTTGTGCTAGAAGTTTCGTTACGTTTGGATGTCATTTGATACTGTAACGGATGTGATTTGCTTGCCGATGAGCGATTGGCTTTTGGTGATTTCAGTCACTTGAGTGTAGCTTGAGTTAGATACGAGTTGTTAGTTGTTTTCCAAGAGCTTGACAACCTCTTGTAGCCTCTATGCACTAGTCGAGTCAGCTTCGTCCCATGGTTTGACAAATTAATCGTGGTTCTCGCTAATACTGCAATAAGATAGGATGGTGAGGTTAGACATGCGTCCCACATCATTTGACCTAAAGTGGACTTTGAGACCATAAGCATGTATGCTTAGTTCTTATAAACATGTGCTAGAAGTTTTGTTACGTTTGGATATCATTTGATGTTGCAAGGGATGTGATTTGTTTGCCGATGAGTGATTGGCTTTTAGTGATTTCAATCACTTGAGTGTAGCTTGAGTTATAAGATGCGAGTTGTTAGTTGTTTTCCAAGAGATTGACACCCTCTTGTAGCCTCTATGCACTAGTTGATTGAGCTTCATCCCATGGATTGAAAATTTAATTGTGGTTCTTGCTAATGATGCAATAAGATAGGTTAGTGAGGTTAGACACGCATCCCACACAACCCCACCACAACGGGTGTTTAAATTTGAAAACCTAAGAAAATTCTAGAATAGGGAGAGAATTACCCATTTAGAATGCTTTATGCGAACGTATGCTCTTAGCAGATCCTTTAGCACTAGAAAAATACTTGTAAGCTGCCCATCCAACGGGAGATGAATAGCAGTAGTAAGAGTGAGGTACTTTCTCCCAACCACTTACAGATAGTCTTCCACAATTGACCATAAACTATGACTCAACCAGTGAGTATCCAGCTAGATACTCGATATGGAGTGGAGGCAACCAACTACGTTGAAAGCGGATTGGAGTGGAGTAAGCTTATAGAGTATAGATCATCCAACCACAGACACCTATCCTGAGCCATTACCTTGTATGGTAGGGTGTAAACGCATACATTTTCTTGAAAAGTTGCACTTGAAGTCCCACAAATTGCAAAAACAAGAAAGTCCATGAATTTGCATGCCGCTCCGAACAAATTTGTGTTAAACACTAGGGCCCATAACACCTAGTGTGCATGCATTTAACACAAACAAATCCGAACCTCAATTCCATGACGAGAATTTCCATGAACGTGAAAGCCTTGCAACAAGAGTTGGACCATAGCAAAAGGTAAAAGCTCAGTCACACCTAAGTACCAACCATGAGACATTCTCATGAACGTAGCATACATGGATATATATAGAAACGACCCTCCGTTAAGGTGTTTTCACAACACTTGTAATCACAACAAGTCTGTACGTAGTACTCGACAATATCTGGCCATTGAAATTGTTCCTAATACGGTGTGCTTCAAATGGTCTAATAAACGGATGTGACAAGCACGTAGGGACTTCATCACAACACATCATCAGGATTAGGTGCCAGTGTCAGTTCCAGAGACTCATGTTTGCCACATGTGGAATATGTCTCAAGTAAGGATGGTAGAGAAAGCGACATCCATCAAGCAAAAATTGTCCTTGTGTGTGGAGGTAACTATGAACACTCCACGACACGAGTGATAGGGGCCCTCATTATCATTGCTCCACACTGGCTAAACCAAACTTCTTGAGTTCCTAGACCATGTTGTGTCCCATGTGACAACATGTGCCAAACAGAACCGTACCATTTAGGTCTGTCTTTGTTTCAACAAGAGTCAAACCCATTACGGTGTCTTGATGAATAGGGAAGGGAGAAAATAACAATATTTTCTCAAAATGCTATGCTCATCCATGACCTTGTCACTTGGCTAAAGAGAAAGATGGATGAAAGCCTTCCAGCTCAAACATACCATTTACATAACGCAAACAAACTTAATTGGAAAGGAAAATAAATCCAAAAACATGTATTTACCACCACGAGGTTGAAATTACCTGATACTTACCCGGAAGTCAAGTAGAGACCTCAACTTTTCAGCGTACCATAGAAAAATTTTGTTGACCTGCTAATCACTAAAATTAGAGAGTAGTGAGGAAATTGAACTTGTAACCCTGTGTTTGCCCTTGGCAATCCAACCCCTAAGTATATCTGGCCAAACCAATCCCCTTGGTGCAAACAAAAGTGTGAAGGTGTCCAAAAATGACCGTCAACACTTATTGTGTGATTTGACATACCACAAAATTGTGCTCCTATATGCACTCCTAGTGCTATAGAGAAAACGGAATATCCACGCAGGGCGGAACCCCTAGCTCTTATGGACAGCCATGCTTTTGGAAACGCTTGCCGCATCTATAGATCGTGCTATAGATCAGCCCATGCGAGTCTAAATTTATCAAAACTCAGCTCGGTCGTCTCACCAAAACATGTAGTGTTAAAATACCCATATGTAATGACAAGACTCTTGCTTGGCATGTAACATCGATGTGGAGATCACGGGGTAGATATGTTCAAGCTGAAGAACAATCACCCAAGGAATGCCAATAGTTGGGTCTTACCTGAGATCAAACAATGACTCTTAGCTAGTGTGTGTGACTCCTAGCCCTTTGGCAACTAGTGGTCAATCGACAAACCGATGAAGACGAACCTGGATGGCATCTTGCCCAAGTTCTAGCTGAGAGTTAGAGCACCTTGGCTCAGGCTGACTCACAAGAAAAACATGTAACTTATTATTCCTTGCGAGAAAGAAGAAAGAGAGAGAAAGAGAGCATCCGAGGCTGAGGAACTTTGATTAAATTGGCATGACGTGCATAGCTGGTGCCCATGCTCATGTGCATCTTATGTCTAGCCTGCAGCTTATCCTATAAGCTATGCCAGAGGCTTTTCCTGAACACCATGATATTTATCCATGACAAATATACCTGGGAACAAGCTCCCCTTCCATCATAAGGCAGAGTCTCGAATCTTCTTTTAGCAAAAAAATTAAATGAAGATGAAACATTAATCTCCAGTTCATGGTACTTACCGGCCATTGAAGATGACGATATCAAAAAACTCTGTCAGACATGAAGCGATTGTCTTGAAAGTCATAGCTTCAGCACATTGGCGATGGCAGATAACCGAAACACTTGCTTTCTTTGGATCCATTGTCAGGTTGAAGCCAATAGATCGACAACCTTTCCGTATGGTTTGTTTCAATTAGAGCACGTTGTGCAAGGCCTTGCACTTCTTGTTTAATTTAACCTAGCTTGTGATGTTAAGGTCTTTGCATGGCCAGTGTTGAGTGGATGGCGTGCATGCCGCCTTATCGTTGTACTCTAATACCTGTAGACTGGCCAGTATAGCCATGCTATCATGCCAAGTACCTCGATCTGCGGTAATTGCCAAGGCCTTCCTGACATATGCGTGCATGATTCCTTGTACAGGTTGTCTATGCCGTGCAAAGCTTGGTCATACCATAGCTTGCTGAGCTCTATAGTTGTACGGCTTGCACGGTCCATGCATGCAACTCGGACCGGCTACTGGCTTCTATAGGCTAGGCTGTGGAAGCCACCCCCAAGGGTGGCCACAGGGCACTCGTAGGGCACCCAATATGAAAATAAGCAAAGAAAAAAAAAAGAAAACAAACAAACGAGCGATGGCGGGTCTACTGCATACGACTGCGCAGGGCCAAGAGCAACTCCAAGCGCGTGGTGTTGCTTACTGCTAAATGATGCTATGACGAGTTTTGCTCAGTAGGCCGGTGCGATTTGGACAAGCTCAAGAGATCACAGTTCCATCGAGGTCGATTTTGACCATCCCTTGTGTGTAAGGGTTCTTACCCACGCTCATGTTCTCTGTCATGCAAGATTGAGCCCGCCATGGAAGGGGATGCTTCTGCGGCCCTATCCTCTTCCTCCTTCCAAGAGACCCTGCCCACGCCATGGCAGGAAAGCTCGAAGCTCACACACACACACACACACACACACACACACACAGAAAGAGAGAGAGTCAGCAAGTCATGCCTTGCCATGCAAAATCATGCAAGCCTTCCCCTTACCCCCTCCATCCATGAGATATGATTCTCCTCCCCACCCCCCATTATATAGCCCTTGGCCATTGAATAGAATCTCCCTGTCCGCCTTTAGCAACCGGCCCTTGGCTCGAGTCCTACTCGCCTGGGTTTGCCCTTGGCATGACACTTTAGCTTTCTTCAAACACTAGAAAATCAACCAAAAATGGCATAGTAGTTGTATTTGCATAGAACATATATAATTGAAAAGTACATTCAATGAAGATGCACACAGATTGATTGGTAACAAAATATTAAACAATTTTTCAGCAGTAAACATTAAACTGTAATATAATCAAATGTATAAGCACTTGTAAAGGTAAAAAAAGAAGCAATTCTAGGGTCACTAATTTAGCGGTCAAGAGGCACTAGAGGTCAACTATTAATACCATGGGTAAGCTTCTCAATTCTCTCTAGTCAATTGAGTTGTTTAATCGCGAGAGAAAAGCATTTCATGTCCGAGGGCTGACTAGAGGTTATACATATAAGACATTCTAGTTAAGTTATGATAAAAGGAATTGCATATGAAATTGTCGCTTGAATTACTCCCT
The DNA here is from genome assembly GCF_014529385.1 of Adiantum capillus-veneris. Classification (NCBI taxonomy): domain Eukaryota; kingdom Viridiplantae; phylum Streptophyta; class Polypodiopsida; order Polypodiales; family Pteridaceae; genus Adiantum; species Adiantum capillus-veneris. The sequence continues at coordinate 113,850,649 of NC_140958.1, forward strand.
TTGTTTGACCCCCCAAAGTTTTTTCCACATTGATTCAATTTTTGACGTGTGTGCTTATTTTGTATGCCTTGGGATTTTTTCTTTTCAAGGAAAAGTGCCCACACTGGGAACCTCGAGGGCTCTAGTACCATAGGCAATGCATGTGAGTGAAGTACCAAATCCAGCTGGGATTTCTCTTACAGCTTAAGATTTTAGATTTTTGGCACTTTTGTTTTTTTTGTTTGTTTGTTTTTCATAACATTTCAATTCTGTAACCTTGGGGGGTCATATTGACATTGTTATCCTCCCAGGCTCATCACAATAGTAAACTCTCTTTATAATACTTAAGCTAAAGGTCAAGAGAGATTAAGCCCACTAGAAAGTACTAGTTCATTGCACACAATGCTTCATATTATCAGATTAAGAACCTTAAGGAACCATTGACAATTAGAAAGGAATTTCCCAGGGTATTAAGAGATCTCTAATGTCTATCTTGGTCAAACTAGCTTAGTTAGATTTCTTGATTCATAAACCTAGACAAGGGACTATAACATAAAATTATATTGAATCTAATGTTTAATACTAAGAAAATGTGCTGAATATTCTGCTACCAATCACGGTTAAAGCAGACAAACATGGATGCTAAAAAGACAAGAGGCAATGATAATGGACCAAAAACACATGATCGTGTTGACGATCACACTCTATTTGAAGATTGAACTAGACAAGGATTGTATGAAGTTCAAAATCCCAACAACTGCAATGTATTCTTGTACACACTAGAAAACACAAGGAATACCTCTAGGAGGCACATCAGTGGGAAGAGGCACCAACCTTTATTGAACACAATCAAAACAATATAAAGAACCCTAACTTGATTATTTGCACCCCCCTAGAGGGTCAAGGTAGCAGGATATTGTAGAGACGTCCGGGTAGCCCTAAGTCTAAACCCCTATCCTCATCATCGTCAAGAAAAATAAAGTCATCATTCGTGAGACCATACGTGCCATCTGTATAATCATGTAGATCTTCCTCACCATTAGATGCACATATGTTCACTAAGAATGTCACTAGGTGTGTATAGTCATCTTGGTCAAAAGGGTAAGCTTGTGCAATTGGAGAGATGTTCTCTACTAAGTACGGATCAATCGTGGTCAAGAGACATATCAGCCATTCTAACTCCTTGAAATTATTCTCACATGCTAGCGTATCTACCAAATCCTATTCATAGGCAAGCACCAGGTAGACTATATGAAACACTTGTGAAAAGTTAAGAGGGTACCACTCACCCAAGGTAGGAGTTGATGAATCTAGCCTACTAGTCATATCTATACACATAGATAGATTTTGGTTAGTGTGCAAATATTATAAGCGTCATGTCAAAAGGTAGTCTTCTTGTGCATAATGTGTTATTATGATTTTTGGGTCATGTACTAGAATTCATAGGTTTCTAGTTTTTTTGTTTGGTGGCTCTTGCTCTTTTACTTTTTTTATATTTTTGTTTTCTTAGAGTATAGGGCTATATATATACATTCCCTAAGATTGGGATATTGAGAGGTCAAGGAGGAAGGTTAAGAGGGGAGCAAGTGAATGATGGATGTCAGCAAACACTCCCCTTTTCCTTGGGTAGTTCATACCTTTTGGAACGATGTCATCACCTTTTGAAACCAATTGTTCCAAGTTGTAATGGGTGAATACTTTGATGAATAGTTTTTCACCACCCTAGGCGTTTCATCTAGTTGCAAGGGTGTACACTTCCATGATTTTACTTGCAACATTGTTGTAGGTGGTAAACTTACGACGGGAGGTGCAAATTCTTTCTTGTTGTATGGATATTTACAATGGTAGGTGGAGGTTGTGTCGAAGCTTGCATTTTTTTGTATGAACTACATGAAGAGGTGGAAGCTTCATTTGACTTCCCTGTTTTTGAGCTTGGTGGAATAAATCATTCTTTCTTTGGTACCCAAACTAGCTCTAGATCAAGTGTATTCTATGATCTTTCCCTTCCCACAATCTTCAATCAGCTTTATCGTTACATGATTTGACTCACATATGTTTATAGGTGATATGTAAGAACACAAGTTACTTTTAGGCACCTAGATTTTATCATTCCCTTCATAGTAGCCTTGGGCTTCTAATAGTTGTTTAGGAATTCAATGCAATGTTTTCTTACCTTTCTTGGAGCAAGTGGGGTGTCTCTTACAAGGCTTTTGTTATTTAGCATCAGAAATGGTCGCTAAAGAAGCTTTAGGGACCCATTTGTATGTTTTTTTTGTTATATTACAATGAGTCTTGTGTGTCTCATGCTTTGTTTCAGCTACAAAAGTTGAGGCTCTAGAGGGTTGGGCTATAGGTACATTTGGTTCAACCTCTTAGACATGTAATGTTTTAGGTTGTATTTCCTCAGGAGGTGATATCTCAGGGACAATCGCTTGAGTGGCAGGGCTAAGAGTTGGTTTTTGTGTTGTGACACTAGTAGTCTCCCAATCAATAGTGCATTTGGTCACTATCATCCACGCGTGTCCTAGCTTAACATTGCATTCCATAGTTCTAGCAAGCATGACCAAAAAGTCTTGAGCTACGACCGTGTTGTCATAACTGACAAAAGTGTGCCAGGTTCCAAAAACCGTAGTTTTTTTCTTGTTGATACACTTGAATTGGTTAGTAGTCTCATCTAGAGATGGCTTTTCAAAATGACACCACACTCCATATGATAGAAGATTATATTTAGCACATCTGTCCAATAAGGCATTATACAGAACTTTCCCATAGGCACTATTTAACTCAATAGGGTATCATAGAAGTGTGTCAAAATCCAACCAATCATCCTCTGTTTCAACTTGAAATGCATGTGTAGCTCCAAGGTTGGCCTCTCGTTGGCGTCTTATACGTTATTGTCGCTCCTTAGCCTCATCTTGAGCTTGTATCTTTTTCAATTCTACTTGTGCCTTGGCTACCTTTTTTTTTATGGATGGCACGTAGCTCGTCTTGGCTTAAAGGATCATAGTATCTTTTAAATTTATTCCCATTGAAAAAACCAATGGTTTCAAATCCATCAAGAGTTTCCATACGAATGGTACCTTGTGGGGTGATTTTGCATACTCTATATGGTCCTTTTTCCACATATTTCAACTTTTTCTTCTCATTACACACTCTATACATAAGGACTTTATCCCAAGCCTTGATATCCTTGTTTCTTTGAATGACGTTCAAACCATTTCTTTCTCCACAAGTTCATTTTACACAACCAATTTTCTTTCTTCATCTAACCTATCAAGGATATATAAACGCTCAGCTAAAGGATTACCATCCCAACCTTCTTGTGAAGCTACCTGTAGACTAAGAATTACAAACTCCCAGGGCATAACTGCTTCTTGTCCATGTACCATTTTGAATAATGTACAATTAATAGCCACTTTGTAAGCAGTACAATAAGCCCATAAAGCTGATGTCAGCTTTAAATCCCAATTTGTGCAATGATCTTTCACTTTTTTGGTCGAGATAGAAATCAAAGTCTTGTTAGTACTCTCAACTTGGTCATTTGCTTGTGGATAATAAGGTGTAGACTTATGGTGGTCTATCATGAAGTTTGTCATGAGTTCCTTTATCACTCCATTTATAAAATGAGTGCCATTATCACTCAAAATTTCAAAGGGACAACCAAATCGCGTAATAATGTTCTCAAAGAGAAACTTAGTAGTTGACATTGCATCAGCCTTGTGTGTTGCCCTTGATTCCACCCATTTTTTCACATAGTCAGTGGCAACAATAATATATCGAGATTGAGTGTTACGAGCTTGCGGATTAATTGGGCCTACAAAGTCCAAACCCCATTTTCAAATGGTTGAGTCACTCTATAGGATTTAAGGGCATCTTATCCTTTCCTTGTGTAATCTTGACGTTGGCACTCATCACACCCTTTTGCAAAATGTGATGCATCCTTGAATAAGGTAGGCCACCAATAGCCTGATTGAAACACCTTTCTAGCAGTTAGTTCCTCTAAAAGATGTCCTCTGGCTATACCATGTGGGCTTCTTGCAGTATGTATTGAGGGCCGCTTTTCAAATTTTGCTCCACCTCTCTCTTGGTATGAATTTGGTGGCAAGGCTTCAAGGATCCTAAGAGGAGGAAGGAGGGAATTTATTTTTTGCGAGCTTCATGTTTCGTGCTTTTGCAATTAGTACTTTCTCTTTGTTCTTTTGCAATGCAACACGGCCTAAATGAGCTTGTCCAAGACAAAATCTACGTACAACTATTGGCTAAAAGTAAAACAAAGTTTGAAGTACAAATTTAAAAAACATTTGCTAGAGTTTCCTTCATTTTAGCTTTAAATATTTTCTAAAGTACTGCTCCACCTTCATCACAAAGGCCTTTGCAAGAGATTAAGAACGTTCACACACACATAAGACTAACAAAAAACCCTTCATATAAGTTTGTACTACTTTTCTGTTCATTTGCAATGCAACATGGCCTAAATGAGCTTGTCGAAGACAAAACTTTCACACAAACTATAGGCCAAAAGTAAACAATATGAATCCCAAACCAAATTTTTCAAGTACAGAAGAAAAAAATTGCAAGAGTTTCCTTTATTTTAGACTAAGAATTCCAAAAATTATCTCTCCACATTTATCACAAAGACCTCTACAAGAGATTAAGGACGTTCAAAACAATGAGAAGACTAACAAAAAATCCTTCAAATAAAACCTTTGTTCACCTAGAGAAAAATAATGCTCTTTAAAAAGGAAGTGAAAGTATGATAGGTAGTCTCACAAGGTGATCTTAAATCTTTCTCAAACCAACATAAAGACATGCCAAACATAGAGACATTCCAAACATACTGACATCAATCATGTAGTCACACATTGTTACCACCCCAAAAAATGTAAAAGAAGTACATAATCCGTAGATCATAGTAGTAACAAAATCAAATGTATGGACCTTCTCACCACAATCCCCTCCCTCTTAGCTTGGCACGGGTAAGAAACTGCTCATAGAGTACATTATCTAGCTCTAAACACATGCAATGTCTCAGGTCTTCTGCACTCACCTTCCCCAAACCACCACACCCTGCAAACACATCCAAGACATAGTGTGAATGTTGCTAGCAACCACCTGACCATGTCACCAACATAGAAATAAACACCATTACTCTTGCAAGTGGCAGAAACAATGTGTCAAACTTAATTAATACAAGGACCAGTCAAATCAACATCATACAAGATAAGTGACTTACCAAAAAAATACACTACTTCTCTTTGCACCACTTCCAACACTTTCACCATCAACTTCTGTGGGGAAAACACAATCATCTAATACATAGCTACGGTATGCTGGAAACAACCTCTGCAAAATCTTCTCCCCACTCTCTCTATCGTAGCTCGGCACAGCTTGACCAACACGATGCCAAAGACACATTATAAAATCAAGCACCTATTTGAATACACAAATGTAAATATGATATTATCAAATTAAGAAGCTTACCATAAAATAAATAAAAACAAGATATACTAAAACATCAATGATCTTACCGCCTCTCTAGTGATGGGATGTCGATATGCCTTGGAGTCACACACAAGCATCCAAGTACAATGAAGCACAAGCCCCACTCTTGATGCATCCACAAGGAACTCCCCTATGTGCTCAGCTAAGCACATGGTGACCAAGAAGCCCTCGTCGGCCAAATACTCGCAAGCAAGATCCATGCAACCCCTTACCAAACCCAATGAGAAAGTATTCCACTTGGGAATAGTAATGCCCTCTAAAAAATCAAAATGTTAATAAGACAATTTACTTTCTTGTTACCATTTAAAATAATAAAAATTTACTTACCCCAAGGGATAGGACCAAGGGTGTCCACCAATAAACCCGTAGGAAAATCTACAAATATCAATCGAGCTACCTCTCGACATGGCACTCCATCTTTTCTATAAAGATGCGTCTTTTGAGTGGAAAAAAACTTGTTGATGCTATTTAAAAAACATTTTATAGTCATGTTTTCCACATGTATTGGAAAACATACTAAATTTAACATTTCATGGATGTTGCATTTACCTAATTATAGCAAATCTATCAATTTGGGTCACATCAACAAGTAGAGCATCAACAAAAGTCTGGTACTGAAATCCTGCAACAACCATTATTTATAGTGGTAACTTTCTAACAATCTTTACATGCAAGTAACTTTAGATTCAAATTGATTTGAGACAACTTACCAATAGAACGTGTCATAGGTCATCTTTCCCAACTCTCAGACCTAGAGAGGACTCTGCAACAAAGGAGGTAGTAGGCGCTAAAGAGACCTCAACCGCATTCATCCACTTTGGATCACTTGAGGTGCTAGGAGGTTCCATAAGCCCTTTACCTTTCTTGTCCAAAATGCCAACAAAAGGAGAAGAAGTAGCTCCTGTGGTTGTTTGAGTAGTCCTCACATTGGATTGTGTACCTTGGGTAGTTTTTGTGGCATTCTTACTAGCTTCAATATCGTCACTTCCTTCGCTTACTTGATGCTCCATAGAAGAGGGTGTAGTAAGTGCGTCCATTTCTTTATTAGTATGGGTCTCTTGCTTGAATCCTACAAGCATCATTGTTTCTATCACATATGTGTGGCTTTAAAGTACACACATACATTCATAAATTAATCTTTCTCATGGTTGCTCAGACAGCTCAACAACTTCTATGTTTTATATAGCTAAGCTCTATGGTGCTTTGTGGCCTTAACAAGCTAAATAGCCAGAAGAAATCACTATTAACCTTCTCTCCATCTGGCAATCACTAGAAATTGAATTTTATTGTTTCCAATAAGGCCCCATGTAAATTTTATTTTGACTGAAATCAAGTTTACAGATGCCCAGAAAGCTGAGACACGGGCTGAGACATTGAGCCATAAAAATGGAAAAAGGGGATCCTCTAAAAAGCATACGGCATCCGGCCAATCTTGTAAGCCTCTCTAGGCATGTCACAGACCATCAAAACGATCTCAGAAGACTAAGCTTGGATGTGCTGTCATTGAACTGGTGACATTATTTTTGAGAAAGGAGCATCTGTTTACAAAGGCTCAGTTTGAAGAGAGTGGATCTATGTATGATATAACCATAGAGTGTCATGTGGGTGCTGATGCTAAGGACCCGTGGTTGTGGGTGCGAGCTGTAAATTCCAAGGGACTCACTCATCACAAGAAGCCACGTGATCTCAATCTTCTCTACCTCCCGTGAGTTTTGTCTAGTCTGTTTTTGGTCTCTAGTTCTTCTTCTTCTTCTTCTTCTTCTTCTTCTTCTCTCTCTCTCTCTCTCTCTCTCTCTCTCTCTCTCTCTCTCTCTCTCTCTCTCTCTCTCTCTCTCTCTCTCTCTCACACACACACACACACACACACACACACACACACACACACTCACTTACTTCTGTCGTTGGTGCTCTCACCGACGGACTTCTGCATTTGAGCACAATGAACGTGCATCATGGAATCTCGAGTCTAGAATACCTTGGTTTTCCATTTTTGCTTCCTTCTGGAATGAGCCCCTTATAATCCCTGCAGCTACCCAATATGCAACCTGTCAATGAACAGGACGGAGCTAATCAATCCTTGTGGATGCAAGGGAGCTCACCTTGGCTACCCACGGCTCTTGGCAATGAGCATCCTGGAGAAGTGGCTCTACCCAAAATGTGTTCCCTAGATGCCGAAGAGACATGACATTTGATTATTAACAATTTAGTGCACTCCGTTTATGTCCCTCTTCAAAACCCTAATTTCCAAGACCATGAAATGTTTTCTGCCATTGAGAAGGGTTTCTACACAGATTTGTTTGGGAAAAATCCAAGTTCATCTGTGCATATTTTTAAGCATTCATTCAATCAACTTGTCCTATAACAAGAGGTGACGGCATTTGCCGACCTATGTATAGAAAAACACATCTACTTAATGGACAGAAGTCTACCTACGAACCTACAAATCTGAGTCAACTTGACGACCTGAGCCTGCGGTGGATGCTGACAACTTGAGCCTGTGGACGACTTGACTTGAGTATGTCCACGAGCTCAAGCTCGTCCGTGCACGTGTGGACGAATAGCAAGCTTGCCTCTGTGGGAGAAGGAAGCAGACACAGGTTTTTACGGACTACAGGTTTAGAAAACTCAAAATTTCTAAAGTTCCCAGAATTCTCTTGATAAATTCCCTTCATAAATCCCTTCATAAATTTTGTTGTAAATTCCCAAAATGCCCTTCATAATTTTTGAAATTGAGATTGAATCTCTTCGAAGTTGTCAAATACCTCGTCCATCTCTTCATATTATCCGAAAAATTCCCAAGGTATCCTTCATATTTTGTCATAAATTCTCAAAATGCCATTCATATTTTTTAAAATTGATATTCAATTTTTGCAAAGATTGTCTATACATAATTTCATAAGAAGATTGTTGTCTATCATTACAATCAGATTTTTAGTTTGTTATGTAGGCTGTTGAGATGCAGTGCTTTACTAGTTTTAGATATAATTTTTTATCTGCGAGGTAACTTGTGACAAATTACATGCTAAGCACTCAATAATGGTTCTCAATTGTAAAAAAAGAATAAAAATTTACAAATCTTGAAATATCCAACCAAAATAGATACAAGGGTATTTTGGAAAATTTCACGAATTACAAGGTCTTTTTTACGACTGATCTCAAAATGAAATAAAACAATTCCTAGATTAAAAAAATACTTTTTTAAAACCCACAAGGTGACCCTACCATCGTGAACTATTTTTTGTGTTTGTGTGTGTTTGCACGTAAGCACTCATAAACAATTAAAATTTAATGAAAAAATTATATGCTCCATAAAGTTCTCAAATAAAAAAGAGAAAAAAATTTAGTGAATCATTCTCTCTCTGTGCTGACGGCTACACAATTAATGTCCATTACTTTTTATTCATGTCACACAATCACTCATTTTATTATGTGAGATCTTCCCACTTATTGAATTATTTGAACCACATTCATTTTTGTTCCTCTCTTAGCTCCAGAGCTCTATGTTTCTCCATAGCTCTTTGGTGCTCCATAGCTACAATGTGTTACTCCATAGCTCTCATGAGTGCTCCAAGCTCTGTGTTGCTCTCTTTGCACATTGTTGGTGACACTGTCACACTTGATATTCCATTGCACAATGGTAACGTATTGCTAAGCTCTCACTATCTTCAAAGTTTGTTACCTCCTTCATTTGTTTTTCACGGACTACATGCAATTATTCAAGAAGACGATAGTTCGTTTGAGATTTCTATGACTCCGCATTGTGACCATGAAGGAAATGAACACTACCTGATTGATGGTTCTTTGTCAACCGAATATCTATTATTGCACACCACAGAGTGTGTTTATGTATCGGATAGTGAGATCTTGGAGATAAATTGTGCAAAGGACACAACAATAAAGCTAGATGATATGAGACCTGCAGATGGAGAAGCGTGTGTGGAAGTATTGCAACTTGATGGTGAATGTGAAGAAATGGAAGGTAGGCCATCTATGTCAATTTTTCATTGGATACAAAATGGAGAAGGGGCACCTTGACTTAAGAAGTTGTTAAAGATGTGCGGCAATCCTCTACAGGTAGCTGAACTTCGCACCACCTATAATGGTTGTTTGTGTTTTAAGTTTCCTGCAACTTTTGGGCAAATGAAGAGAATGGAAGGGATGGAGGAAAAACATGATAGTCATCTCTTGACATGACCATCCCAAAAAAATATGACAATAGCCTGTATAGTGAGGCTAAGTTATTGCCTTGGGAATCTACAATGTCACCGCCTCTCTTATCCATTTTACATGAATGAGAAGAATTTCAATGATAGTTGTTTTCATGGTCACTTGGATAGGCAGGTAAGCAAGGGATATCCTGCCGGTGAGGGTAAATCAAAAATTTACTATCACTATTGCCAAAAAAACCGTGACATGCATTGATGTATGCAAGGCTATGATCTATTATGTTTTCCCTTTGGATGAGAGTATGACTCAAAAGGTACTTCATATTGGCAATCGTGAGCATAGTGTTCAACCAAGCACATCAAAGAGCCAATATAGCAAAATTGCAGAACTTGGTTAGCATAGTTCTTAAAATAGAGAAAGGTGGACCACGAAAAATACAAATACTAGTAGCTCGACAAATGTTGTTTGAATCTTTAACGAGAGAGGGTGAATAAGTCACAATTGATCGAGATTTACTTGGTTTTCTGGAGGAGATGATTCCACTAGTGCAATACAACGGGTATGCATGGATTCATGTGTCAAGTATGTTTCTTTTTTTGGTTTGTTATGTCATTCACATTAATATGGATATTGCATGTAGTTTTAAAGGTCTAATAACCAAAGAAAAGGCGAAGCAATCTGCTCAAATGGGTGAAGGATATGACAATATTTTGCAACTACAACGACATTGTATGTTTCCCTTTTTCCATGGCGGTAGATTACAAGGACAAGGCAATGGAAGAGAAAAATGTTACCTTTTCAAGATGTCTACAAAAGGTCTTGCATCAGGTGTGGACCTAGTAAACCGAATGAGACAAATTGGGCAAGGGGACTTGAGGAATTATTGGGTTCACTTTTATCATACACATAGGATAGATGGATGGGCAACAATGCCGTGTTCCGTGTATGATCCGGGGTAAGTTTGTTTCTAATTTGGAAATATGAAATATTTATCCTTCAAAAGGTTTGTCCTAACATTTGCATCATATTTGTTCAGAATGCGAGCGTTGTAGGTTATTGCAATTTGTGAAGCAAAAGAGGAGGACAAGGAGTCTCAAGTATTGTCTTGGGAAAGTTTGAATGCTGCCATGGCTCAATGTGGGCAAGAACCACCTGATTTTGTAGGGTTCATGTCAGATGAGGCAGGGGAAAACTGGTTGGCAATAAGGACAGTGTACAATGGAGGCCCGCGTAATATTATGGAAGGTAGAGAGCGCTCTTGCCTGTAAGGTCTCCGACCCCGATCAAAAGAGCACCATTGTACTTTGAAATGAATATAATGGAAAAAGTTATTGTTTTTAGCAGTTTTCGATGTTTAGAATATTTTAAAGCTTCGAAATGTAAATTAAAATAATTTTTGTAAAGAAAAATTTTCAAAAATAGTAAGTTTTTGGTCACCCGACCCGTCCAATTTTGACCGTCTCAAAAAATTACACCCGTACCCCAAATTTGAAAAAATGCATTTTCGGGCCCCGGGGACTGCTAAGCTTTCCAAAAAAACATAGAGCTTTGGTAATCAAAGGCTCTTACAACCTCATCTATTAATTCTACTACACATAATTTAAGAGCTGTTTGGATTTGGTTAAAAGACCCAATCATAGAAATTATTTAAATCTAATCTAAATGCTTTGCATGTCTTTTTATCATGTTCTAAGAATTATGGGCTATAGTTGGAGTAACCATAGCCCATAAGGTTTTACCTTTGGACTTTATGGAATCATTAATCATATATGACCATTGAAAATGATATAATGTAATGTAAGAAATCACTTTATGTGTGATAATAAAAGTCTAATGAGCTAGGTATAGGCCGTGACAACTTAATATTGCATGCTGGTATAACCCCCGACCAATTGTAGACAAGTATAGGCACATCTATTCTCCTACCTAATTTTTGTGATCATATGGTGACTTAGTTAAACGCTTATTCAAAATATCCACATACTATTATAAAAATAATGTGCACAATGTCTCACTGTCTATATAGATGGTCAAGATGTGGAGTTCACTTTATGGAGAATGATATTAAAATGAGATATACAAGAAATCTAACCAAGAAAACCTCATCTATAAAGAAGACTTTTTCTAAACATATTACACACCTCACACAATGGATGGCATTAGCTACATATTAAAACGGTGATATAAGTTGCGTATCCAATAGCTTAATTTTAAATCAACCAAAAGCATAAATCATACAGAGAGAGACCACCCAAACCATCCCTACACAAGGACTTTGAGAGTACGCTTGTGTGAAGCCTTTCAGAAAGTTACTCCATAATGGTGACATATGCCAATTTTCAAGCTGACCAAAACTCTTTAATGCTCTAATTTGAGGGCCACCACTCAAATAAAAGATGACATCAACCATCATCAATAGTTAAATGATTTCCTACAATTTTTTAAGAAATTCATCCTCACAATTGTATGAGAAAATCCAAAAAATATGTCTACAATAACTTAGCAAGTATGATTAATTGCAAACAAAGTGAGACATAAAGCTTAGCACTAGGTTGGTAACGGGACACTATATGTCCTTAGACATTTATATCTCCAATTTAATGACCAATTTCCTTGAGCTATTTGAAGAGTTTCGATATGAATCTCTAGTGCTAACTATCCAAAAAGTTCTCTCACCACACGAGTGGATGAACTCTTTTGATCTATCTCTTGCCATGCACGTGGATAGAGCTTCTAAAAGTGAGATTCTGCCTCATAAAAATGGAGTTCCTTGGAGATACTAGTGATAAAAGGCTTTGGCTAGTAATTGTCTAAAAAGGTCTATTGTGAAATTGCTTATATTGCTATTCTATTCTGAAGTTTCACACTAAAGGAATAACAACTTTTTAAATTCTTCACCGAAAGCTGATCCCCACATACTTAATTGTCATTTACACTACAAGAGCTAACAACAACAAATAGGGGTTAAAAAATGCTTATAATTTTATGATGTTTAAGGAGGTTGATAGAGTGATAGCTAGTTCTCCAAAACAAAAGACATGAAAGATCCAAGATTCCAGCTCAATAGACACCATCCCTGTCCCGCATGCTATTCACATCTTCAGATAGCTACAATGCAACAATCTTCAATATCTTTCAACTCGTATGCTCCTTTTTGTAGCTTTATGGTTAACATATTACTGTCCGAGGATTTTGACTAAAGCTGCTACCTTGATTACAAGCTGTCAAACATGGTGTCTATAGGTTTGAGATGGTTTGTGACCTTATGAATAGTCCATATGTGGAAATAAATCACATATAAATACATGTGAGAGCTCACAGATCATCTGCTTGTGCGGACGGTCTGTGAGCTTATGATTGGTCCAGCTGTCACCTACAATGACCAGGTAGTGTTTCTACAGAGAGTCCGTTTGCGTGCACACGGATGGTCTGGGGACGTATGAATGGTCCTTCTGTGGAATATAAATACCGCTCCTTAGGAAGGTTACACAGTGCCATTTTCAAATGGGCACCCGTTGAAAACATGGCGGCCCAATTCAAAATGGCGGATAGGGCTTAGGTGTACACACGTATGCTACACATTGCCGTCTTTAAGAAATGAAAAAGGAAGGTCCTGTGCTGATTGGTGAAAGAGAATTGGCAACGTCTATGCCATATTTGGGCAACGACCAGGCCCAGTCCAAATCCACATGTGTTTTGGCGTCGAGCTGGCTGCCAACAAGGAAATGGCATGCGAGGATGGTTCATGCACAACGGGCGCCACTTCACAGTTGGATGAGCATAGAGAATTAGTTTGTGAGATTATTAGAGTGGGCATTGCCGTAGTGTCTAATAACCTGCCTTATGAGAGCACAATGTTTCAAGAGATAAATTGAACCTGATCTTTTAATGAGAGCTCAAAGATCGTTCGCGCGCGCAGGGTCGGACCAGCAGTGGACATTTGTGGAGGCCTCAGAGTAGCAGGGACAACATCACGACGAATGGGGACAATATAGATCCGACGTGCGACCAATCGACAGACGAAAGGCACATGTTCTTTATGAAAGTAGCGTATGCAGGGAGGAGCTCATCCCACGGCAACGTAAGCGCAGGGTAGGAGATGACAGTAGAAGAATGAAGATGATAGCATAAACAAAATTAATGTGGTGCTCCTTTTAACACCAAATCAAAAGGTCCATCTCATAAATATTTTCGCGTCGCGAAGAGCCTCTCGATAGCGCTGCCGGAACGAGCTTTCCCTGACGAGCTGTCTCCGGCTCGCTCTCTCTCTCTCTCTCTCTCTCTCTCTCTCTCTCTCTCTCTCTATTTTGAAGCACAAAATCACAGTAAGCTTCATGCTTCTGCTTGCTCTCACTTTCCCCAACGAGCTCATGTCAGCTAGCTCTCTCTCTTTCTCTCTCTCTCTCTCTCCATTTTGAGGCACAAATTCAAAATAAGCTTCATGCTTCTGCTTGCTCTCACTTTCCCTGACGAGCTCATGTCGTCTCTCTCTCTCTCTCTCTCTCTCTCTCTCTCTCTCTTTTTTGGAGTCAAAATTCACAAAACACAGTTCTTAACGGGACTTGTCAATCCAAAAGCGATAACATCTGGGTGGTGGCCAATATATTAAGTCTGTGCTTGTGGCTGGGATATGCTTCTGCACAACTACAACTACAGCAAAACATATGTTGCCTTGCAGCAAGCGAAAAGCCTACACCTGTGAAAGAACATTCGCATACCTGGGCTACACGACAAGGTTTACTCATTGACTACGACAGCAAGGGTAAGTATGTATTCAATTCTCATCTGATGGGCTGAACAGAAGCTTCTCCTCGGGATCTGGAGGAGGGTCCTCATCTTCATAGTCACCATCATCATCTTCAGCATAATTGGAATCATCGTAGGGGGGCATGTTAAAGTCTTGAGCTCCTATAGGGGGACCTGCTGCTTCCTCCACATCCAAGGGAGCCCCGTCCTCAGTTTCTTCCACTCCGCCTGCGTACTCTCCTGCAGAGGCAGGAGGAGGGTATGCTGTAGTCGTACAGTTCCTAGCCACGATGCATAAGGCCCCTGCACTTGTACAAAGGCAACCACACTCAGACGTACATTTGTGCGTGTAGCAACAAGGTGTTTTGTGCTTGCTTCCAAGACAGGTGACCAATGATGTGTAGCTGCGGGCACTATGTAATAACGAGCTCTTCATCGCCACCGCCATCGCTGGCAAGAGCTGCCGCAATGAATGAATCTGGGTCGAAGAAGAGGGGGCGGAAAGCCCTGCAAAGACAGCCTTAGAAGAAACGCTCCCAGAGTCCAGAGAAGAGTAAAAACGCCCACATAAGCGATAGCGCGAAATGACAGAGAAGGCCTTGCGCCTGTGCAGCAGCGCCATAGCCCCTTGACACTGCACTCTGATGACGAACACAAAGTTCTTTGTCCGAAAAATATTCTCTCTCTCTCTCTCTCTCTCTCTCTTTTGAGGCACAAAATCAGAGTAAGCTTCATGCTTCTGCTTGCTCTCACTTTCCCTGAGACGAGCCCGTGTCGGCGCTCTCTCTCTCTCTCTCTCTCTCTCTCTCTCTCTCTCTCTCTCGCCGCCGCCGCCCCTCGTCTATAAGTGACACGAGGTGTCACTCGAGGGATCGACGGCGGGGAGCACGATCGACAGGGCGAGGGGCTTTAGGCTGTTGGATTGACGCGCCTAGAGGGGGCAGGTTTTTATATTGTTAAAGGCGCATTGATAGCATGGAGACGCATTAGGCGAGACGGTTGAGGTCTGCGAGTGGGTGGAAGGGGTCGCGAGCTCGAGGCGGGAGTGGGTCAGGCAATGCAAATTTTTTTCCCCAGCCAGATTTGATCCAATGGTGGGATGCACTCGGGCCGTTGATCCCTCGAGTGCACCCCGTGTGCTTTATCAACAAGGGCCGCCGCCCCAAATTTTAAGCACGCAGATCGTCCGCGCACGCGCAGACGGTCAGCGTGCTCACGCATAAGTGGATAATTATCACAAAACGTACTTTCTATGGTCATCACATAGCTTACACCTTTTTATATTGAAATAAGGGCATTTTCGTGCTATTATGGATGAGCTTGCAATTCGTCGGCGTGCGCAGACGGTTTGCGTGCTCTAGTTACTGTATTTTGAAGCATTTTCGTGCTATTATGGATGAGCTTGCAATCCGTCAACGCACGCAGACGGTTTGCGTGCTCTAGTTTCTGCATTTTGAAGCATGACATCATTAAAGTAAACTTTCTGTTTGCTTTAAATTTCAAGCACGCAGATCGTCTACGTACACGCATACAGTAAGCGTGCTCACGCATAAATGGATAATTATCACTAAACGTACTTTGTATGGTCATCACATAGCTTAAGCCGTTTTATATTGAAATGAGGGAATTTTTGTGCAGTTATGGATGAGCTTGCAATCCGTCAGCGTGCGTGCAGACGATTTGTGTGCTCTAGTTGCTGCATTCGATTTCTCTACGGCTAGACATTGAGGATGAAAAATGAGCGCAACGACGATCTGTCCTTGGTATGGACGTCCATAAATACAAGGGAGATGGTATGGCAATCTATAGCAGGCCGGTTGAAGCTGCGAAGGAGAGGCTACGCAGGACATACAACATGTGAAGGAGCAGGTTGTGCTATTGGGGATGCAACAGAAATATGATGGTGTGGGTACCCTGGCTTTGCAAGCGAGAATGAGGGCAATGTCAAATGACCAAGGGTTGCTTGCAATGATATGGTAAGTTGATGGTGAAGCTACCATGCATTGCGTTTTCTCTTACAAGCTAAGGGGTCTTACCATCTAACCATGAGCCTCCTTACTCTAGCCTCTTTGGGTTGGCCCTATCTTCAAAGACATTCACTCATTTGCCTTGCAAATTTTCAAGGTTTTTAGGCTCTCTTCGTGGCAACTAGGACCAACTCAAGCTTAATACTTGGAAAATTGCTAAGTAGGATAGTTTCACTACATGTAGGGAGCTCCAAGCCATTGTTACAACGTCATCTTTGTTGTCTCTAATGTATATTAAAAATAGAAAAATTTACCAAAACACCCTTGTAGTTTGGGAAATTTCCAAAAATGGCCCTCATATTAAAAAAAATTACAATATACCCTCATATTAACTTTGGGTCAGCTTACTCCAAATATTGTAAAGAGTCATCTTTTTTATAAGAGGGGTCTATCTTTCAGTGTCCTAAGCAAAACATTTCACCAATGAGCTCATAAATAGAGCCATCTATGTCTTTCAATTTTTTCATCTTGAGAGCCCACAATACCATATTATTTCTAGTGCTATCAGTTTCTATCAAAGGAGAACCAACCTTCCTATGAATTGTCTTTGGAAATGTTTGTGAGGTTAATGAATGGTATATTGAAAATTGAAGGGCATTTTGGGTTTGTTTGGCCAAATATGAGGTGTGTTTTTAGAACTTTTGAATTTGAGAGGTATTTTGAGAATTTCCACAAATTACAAGTTTGAAGGGCATTTTGGGATTGTTTTGAGGTTGTTCAGCCAAATATGAGGGATGTTTTTAGAACTTTTGAATTTGAGAGGTATTGTGGGAATTATTTCCACAAATTACAAGAGGTGTTTTGGTAGATTTTCCTTGAAAATAGCATATTAAGATCAAATATTAGTAAGTAGTGACTTGCACAATGTAGAATCTCTCACAATTTACAACTATCTATCACAGTCTATCACAACATACGATATGTAGATGGAAGTATAGAGAATTAGTTTGTCAGATTATTAGAGTAAGAATTTCTTGTTGTGGTTTTACTATGAGTGTGCAATGTTGTTCTCAACCCTAAATTTTGTAGAGTCTAATTCTTTTGACAATAGATAGTACCTTAGACAAATCTAGTGCTATCATCTTCTATCAAAGAAGAACTGGTCTTATGATGAAGGGTTGTCAAAATAATTATCTTTGGAGATGTTGGCAAGGTTTAAAAAGGGGTATTTTGATTATTTCCAAAAAACATTAAATTGCATTTTGGACATTTTTTGCTAGATTTACGGGGCATATTAGTATTCTTTTGAAAATTTGAGGGTCATTATTGAATTTCCACATGTTTTTGGGTTACTTTAATAAAATATTTTAATTTATTGTAGAAAACTTATTAAGCTCCAAAAGGGAGAGCCAAAGTCTATAAAAGAGGTTTTTCAGGTGGATATTTAAAGACTACCAATTAACACAAAAAACTATAGCACTTTTCTAGTATTGCAAATTGGTCACAGGGGGCAGAGTTCCTCGTTAAGGGCTCTTGAATCCACGACTTTCTTTTTATGCAGTGGATACTCACGACTTGCTTTCTATGCGGTGGGAACCCACGTTTTGCTTTCTATGCGGTGGGAGTGTCCATGTCGTGCTTTCTATGCGGTGGACATACCTAGTTGTATGGGCGGCTAGGCGACAACGGGAGGAGTAAACTCTCGCTGGAGGGGGGATGTTGTACCTCCAGAACATTGGAATTTTAATGAATAAGTTTGAGTAGAATTTTTACTAGAATATTGTCTTGGTGTTGTTTGCAATACTGGTTGAAGAGTTGTCTTAACGAACAATGTGATTCGAAATTAATCAAGGAATGTTTATGTTGAACAATCATTGTGGTAGTAATTAGGTCACACAAGGAAGTGTGAGTGTGGGGGTGGAAAGTGGGGGCTTGGCTCAGGTTGCCAATGCCTATGAGATGGGTGGTCCCGATTGGTCGGGAACTCTCTGTCCCCATAGTGCTTATTTCGATATTAGTAATACTCATTGGCCCTAGAGCGGTGAAATCTCGAGAGTACGTGCTTCTGAAACATGGGGAAAAAGGCACTCGGGGTTTTTCTCCTCTTGGAAGGTGGGTCTTAGGATCACTAGATAGTTTAAGTACGCTTCCCCTGCGAGGTGGAGCTAGATCTCCTTGCTAGTAGGCTCGAACTCGATTCACTTTGTGATGAGAGATCGTCCGCTAGTTGAACCCTGAACCACTTTTTTTGCTTCCATTATAGATCTAGTGGCCACTAGGTTCACCATCAGATCCGCTGTTTGATACGGTGGGGTGGGGATCTCACATTGCCTTTTCCATTGGGAGTAGAGCTTGCAAAAGTACACAAGAAAATTTGTGTCTGCACCAAAGAAAAATGAGCACCTTGGAATGTGTGAATCATGGATACTCTCAACAACTGTAGAAGAGGCTACAATTAACGCAAGGCATACCAAAGATTGGTGGTTGATTTATGTTCCAAAAGAGAACTTAGATGGACTTCAACAATGGTTTAAATGGTGGGAACAACGAATTGAGCATTGGGGAAACATCAACAAGAATGTGAGTTTATATTTTATTTCTTTGTGATCCAAGAAAAACCATATTCAATTACTCAGCTACAATTTTGTGGATAGGCTAATAAAAGTCCATGGGAGCAGGCTCAAATTCCAAGTATAAACTTGTCTGAGAGAATTCATGCTAGTTGGTTGGCTGCTGAAGGGGGAATAAGAAAGATTTCATTATATGATGCGTGTGTTAGCGATGTCTTAAAATCGTATATAAAATGTGCAAAGCGTTTGGGGTTCTTGACAGGTCGTTATATAGGCACAGGTCCCACACTTAGATCTATGCTCTTAAGAGTCGAGAGACAACAAACTCCAAGTCCAGCTGTCATTGCGAGGGTGGTGCAAGGAGCTGTCGTAGGCACCCCAATGTATGAAGAGCCCACACTGCATGGTGACAAGGAAACCGTGCAACAAAATAAGAGAGAGACAAGAAAAGCTATTAGTTCTCATCGTCCATAATATGTAATGGAGTCAAAACAAAGCAAAGTTCGTGGTTGTCCACATCATATCATATTTGAAACCCTGGAGTCAAGCAATAGTGAAGAAGAAGAGATTGAAAAAGACTACATGCCTAAAAATCAACATTTGACATGCAACACAGAGCAGTCAATCTATGTAGAGGAACATGATGTTCCACGTGAACAATGGGCCTTGCACAGAATGCCCATGCATTGTAATAGGAAGTTTTTTGGTGTTGTAGGTAGGAAAAATTGTGGTAACACTCTTGAAAGCCATGGTACAGGTTTGGTCGTGCCATGCTTTTGTTAGAAAAGATGCTACAAAGACAAAACCATAGAGCAATGGCTATGGTTTTGCAATCATGATGTGGAGCACACAAAGTCAGTTAAAAATCAGGTGAAGGAGGTACCAATAGCCCCTATGATCTGGCCCATTGCAAGGGGGACAAAAGTCTCAAGAGAAGAGCTCGCTAGTCTTACAATGGCAGGTTTTCAAGTGGCTGGTATTAGCACACCAAAGTACAAGGAAAATAGGGTTTCTTCATTATGTGGAGAAGGAGGTTCAAGTAGTAGGCGTCAAAACTGGAGGCATGGTATTTCAAAAGAAGCACAAAAAAGGGTTGAAGCAACTACAGTGATGGATGGAACCTTCTTGGAGGAAGTCTCTATAATTCAAAAGAAACATGTTGTGTTTCGTATACTTACTGAAAGCTGTTATGATGTTCATGTCAAAGGCGAGCCAAGCTATACATGTCCAGATTTCTAGAAACGGGTGATACCTCAAAAGTCATTCATTGCTTGTAAGCACATGTATTATGTGTATAATGTGCATGTCTTGGGTCTGCAACCTAAGGAGCACATGGTAATACATCAACCCACGCTGACTGCGATGGATGTTGCCTTCATACTTATTCAACCTCGTATTTCAATCCCCGTGCTATGAACCCTTTACTTTCTACATCAAAAATAGGCAACTCCATTTTGCCCCTCCCTCTATTTAGTGAAGTAGTAGGCTCTCAGGTTTTTGATCACACACCATTGGCATGGTAATGTTTATTTTGTTTAATGATGCAACAACTTATGTGTGACACTTATTGTGTTGATAATCCGTTGTTCTTTTGTGTATAAACTTACCGGGTGGTTTTGGACATTGTTTAGAACATGTATATTTGCTCTAGAAAACAACTCTAAAAAGCACAAAAAATTTGTACATTGTTTATACAGCATGAAAATAAAAGCTCGTTAAAAAAATGCACTCAAGGAGGGGACCTGATGCATGAAAATCACAAAAATCTATGTATTTATTTTGTACATAGCTATGGTTTTGACACATTTGGATCTTGGAAATAAGGAGAGGTAGAAAAAAGCCCTATGAAAAGGAAAAAAATTAAAAAATCACTGGATGCTGATTCTACCCTGATGGTCACTACGTGACGGTCATTACAGGTGAAGAGTATATATCAATAGTGAAAGAGAGGAGAATATTATGCATTATTGACTTGGATTCAACAAACTGTTATTAAATTCAAGCATAATTCACTTGTGGACACAAGTCTTTCACATGGAGTCAACAGAGGACCACGTCCTGGAAGACTTTTGGAAGGGAAAGGACGGAAATATATTTTTGTGGGATTTTTCTCTATTTTTTTCATTCCGCATTGGAAACAAATTTCAACAGCAAAGTTGTAGGCGTTGAGCTAATATTTTTGCCCCTATTTTTTATGATTTTTGGAGCTACAATTAAGGAGATATGGCCAAAATGGTGGAGCCTATCTGTCCAAATCCACACACATAATTTTTTATATGTTTCTCTCCATTATTGCTGGATTTTCTCTTATTTTATCAAGATTCTCTCAAATATTATAAGGAAGCTTTTGGACTTAATCTATGGAAGGTGGCACGGAGACAAAGCTCGCCATGATGAAGGCGATTAGAAGGAAATTTGTCAATAAGCAGGGCACACGGAGCTCTCTCATTGGGAGAATGCCTCTAACTTTGTCTACTTTGTAATAACTCCTTTTGCTCATAATCTCTTCCCTAATCGCTCTCTTGGTCTATAAAAGCAGGCCTTCTCTTTTGTAAACACACACACACACACTACCCCATATGCACACTATGCTATACCCACACACCTACACATACACACGCTTGTGCTACATGCTAGTAGCATGAACCCTAATCACATAATCACAACACCATCACCATCACTATGCACAAAATGAGTACCATGTCTCCACACACTTGTAATGAAGGATTGAAGTCACGATTGCAAGAAGAAGAATGATGGCTACACTCATGATATTCCTCACCATCAACTCCCATCCCTTCATTATGCATCCTACGGTCTTGTCCCTTCTCATCTTCTTGCCCTATGCTACCTATTGTATTCATATTTTGCAAGCAATCAACACACTCTATCTTGGTACCATACCTTGTGTCGTGTGGTGGGATATACTTCATTGTGAGTATGGATTATGCTTGTTTCTTTCCATTTTGCTTATGTTCAGGTGTGCAGATTTTCCACCATACTCTCTCTCTCTCTCTCTCTCATATTCATATCATCTTGCTACTTGCATCTTAAGGTGTGCGGATTTGCCACCTCTGGTATGAGAAGTGAGCATACTTGCATGTTTTCCTTACCTCATTATCTTCCTTATTACATGCACAAGTAGCAAGTGCATTCTCACTCACTCACCATTCCTCTCATCTTGGTTTCCGACCACCCCATCCCAAACTTGGGCGTGGATCTTGAAATTGTTTTCCATGGCATGTTTGATTGTGTATATGTATGCATCCTAGACACATATCTTGCTAGGTGGTGCCCCTATTTTGTACCTCCCATGATGAGGCCATTGTGCATAGTCTTGGTGTAGAGGCCACCGGGTCTATTTTGCGCTTCCACCTCTCATTTGGTGCCTCCACGGAGGATGGATTTGCAAAGACCTTTAGTCAAAAAATAGTAGTGATGCATGCCATCAATCATGGACAAGTGGCTACAAGATTTTTCAAATTGGAGAATTGAAGAAGAGGAGACTATAGAAGCACTCAAGGCCTTCATCAAAGTGCTACTTCCAGGTTGTAACGTCATCAATATCCAAGAGGTAATCTCTCCATCTTGCATTGCTCGTGCTAATCGCAAATCAAGATCATGAAGAGGGAGGGCTATGAAATGTTCTCACTATCAATCAAAGCATTTTGTCAATGAGTGCCGACAGAGGAGGTGAAGAAATAACGGTGAGTTTTGCTTTTGAGAACCGCATCTGTCAGATTTTGTGTAGCACCAAGTGTTTTCTCTCCAATGG
Source organism: Adiantum capillus-veneris (assembly GCF_014529385.1). Taxonomy (NCBI): domain Eukaryota; kingdom Viridiplantae; phylum Streptophyta; class Polypodiopsida; order Polypodiales; family Pteridaceae; genus Adiantum; species Adiantum capillus-veneris. The sequence goes on from NC_140958.1 coordinate 113,873,355, forward strand.
TCAAAGAAGAGCTGTCAACTTCATCAACGAGGAAGTCCAGGCCATGAAGCCTAAAGCATTTGGTGGAAGCAAGTGGGCCTACACTTTCTCTAGGCCTAGAGAGATCAAGTGAAGTATGACCACCCAAGGGTTGTTGCCACATGCAGAACAAAAAGTCGACTCTTCTCGCCCAGTCTGTTTTAAACCTAATATGGAGGATTATGTGGAGTTTAGCAAGAGGTGGAGGATTGTGGTGAAGGTGTCACCTTTTCAACACTTAAGGTATGCAATTCTAGTGGTCAAAGACTTGCCCTACACCCAACATGGATAATAACAATAGGCCAGAAGTCTTTCCTTTCCATTTCTTTCAACACATGCATGTAGACGTGTACATTGATGGGAAGATATTCTACAAGCAAAAGATTTTTTTCCTATTCGAAGCAAAGATGCATGGAAAAGTCCTTAGATCCCCATGTCCCATCATCTTGACCATTCTTGATTACTACCACTCTTTTGATGTAAGCATCTTTATTCTATTCTAGCCTTGTGCTCTTCTTAGCTCTTGCTCCAGCTTTCCACCCATGTATAAACCTTTATGAATCACTAAGTCATTCCCAAAAAAAAAAAAATGTAATTGTCTGCTCATTGATTTACTTCCATGGCAAGTGTCTCTTCCCCCACATTCAGTGGCAAGAAGGGAGAAGACATCACCACCAATTTATGGGTTAACTTTGACATTGCTTACATGGTTGGTACACTGCTTTGTCCCAAGCTACCAAGGATGCATGGGAATTACTACGTGATGCCTTTGTGAAGAGGTTTATTGGAGGCACAACCTTAGAAAAGTTATGACAGCTGCTAACATAGTTAAACCAGGGAGATATGCTAGAGTATGCCACTTACAAATCCAAGTTTGTGGATTTGTGGGAGCGATGGGCTGCCTTGCTGGAGGAAGGTGAAGGAGCACCGAATTTCCTAAAGAAGGACCGTTTCATTGATGGAGTGTGGTCACCGCTAATAGAGAAGGTGAAGGGGAGATTCACTGCAACGTATGAGTTGGCAGTGGAAGTAGCCTGCCTTAAAGACAAGAAGTTACACATGCAAGCAAGAGCCAATGATTCAAAGGAATCAATCTCTGTTTGACTAACCCCAATAACTGCAACAGTTGCTCAGAGAACCCAACCATAAGAGATATCAGAAGAGCAGCAAGATGTGTTGAGTCGCATCACTACTCAGCTAGAGAATCTATCTGTGCATTTGGTGCAGCAAGGACATGCACACAACCGCAATCAAGATCAAGGGAGAGGACAACAAAGGAAAAACCAAGAATACCATTGCTATAATTACGGGGAAGATGGCCATGGCATGTATTACTGCACACACCCAAGGAGGTAGAGTTTCAATAGAGGAGCTAGACAATACCATATTTCACCATTGAGAACAAGACCACCACCACATATCCTCATTCCACCTTTACCACTACCACTAGTCAGTAACCAAGTAGCGAGTGTCATCAGTCTTGAAGGTAAGGAAAAGGTGAAAGTGGAGAAACCCATCAAAGAAGTGGCAAGAGGTAAGAACAAGGTAGAAGAGGTAAACACCATGGGATGTAATCACTCTATACATGAGGAAGCTTTGAAAAATGAAGAAAAGATGAAGGCCAAGGGAGAGTTAATCAAGGGGAAGTCTATACCACGACAAAAAAGACTAATGCACTCTCTACTAGCAATTGTACTACAACATCAAAGGAGGAAGAATCTACCACAATGAATGATAGTGACAACTCTCTTAAAATCATGGGTCTCATTCTTACTAATTACAACAGGGTGGATCCACCATATATAAAATTGCAAGAAGGAAGCATGAAGTCTTTCGAACTACACCAATCAAAGGAAGAAATTGCAAACCAAACTCAAATGGTTGTTGTCAAGGAGTGGGACTTTAGAGTCCACCCTAAGGAGATTCTTAAGTAAGTGGATGTAGTGGCAACCTATTGGCAATCTAGGTTTGGCAACCTAGATGTAGTGATTGTGTTTGATCATATTGTGCTATATGCATTTAAAAAAACCTTTAAAGAAACATTAGAACAAGGGATGGTCATAAGAGTTACACAAAATGGATCCCAATGTGAGAAAGATGGTAGTATGGTCTTGCATGCATATAATTGAGATGAAGTGTTTTTCAACATGTGGAATGCAACCTATCTTTTGTATACGCTATGCACTTTGGTATAGTGTGTATCAAGCTTGTCTTTAAGCTACAACGTTTGTTGCTTATTACCAATATCGAAGAAGGCAATGTTCAATTTTGATAGCACTCGAGAGGATACTGACTCTTTTACTAGCTTCACCAATGGTGGTAAGCTAGGTGTTGAAGAAAATTGGGACTTTCCACATCAACAAGGAAGCCATAGATGGAGAACTCTTGGTATACTCTCAGGAATCATGATCCTAAGTTTTCTCTTGGAAGGAGCCAAGATAGTCATTTATAATTTCACTTATGGTGGTTACAAATCTTACCCTTTTTGGCAGAAGGTAGAAAGTTCTATTGTTAGGAAATTGCAGGTGACAATCCTAAGGCTTTACATAAGATCTTGGTGGACATTGGCACAAAATTTTTGGAAGCTGTAGGCTTCCCATTTACTCAAAGGAAGTTTGCACATGGAGTCAAGAGGGGACCACCTGGAAGACTTTTGGAAGGGAAAAGACGGACACATATTTTTGTGAGATTTTTCTCTATTTTTCTCATTTCAAAATGGAAAACGTTTTCTGCAGTAAAGTTGTAGGCATTGAAATGTATTTATGTCCCTATTTTGTTTAAAAAATTTGGAGCTACAATTAGGAGATATGGCCACAATGGTGGAGCCTATTTGTCCACATGAGAAGAAGTCATGATTATCCAACTCCACCGACATAATTATTGATATGTTTCTCTCTATTATTGCTGGATTTTCTCTAATTTTATCAAGATTCTCTCAAATATTATAAGAAAGCTTTTGGATGCAAGCTATGGAAGGTAGCATGGAGACAAAGCTCGCCATGATGAAGGCGATTAGGAGAAAATTGGTCAATAAGCAGGGCACACGGAGCTCTCTCATTAGGGGAATGCCTCTAACTGAGGTTACTTTGTAATAACTACTTTTTCTCATAATCTATCCCCTGATCACTCTCTTGGTCTATAAAATTACATATGCACACTATCCCATACCCACACACCTACACAAACACACCCTTGTGCTACATGCTAGTAGCATGAACCCTAAGATTTCAGAGAATCACAACACCATCACCATGCACAAAATGAGCACCATGTCTCCACACACTTGTAAAATGAAGGATTGAAGGCACAATTTCAAGAAGAAGAATGATGGCTACACTCACGATATTCCTTGCCATCAACTCCCATCCCTTCATTGTGCATCCTATGGTCTTGTCTCCTTCTCATCTTCTTGCTTTATGCTACCTATTGTATTCATCTTTTACAAGCAATCAACACACTCCATCTTGCTTCCATACCTTGTGTCGTTTGGGATATACTTCATTGTGAGTATGGATTATGCTTGTTTCTTTCCATTTTGCTTATGTTGAGGTGTGCGGATTTGCCACCATACACACACTCTCTCTCTCCCTCTCGTATCCCTATCATCTTGCTACTTGCATATTAAGGTGTTTTGATTTGCCACCTCTGGTATGAGAAGTGAGCATACTTGCATGTTTCCCTTACATCATTAGCTTCCTTAGTACATGCACAAGTAGCAAGCCCATCCTCACTCACTCACCATTCCTCTCATCTTGTTTTCCAACCACCCCATCCCACACTTGGGTGTGGATCTTGAAATGGTATTCCATGGCATGTTTGATTCATCCTAGCCGCATATCTTTCTAGCTAGTGCTCCTATTGCGTACCTCCCATGATGAGGCCATCATGCATAGTCTTGGTGTAGAGGCCATCGTGTCTTTTTTGCACTTCCACCTCTCAGTATAAATACTTCATCCTCATGAGCACAACATCTAAGAATATTGTCCTTCCCTAACTTGTAGAGAGTTCTTCCAATTAGAGAATAAGGTTCACATTCCTTTAATAATTTTTGATCTATATCCTTACAAAGCTCTTTGGGTGGAATAACTAAAAAATTCACAATCTTCTCACTCCATTCAGGCATGGTCTCGACTAGGAATAGAAAAGTATCAAGAAATTCATCATCAATTCGAGTAGGGCCTTCACCATCGGGTATGCAAGACAAATGATCCACCATGACATATCTTTTACCAGGTCTCACCACAATGGTAAAATCAAACTCAAGAAGAATTAACAACCATCATGTAATTCTTCTTGTGGAACAAGGTTAATTTACTAGATACAACAATGATTGATAATCCACATAGAAAAAAAAATTTGGCAAGAAGGTAGTAGAAAAATTTCTTCACTGCATAATAGCTGAACCTTCCCACTCTGTAGTGGTGTAGTTTCTTTCATCATCATTTAATTGACGACTTGCAAAGCTAATGGCGTAGTCCAATTTATGTTCTCCTGGTTGAGCTAGAACACACCCAATAGCAAAGTTTGATGCATCAATATGCACATGGAATATTACATTCCAATCGGGCACTCGTAGGATGGGAGTGCTTGTCGAGGCCTTTTTTAATGAATCATAAGCATGGTCACACTCCGCAATCCAGTGGAACTCAATAAGAAGCTTGTATAATGGGCGAGCTATCTCAACAAAGTTTAAAATAAACCACTGGTAATAACCAACATGGCCCATGAACCTTTGAACTCCTTTATAGTTTGTAGGTGGTGGGAAATTGGAAATGGATTTAATTTTGCTCTCATCTGTGGAAATCCCATTTTTGGACATTATATGCCCTAAAATGACTATGTGTTTAATCCAAAATTTACATTTGAAAGGGTTTAATGAGATGCAATACAATCTGCACTTTTCAAAAACTTTTCATAAACAAGATAGATGTTCTTTCCAAGAGGAATAAACACAAAGGGTATCTAAGAAAGCTTCACAAAACTCCCTCATATATTCCCTAAAAGTAGTGTTTATCAATCTTTGGAAGGTAGCAGGGGCATTGGTTAAGTCAAAACCCAAAACAAAAAATGCAAACACTCCAAATTCGGTTATAAAAGCCATTTTAGCTTGGTCCTCTAATGCAATTGTGATTTGATTGTAGCTAGAGTACTCATCTAAAAAGCTATAAGATTCCTTCCCTACAACTATTTCAAGCACATGTTCCAAATATGGTAAGGGTAATGGTCTCTCCTCGTGGTGACATTGACCTTCTTGAGATCCACGCACACTTTGAGTTTCACATTCTTTTTTGGCACAATAACTATTGGAGACACCCATTCTGAGTGCTCAATAGGGTATATGAATCCGCATTTGACAAGCTTTTGAATCTCTTCTTGAACAAGCATACTTAGGATTCATTGGGTAGGGTCATTGTTGGACTAGTTTAGTGATGCTATTCATGGGAATTGTGTGTTGCACCATGGAAGGTGCAACACCTTTCATATCATGATGTATCCAAGAAAATATATCCTTGAGTTCCTTGATAAATTCCTTTACATATTCCTCAGTCTGTGTGGGAAATGAAAATAGGTTTGGACTCCTTATCTGGGTCTGCTAATTCTATTTCCTTAACTATTGTGGGACCATGATAGACTCCATTACTTCCATAAATAGGTGTTCTCTGGGCCTTTTTATACACAACCTTATGCTCCTCCGTGGTGTAACATTTGAAATGATCAGGTATAGGATGTAAATATGTGGGGTCTTGTTGCTCTGTGGACTGTGATTTCTCTTCCGCCTCTTTTTGTTGTTGAGCTAACTCTCAATTTTATCATCTCCTTACAGTACAAATCAACTTTGGCTTCTTTGTAGCTTGTTTTTGTGTGATGTCAATGGGTTGTGGAATATACCACATGACGCTTTGAAGGTATTCACCCCAATTATCTACCAAATTTCGATGAACATCACATGCCCCATATAATTAAGCCATTCTATGGTAGATTTCTTTTCATGTATCCTTGCACGTACATTTGCTACATATCGTCGCCTCTTATATCTCTTACTCCTCTTGTCTAATCTTTTATTATGGCTGATCTTGAGTGAATAGTCACTAGATGAATCGCTACTCGTGTCTTCTCCTCTCCCGGATAGATTGTCATCTAGGGTACCACTGGTCCTTGAATGGTTTGTCCCTACATTTGCACCAAGATTTAACTCAGATTTTTTGTTTTTGGAGTCAACTTCAATTGATGATTCTGACTCCAAATTGTGTGGGTAATAATCTTTTGAAATGCTACTAATTTCAATGTCAGCCAAGCCTTCATCTAGTAGGTCATCAGAAGCTATATGCATTGCTTCTATCATATTTAAAGGTACAAGTGGTGGCATTTCATCCCCCTCAGGTGTTACCCAGGTGGCCCCCTTTTTCCCCAAGTGTCTATGGTTGATGCTAGGTGGACCGAATCCACATTGTCACACTCAATCATCCCAGGTAGAACATCCATATAATGGGAGTCCTCCCCAACATCAGTGTCCTTTTTACACGTGTAACAATACTGCAATGGGGCCGAGTGACTTGTGGTGTCAGATCTATGATCAATTATAAATTTCTTTCCTAGAGGATGTGCTCGACAAGTTACAAGATCAACTCAAATGACAGAGTCTTGGAACTATAGACATGGTTTTTAAACCAGTCATGCACCATTTTTGATGCCCTCATGAAAGAACGTCCTAAGATCATCTCAAATGACATAGTGTGCTTGGAAAAATCCATAACAATGAAGGTATGCCTTATTTTGTGTCCAAAAACCTTGATCTTGAGATCTTCGAGCATCCCAATAGGTTTAACAATAGTCTTTTTCCATGCAATAGTAACAATCTTCTCTGGTATGGTTTTTCCATTTTCTCTCAATTTCGCACCACTTAAGCTCCCTCGGATCAACATTTACAAGAGGAGATAACCTCTTGACCATTTCACTAATAAATGTTTCTTAATCGGTAGGTGCTTCTGGTTTTGCAATGGACTCACTCATCCATGAATCACTGTGCTGAGAGGACGTGTCATCCTCTTGAATATTACAATCCTTTTCTTTGTATTTCTCACAATTATCCACCAAATAAAGAGCGTCTTTGATCAATTCATTTAGCATAAAGCTCCTTATCATATGCAAATCCTTGTGAAGACCCGCATGTATCATTCCCTGGATAAAGATCAGCATTAATCATTCTTGCGTAGGTAGTTCCGCTCTCAGGCAGAACTTGATATATCTTTTGAGTCGTAATGCCGGTTTGTGTACTAATTCATCCTCTTTTTGTTTGAATCTGTGAATTTGCAAAACCGTATTGTGAGCTATGCCTCTCAAAATCTCGTCTTTCCACTAAATCAAACCATGTAGCTACATCATCTTCAAGAGTCAGTCCAAATTCCACAAACTGTGTTGCAAAATTTGAAACTTTCTCTGCTCTAATTACTCTTTTGAAGGCTGCTATGTGATCTCTCGGATCTTTATCTCCGGCATATTTCCTATTTACCCCTTTTTGAATATGGGATGGTCTAACTCATCGATTGTCTCCCAATCCTTCTCTTGCTGCATGCCTCCTACTATGGCTAGGTTCTTCTTTGAAGGGATTAGTTGTTATGTTGTAAATTGGTCCTTTAGCCAGATTCACTTGAGGAGGCATGTCTGCCATCTCTGTGATCATTTCCTCTCTCGTTATCGCTCTAGAAGGGAATCCAGGTGGCTCCCTTTTTGGAATTCTCATGTTTGGTGGAGATATTTGTGGTCCTTCATTGACCAACTCTCCACCTATGTCTAATGCAGTGTGTGGTTTTGTGCTTTCTACAGCTCTGTATTCTCATCCATACTTGTCAACAACTATAGATTTCCATTGGTAGCCGACTCCGTATGTATAGACATATAAGAGCTTGTAATCCGTCAGCTCTTCTGGGTAAGGCTATGTGTACCTATAAAGATTGACCTCTCTGTCGTCAATGTATCTATATAGTCCTATACTCTCGTGATTTGTTATCCAAAATCTCTCAACAAGATTGGTCTTTATCAACTGCAAGTTTGGAAGAACCATTATGGGCGGATGCTCCTCTATAATTGGGATCTCGAAGCTTGTATAAACTAAGATTGACTCTAAAGAGAACATAATTTCTAGGCTTAAGAGCACTATGTTCAAGTGCTTTGGTTAGGAAAAAATCAAAACTATGTCTAAAACCACGATGTCTTCTCAAAATTCTCACTTTTGGACACCCCTAAGTTGTGAATGCATTTCTGATGCCTTGAACGACGTTTTTCGGGCGCTGACCAATAATGAATGACCCTATAGGGGTCTTTGATTGTTGTTCAAGGTTTACACAGAAAGTCATAGAGGTACTCTGGAGCTTCATTTTGATAAAAGAATGTTTTTGAATTCCATACCAGAAGCTCAAGTTATGGCCAAAATTAATTGTTTTTTTTTTAGACTCGATCTATGCCTGGAGACTTTATACGCATATAATGTCTCCTAACTTAGGTTTGCTCCAAACTTAAATTGTAGACTCCCCTTGATGTCTTCTACCTTATGTGTTGACTAAAGGGACCTTGCACGTCGACACCGTGTGCAAGCATAAGGGTTGGAAGCACACAACCTGTGCAAAAACAAGCTCTACAATAGACAACATGTCACTCTCCTCCCGTGTCGTTGTCGTTGAGGGAATCTTGCACATGCCAAGAGGAAGATGCCATTGCTACTGCCCCTCCTCCTCGCTGCCGTAGTAATCGCCATTGCTCAATTGCCTATGTCCTCTCTCTCTCTCTCTCTCTCTCTCTCTCTCTCTCTCTCTCTCTCTCTCTCTCTCTCTCTCTCTCTCTCTCTCTCTCTCTCTCTCTCTCTCTCTCTCTCTCACACACACACACACACACACACACACACACACACACATGCTCACAGACAAAAAAACCCAAGAGGATAAGGAAAGGACAAAGCTTAGTACCTTCTAAATGAAGAAAATCCAAGCTTACAATCCTTATCTATGGGTCTATCCCTTTCACATATGGGCATCCATATTTGGCCAGACAGCACTAAATAAGTCTATTGTGCTTCTCATCTGCGATCACTAACCCTTGACCATAAACCTATGGGATTGACAAGCCCGACCCATGACTAAAAATATGAAAAAACAATAATAATGGCATGGGCTGACATTGGAACATACTTTTCCTAGGTTCTAGGCCTTATTTCCCCCTTGTAGATGCAAAGGTGCATAGCATCCACCCCCCTCTAAACCCGCACATCCTCTAACATGTGCAACCTCTTTCTACCTTGTGGCATCAACTATCCTTTCTCATCCCACGATTTCCTTCAGGATCATGTAGGAAACTCAAAACTTTGTCTACATTGAGCATAAGAATCTGATCAACAAAGAATTACCTAAATCATAGCTCCCATAGAATCCTTAGAAGCTTTGGAACCCTAAGAACCCTACAATCAAATTCTAGAACTTTGAGAACCCTTATAGCCTTGTGAACCCTGATAACCGTGAGAAGTACTTTGAAGCTTACTACACCCTTCAAAACCTCCTAGTTCATAGGGAAAACCGTAGACTTTATAGATTCCCCTTTCCAAAAACCCTACCCAGGTATAGTTCCAAACCATTCCTTTGTATGGCATATCTGGAATACCATATCCCTTACTCAAGTTCTTCTCTTCAAAATTGCAGTCCTTTCCATCAATTGCACATATCCTCATACCCTTTTGATACAACACATAAATCAAGCTATGCTTCACATGATTCAAGTTATCCAAGTTCTTCTCTCCTAGCCAAGAATTCTTAGCAATAATGTCTTCTTCACTAGATTGTACATGTATGTCATAACCCTACATTCTACAAAGAAGAGTACAAATATCGTCACGTTTTTCAACAGATCTTTGCATGTATCATCTTTGAGACTACACAAAATAGATCCTCATATAAAAATGAATCACACAAATGCACTAAATCCACTTTTTCATAGTATATGTCACATTCTACTTTGTAGTGCTATGTATACCTTTGAAAGGTGACATTTATCTCCCTTTCCAAGTCATCCTCAGAGATATGCTTCCAATCACTTTGACATGACAGATCAGACACCTGCTTACACCCCATATCCTAAACCCCTCTATTTTTGGAGCATGAAGATTCATAACTCAAAATCTTTTGCAGAATTACGACACCCTATTGATACTCATGCTCATGTGGATTGGAAATGATGTTTGATTCAGACACCCCCTATTAATCACCCCCTCTTCTAGTATCTCAATTGCATCCACTAGTAATTGCTCTCGAACAATCCAATCATCTGGATTACATCTTTGTTTTTTATTTTCATCCTGAGCTTTTGATGCATCTTTGATTTTGTCTGCTTCATCAAGTATAACCATGTTCCCCGATTCCTATTGTTTACTCCATGTCATCATCCTTTCCTACTCTAAGTCAATATAATCATAAAATTCTCGTATAAAATCATTTGCAAAATCATCCCAATTGCTGTCATCCTCCCTTGCAAGTTAATGAATTTTGAACCCACTACTTTTTCAATTATTGTAACCATGCATTCTTAAGAAACACCTTGAGCTTTCATTTCTACTTTATAACATCTAACATGCCCTTGAAAGAAATTGCACTCTTTAAACACTATTTCTAATGCCCTTTTCACTACATCTTCCATCTTTGATTGGTTTTTCGCTCGTAATCTCCTTGCTACTGAAGGAAAGCAATAAAATCATCTAGTATCCATAATTCTTTTAGATCGGCCAATTTTTCTTTTGCTTGTATTCTGGCTACTTTGCCTTGAGTTCACCAAGATGTCTAGTGTAGAAGAATCTTATCAAGAAGTTGTGCCACTTTTAGCCAGCAACCTCTGCATATATGAGCTAGGGAGAGAAATAGACTAAAATTCACATACTAGAAAAGTACTCTGCACTTTAAATCCCCTAATAAAACATTATTCATTTATTGAATAAAATACATCTAAAAATATGTTGTCTTACTTTTATCGTGGAAGTTTTAATTCCTGCCTTGCTCAAGTTGATCACTTGATTCAGGATTTTTTGTGTAAACCTTTGATACTCTTGGCACTTGAGACACGATTCTTGATTGTCCTATCAAACTTTTGCAACCTCTAGACTCTTTATATATGCCAGTTAATCTCTGTTCAATGAGCCCTTGCTTCTCAAATCTCCCTTGCTTATGCTTCTTGTCAAGACGTCGGCTTATGATTCTTGACCTTGCACTTGCTTCTCACCTTGGAACTTTCTTTTGAATCCTTGGACTTGCCTTTGCACGGGAACTCACCCTTGAATTGCTTGAACTCTTGAACTTCCTCGAAGCCTTGTTTTTTTCCCTGGAACTCACCCTTGAAGCTCTTGAACTCTAGTATCTCATCCTCAAAGGAGTCAAAGTCAAAGCTCTTCCTTGGAGCCTTTCTTTTTTCCCTTAAGCTCACCCTTGAAGCTCTTGAACTCTAATATATTTTCCTTGAAGCTCTTCCTTAAAGCTTTTCTTTTTTGAGATTTTTCCCCTCCAGCTCACCCTTGAAGGTCTTGAACTCTCGTAGGGTAGAGGGGCCAGTAGCGAGACGGCTGCCAATAATAACACACGACACCCCCTGGAAGAAGCACAGTGGCATGTGGGTTGTTGGCTTAGGCAAGCTGATGTGGGATCATGCCATTCGTTGAAACCTTGGTTCAAACCCGGATTGAATGCATCCTTGTTTTGGCGCCTCGTCGTCTCAAATGTCTCGATGATCGGTTTTTGCATTGAATGTCGTGCCAACCTATCCCAAATGTTTTGCGCAAGGGTAGCTTTGGAACCACCTATGTCATCTGAAAGCACTACGCAATGCGCATCTTTTGTGCCCCTTGCAACCCGAAATTGGCTATGGAGTGAGGAAATCTGTTGTGCGCAAGTTAAATGTACCCTTACTGGCCCCTCTACCCTATCACATCCTCGAAGCCCTTTCTTGAAGCTCACCCTTGAACCTTTTGCTTTTGAAGCTCAAACCCTTGAATGTGTGCTCCTCCCGTAGAGGAATGCCCTACGTGACTCCCTTTTAGAGCTCAATCCTTTTGCCTTTAATAGCATCATCCCAAGATATTTTAACTTCTTACAGGAGTCCCCCTTGATGATGTGGTGGTGCATCTTTGACTTGATAAAAAATGAGCATATCTCATTTCATTGCCCACGCAATCCAGGTTATGTATTTCCCATGATGAGCATCGCAAGCTTCCCTTCTTCTCATGCTTGTTGCATGCACTATTTATGACAAGGCAATGATAGGAGCAATGGGGCATGGACCTAGGCTAAGCATGGAAGTTAAAGATCTCTACACCAAGGGTTATATAGAGAGAGGTTGGGTGGAGGAGAGCATTCCTTAGTTCCCATTGGTCTTTCACTGGTATCAAAGCTTAGGGCTCTCTCGCTCTCTCTCTCTCTCTCTCTCTCTCTCTCTCTCCTTGAGGAAGGAAGAACGGGATAGAAGAGCGGCCTCGGCAAAATGCATGAATGCATGAAAAGAGAAGAGAAAGCATGGAGTTTGGGCTTGCATGTGCCATGTGACTGCACCTTTGATGGAGTGATGAAAATGATTAACTGGTGCTAATTGATCGGCGCTAAATTTTGAGTATTGTTCGAGTTGCATCTTTAACTTATGCTTAATTCTCATGCATGCAACCAAATTTGCATGACATCAAAATCACAACATGCAACTTGGTTCTTGCGTAATTAAGCTTGCATGGCTCGCGTTTTTCTTGGAGAAATCGTGGGAAAAAGACGAGCGTATATAGGGTTCTCCATCGGTCTTCTTTTCCATTGACATTGTTGTAGATGCAATTACTAATTTTTCTTTTCCCCCTTTCATATTCCTTAATTTGGGCTCCCGAAGACAAAGGCCTTGGACACACAAGGGGGGATCCCCATGCTTGCTAGAAGGGAAACATAAATTGATCTCCGGCTTGCAAGGTTGAAAATCCCCCCGAGGGCTTAGAGCGTGGAGATCTTCAAAAGCATTCCGCCTGCTAAATTTTTTACTTTTTGTAGAAAAGTTACAAAGCAAAAATGGTGAACTTGATGACATTGAGCATCAATCCGGGGCATCGATTTGGCTCTCTATTGTGTGCAACACAAGTGTTTTACCATTTGGGAGCTACAACCTCGGGCTAGGAAAAATTATCATGTTCCTAAGGGTGCATGTTCAACAGAGGAAAGCATCTCGCATCAAACTTTCTGTTTTTGAGGTTCAGTTAAGGAGGGAAATTTGGGGAAAAAGGTATGTTTTTCATCATACTATCATCACATTTCGGGAGATCGATGATGTTCAACCAGGGGTAATACAATGAGGCATGCTTTAGCAACTAGCATGGTCTAGATCAGGGCACATTTGTTCTTGGCATGGAAACAAAGGCCCATAAAACATCTATTTTTTTAATGCATGCAAAGCATATTATCACATACAAGACATAAGCAATTATCAATGCAAGTCACGGGCTACGGTAGCCACTTGACTTCAGTGCACAGTTGGTAAGAAAGCTAAATTTGGCAATATTTTTAATATACGTGCTTTCCAAACTCTCCAAGCATGACAACCATACATGGATTTGATGATGCAAAGTAGTATTTTGAAGTTTCTTATGATTGATTGGGGCCACTAAATAGATAAGGGGTTATTTCAATATTGATGCTAATGGCCTATCAAGGCTTTTTGTTAGGTTCTTTTGCAAGCCACTCAAAATGACACAAAGTTGATGTTCTTGGGAGGGCCGGCAATGCACTGCCAAGTAGTATGGTTCATTTAAGAATCTCAAAATTTTTTGGTGTTGATTATCCATTGCAATCAATGAGGCCATCTCCACAGCATTTGCGAAGATGGTATGCATAATTTTTGCAATTTCATACTTGATTTGTTATGATTATGCACCTGTTGGTTGTTATAATGGAGCATGGATCAATTAGATTTCAAGGTGATCTTGTGATAGTTGAGCAAGGCTCAACAATAGAGCATAAATAGATGATAAGGTTCTTTTTACCTAGGGTACTAGGTACATTGCAAGTTTTGCATACTCATTGCCATTTTGGGTGTACATTAGTTTGCTTTTGGTACAAGTCTCATGGGTTGGCCCTTGTTTCCTCATGCATGGCGTGTGAATGTTTGCTGACCAATCAAAAAAACCTTGAGCACATTAGCTTGATTGAATTTTGTTCTTCAAATATCACTGTCTAAAGCAAGGATTCCTCTTTTATGATTATGGCATAGTACCTTCCAGTGCTAGAATATGCTATCAGTATATCAATTTATTTATTTTTTTGTGGGGGCCGAGGGGCTTTGCAATTGTTCCAATGAATGCCGACATGAACCAAGCCAAGCGGCTTACAAGCTACTTAGAACAAGTTCTTGGTATATTAGAATTCACGGCTATGCACTGGATTCAAAGTATGATACTTCAACAACCATGACTACGAGCTAGTTCTACAAAATTCCTAAACTTGAATTGGGGGTCTTTAGTAGGGATTTTAAGCCTTGTTACTATTTCAAGCTTTTGGATTTTGAGATAACTGGCACACTACATGCACCAAGTTTGGAACATCTCAATGTTTTATGTGTTTTAAACCTTTAGCATCATGCCTTTGCAAAGCAAGGTTCTTTGAATGCCATAACCAAAACAAAGGCTTCTATCCCATTCCAATGCATTGCTTATTGCATTAGGACGTATGACAAGGCAACATGGTTGGAGGAGTCAATGGCAATTAAACCTGGTATATTTTCTTGTTCTCTTTGCAATGACTACATCAGTGGGCTTTCTATATATATCATTGGTTCTATGCACAAGGTGCATGCACTATAGATAATGATTTTATTATGTAGTAGATACGAATGGCCTGGCTATCTAGCAATCATTTCTGAAGGAGTACGAGCGGAAGTGTGACGCGAGAGAGAGTGCGAGAAGAAGAGCTCGACGATATGGTGAACTCACTCTACTGTAATGTGTAGAGCATAGTGAGTTCTTATTAGGTTTTTACAAAAGAATATGTGTACATACCTGGCGGCCCGCCCACTTACCTGGGCGACCACATTGGGCTTTATACCCCAACAACCTACCACTTAAAGTCCAATGTGGTACTTTAAGTGTGAGAGAAGCTACTATACAAGCTAATATACAAGAGATGTAGAGAAGTGATGTACTACCCTACACCTAACTGCTTGCGAAAATGCGCAAAGCTCTCTGAGGGAAGTCCTTTTGTAAGTAGATCAGTAGGATTTTCTGTGGTGTGAACTTTGACAAGCTAAAGTTGCTTATCCTCGAGCATTTCCCTGATGAAATGATACTTCACATCCACATGCTTTGTCTTTGAGTGATAAACTGGATTGCGAGCCAATTGTATAGCACTTTGACTATCAAAATATAACACAGGCATCTCTTCTTTGATTCCCAAGCCTGTTACTAGTCGATTAAGCCAAATTGATTCTTTGCATGCCTCTGATGCTGCAACATATTCAGCCTCTGTAGTAGACTGAGTAACACAATCTTGTAATCTAGAACGCCATGATAGTGCTCCACCAGCCAATGTAAAGACATACCCTGACGTAGACCTTCGGTTGTCTAAGTCACGTGCATAATCTGAGTCTGTAAAACCCTTTACACTTAGCTCCTGACTCCCATAGCATATACGCATACTCTTTGTAGCTTTCAAGTATCTCAATATTCCTTTCACTGCCTCCCAATGTTTCTTGCCTGGGTTTGACATGTATCGACTTACTACTCCCACTGCAAATGCAATGTCTGGGCGAGTAGCAATCATTGCATACATCAAACTACCCACTGCAGACGCATATGGAATCTTATCCATTTCAGCCTGTTCTTCCTCAGACACAGGACAATCTTGTTTGCTAAGTTTCACATATGGTGGCAATGGAACACTCAGTGCCTTTCCCTTCTCCATATTGAAACGTTGCAAAACCTTGTCAATATACTCTATTTGAGATAACCAAATCAACTTCTTTGATCTGTCTCTCTCAATGCGCATACCAAGTATATGACTTGCCTCACCCATGTCTTTCATGTCAAACGATTTTGCCATCTTTGACTTCAAAGCTGAAATTTCTTCCAAGTGCTTGCCAGCAATCAACATGTCATCCACATACAAAATAAGGATCAGCCAATTGCCATCCTTAGCCTTCTTTGTATATAGACAGTGATCGAACTCACTACGTTTGTAGCCTTGAGAAAGCATAAACTTGTGGAATTTATGGTACCATGCCCTCGGTGATTATTTTAAGCCATAAAGACTCTTTAACAACTGGCATACACAATCTTCCTTGCCTTTCTCAACAAACCCTTCTGGCTGCTGCATGTAAATTTCCACATCTAAATCACCATGCAAGAACGTTGTCTTGACATCCATTTGGTGCAACACCAAATCTAATATGGCAACCAATGCAAGAAAGCATCTCAATGTAGTCATCTTGACCACCGGAGAGAAGACTTCATCAAAGTCAATGCCTTGTTCTTGCTTAAAGCCCTTGGCAACAAGCCTTGCTTTGTACTTTGGCTGACTATCATGAGAGGTGATCTTATACATGTAAACCCATTTACAGGGTAGAGCCTTTTTGCCCCGTGGTAATTTAACTAGCTTCCATGTCTGGTTTTTATGCAGAGCTGTCATCTCTGACTACATGGCCAATTGCCAATTCCCGAAGTCCTTCATTTGCACTGCTTCCTTGTAACATGAAGGCTCATTGCAATCAGTCAACATGACATAGTTCATAGATGGAACAAACCTATTAGGAGGTCGCGTGACACGTCCAGATCTACGCACAATAGGTGGCTCAGGCTCAGCCACAACCTGTGGTTCCACTCTATCCTGTCCTTGCTCCACTTGAGCCCTGACATTTTGTCTTGCACGTGCAGGTCCATCTTCTTGGAAGACAACTCTTCTAATCTCCTTAACCCTCTCTGGTTTAGAATGTTATTTGGATTCATTAAAGTGAACATCATTGCTGCGGACAACCTTTCTGGATTCGGGATCCCAAAGTCTGTACCCCATCTCACTAGAATTACCATAGCCTAGAAAGATGCACTTTCTACTCTTTGGCTCAAGTTTGTTCCTAAATTCCTTTGCAACGTGAGTATATACCTCACAGCCAAAGACTCTGAGATGCTTGTATGAGGGCACCTTGCCTGACCATACCATCTCTGGCACTGAATCCTTCTGCAAAACCTTGCTAGGAGATCTATTTACAAGATGAACAGCTGTTGATACAGATTCAGCCCAAAACCCATTTGGCAGCTGTGCATTAGACAACATACTTCTGACCTTCTCTTGTATGGTCCTATTCATCCTCTCAGCAACACCATTTTGAGGAGTATTGTAAGGAGCAGTAAGTTCACGTTTTATACCTTTTGACTCACAAAAGTCCTGAAAGGCCTTTGAAACATACTCTCCACCATTGTCAGTGCGTAAGCATTTAAGCTTCTTGCCACTCTGATTCTCCACAAGTGTCACAAACGTTTTGAAAACACTAAACGCTTCATCCTTGTGCTTGAGAAAGTAAACCCATACTTTCCTCGAGTAATCATCTATAAATGTCATAAAGTAAGAAGCTCCCCCTAGAGATAGGTTAGGCATAGGTCCACACAAATCACTATGAACAAGTGCCAACTGTGTATCTCTTCTACTGCTTCTATGCTTATGTGGCTGCTGTGTTTGCTTACCATACAGACAATGTTCACAGAATTCAAAATCATTAAATGAAAAGCCAGGCAAATAACCAGAACGAGACAAGATTTCCATTCCCTTCTTGGACATATGTCCTAACCGGCTATGCCACAAAGAAATGTTCGGCTGCTCGGTTACATTGATTACATTTTTAGAGACATTTGATACATAAATCATGTAAAGTCCTCCAGACTTTACTCCATGTGCTACTGTCATAGAACCCTTGGATATCTTCCACATGTTCTATCCAAAAGTGGTGACGTAGCCAGCATCATCAAGTAAACCTGTGATGATCAAGCTCTTTGTAATTGCGGGAACATGTCTCACATTCTTCAGCGTGAAAGAAGAGCCATTCTGAAACTTCAATTGAACATCTCCAACACCTAAGATCTCACATGTCTGCCCATTGCCTAGCCGAACATGATCTTTAGTGGTCACATAAGAAGTAAACCACTCCTTGTTTGGAGACACATGAAGTGATGCCCCTGAGTCTATAATCCAGTCACTCAGTGCATTTCCATCAGATTCTGTAAGAAGAGCTGAGTCCATTGTATTCTTCAAGAAGTAGATGTCTCCTGACACTAGACTGTCATCCTCTGCAACAGTGTTTGTCACATTTATTTCTTGAATCTTCACTGAGGACTTGTTCTTCTCACCATGGTCTTCAGCTTTCTCTTTGCCTTTTTCTGCTTTCCATTCTCTGCAGTCTCTTTTCATGTGACCCTTCTTGCCACAATGGTAGCATTCTATGTCACTCTTGCCTTTAGCACTGCGGGACTTGCTACGAGACTGATTCCTCTTTCCACCTTTGTACTTTTCTTTGGTCCTTCCCCTGACAACTAAGGCTGTTCCTTTGCCTTTGTCCATTGTCTTTCTATTGGTTTCTTCAATAAGCAGACCTCCTTCTACACCTGCTATGTTCAAACCATGTGGAGGTGAAGAATTACTCAAAGCTGTGCGAAAAGTGTCCCAACTTTCCGGCAATGTGATCAACAGGAACATAGCTCTAACAGGTTCATCAAACTTGACACCTTGAGCTGACAACTGACTATAGATTGTGTTGAATTCATTCAGATGATTGGACATAGGTGTCTCTTCTTTCATCTTCAAATCAACAAGCTTCTTAAGCCAGTATACCTGTGAAGCTGCACTCTGCTTCTCATAAAGATCACTCAGCTTTAACCATGCTTGATAAGCCGACATCTCGTCTGCTACATTGAAGTAAACGCTTTCTGCCAAAGTCAGCATAATGGTAGAAAGTGCCAATTCATCCATTTCGCTCCATTAATCTTCGTCCATATCTTCTGGTTTTATCCCTTTGAGCTTTATAGGTTTTATCTGCTTCTTTTGTACCAACACGTGCCAAATTTGCTTCTTCCACAATGGGAAATTGGTTCCATCCAGCTTCTTGATATTGTAAAGAGCAGTGTCCTGTGATCCAGCCATAGCTACGCTTCACAGTGGTTTACTTTCCTTGGAAAAATTCGGCAGAGTTTCCCCTGTAAACTGACCTCTGAACCAATATCAACCTGTCAAATGAACCAAGAAAGCTTCAGATTCTGCATAAATTTCGGCAAAACAGCTCAAAAACACTGTCTCTCTGACACTGTAAGCTGCGGGTAAACCTGTCCTGCACCTGTACTATCTCTGACTGTCCTGTCACTGTCTTGTAAGCATAGACTGCGACAATGCCTCAACGGCAATAAAGCAAAGATGCAATCCCAACTGTCTAACTCACAGTCAATACATCCTAGCTGCCTATCTAAGGGTGCTCGAGGGATCACTCCAAGACCTATATCACCGAAAGGATCTCAACATTCTAGAATCCCCCAGCTCAATAAAACCTCACTCGACCCTCAACAAGGGCTGCAGTAGATCTGACAGTACATAGACTTCCCACAAAGTCATACATCCACAAGTTTCCCACTGTATGTTGTAACCGCTGCGGCGGTTGTTTGCTGCGTGACTCACAGCCAGCAAACCCTCAACAGACATACATTATCTCTGACAATACATCGCATGTGGAAGTACCTGCAATGTCAGGATGAAATCTGGAATATCAAGCAGCAAACACAAGATACCTGATGAACTAGTGGATGTCGCCTACAGACTGTGTGTAGATGCGCCCGTGTCGTATGTGACACGCCTCCAAGAACTGTGAGCCGTCCTTCGATGTGTAGACAGCCACAAATCAACACACTGGGAGTGTCGATATCCTCAGCACCTGCAGTCATAGGCCGAAAACCCCAAATTTGCAGAGTCGGATCTGCACCCGCCAAGACCACGTAGTCGAAAATGGCCTGCGCAGACCTTTGTCGAAGCGGAATGGCGGCCGAGATGACCTCAGAATGAAAATCTGAGAACACCAAGCCCTTCGGGTTCTCCCACAGGATTTGGGGCCGTGTCTTCGCCTGTCGAATTTCACTCCAATCTGAGCTGGTGACTCTAGCGTCCTGCAGTGCTGCCCCGAGCCTCAATCGGAGCTCTGATACCAGTTGAAGGAGTACGAGCGGAAGTGCGACGCGAGAGAGAGTGCGAGAAGAAGAGCACGACGATATGGTGAACTCGCTCTACTGTAATGTGTAGAGCATAGTGAGTTCTTATTAGGTTTTTACAAAAGAATATGTGTACATACCTGGCGGCCCGCCCACTTACCTGGGCGACCACATTGGGCTTTATACCCCAACAATTTCATGTGATAACATGACTCTTCTAAGAGAGCCTCAAGGTAGAAAATCTTTTTCACCCACACATTCATGATTGAGTTCTACTGGTCAGGAATATCTCTTAATCTATGCCAGGCATATCTTATATAAAAGCCCAAAGAATACCTAGTATGAGTGATTTCTTTTAGGTTTTGACAATATTTTCCTCAGTGGGAAGATATGGTTGTTTAATGATCAAGTTGTACATAAGATTCCAACTTGAAAGGATCTCCAGATTAGTCTATACTATCAGTGATATCTATAGAAGAACCATTTTTTGAGTACGACCCAACTAGTGACTGACAAATCACTCAATATGTGTTGATAGTCACTTGTTGGACTCTGCAAGAAGTTCTCAATTGCAAAGAGTAGTAGACAAGTTCACTATGCCAATCTGCAATCACTATTGGTAGTAGACTAGCCTATGATGGTACCCAGCTACCTCATGCTTTAAGTAGTATACTATTGGAATCTGACCATGGGGTTTAGATTGACATGCCAAGCCAAGACTATGGGTCCGTGGGCAAGATAAATTTTGAACTCTAACCATGGTTGCTTTTATTTATTGTGTGCCAATGTTGCACATCTTTTCTTGTTGCAAGTAACATGGTCATGCATAGCTACAAGGTAGCAATTACGATCACGATAGAGATTAGTGTACCGCTGTCGTGCAGCTCCGCTCCCATGCTAAGAAAGATGCCAGGAAAATGCACATCAAGTTTGTTTGAAGCTTACATGATTAATGAATAGTGGTTAAGGCCTGGTAACAGGACAAGTTCAATGCTAAATGTATGCCAGATGCGGCTTTAAAAGGGCCAACAGATGCCTTAATGATGAAAAAAATGATTATGCTTGATGTGAGAACAGATGGAAGATTATGATCTAAAACTGCAGTGCTTGAAGTGCTCTACCGGCCTGTCTTTACGGCTCGTCGATTGGAGCTACGGTGAAGAAGTTATGGCAGTTTGTAGTTTGAGTTAATGCAGATCCGTACTGGATTGGGCAACTGCAGTTGAGGTGACATAGATGAAATGAATGCACGGGCCTGAAGTGCTCACTTCGTGGAGCGCGTCGATCTTTCAAATCAGCAATCGGAGTCCCGGTCGCCAAGATATGGGCCGTTAAAGATTCACCGGGGGCCGGCTCCGTACCAGACCGGTCCGCTCAATCGGTGTGCCATCTGGGAATTTTGCAGCCTCAGTAGGGTTTGTATGCATTTTATGCAGCTTGAGAGGTCTACAGGGATTTACGGCTCGTCAGACAGAGTTCCGCTTGATCAATAATAAGGCTTGAGGCCGATGACAATTGTCGGCATTGCTGAGCTGGGTAATTTTTTCATTATTCGAGATGCCGATATGGACATCAAAATTCACGATGATATTATTAGTCAAGGACTACTAGGAGAAAGATATTCTGCTTGGCATTGCCTTGTCCGGAATGTATACGAAATGCTGTGCTTCACAATGCCTTAGCCGACACTGCATGGCCGGTAAGTGTGCCGAATGCTGCCAATGCCTTGCCGGTATGTATGCTTAATGTGGGCTAACCCATTGCATGGCCGGTAAAGTGTACCTGGATGCCACCATTGGGAAACTTAGCAATGTACTAAAGCGATATGTATGCCTAATGTGGAGCCCGACCAAGCCAAGCCACGAAGCATAGGCCGCCCAAGGGAATGGCCAAAAGGCAGCCCGAGGTCACCCTAAATTAAGAGGGGGAGTGAATAAGTGAGAAAGCAAAGGAAAGAAAAGAGGGAGAAGCGTGCAGGCAGTGGCGAGGACGCAGGGAAGGCAAAGAAGAGGTCGCGCCGGGCTGTAGAGCAGGAATTGGAGAGCGCGCCTGAATCAAGAAAGAATCAGCAGGGCAACGCGACCCTTTTCGGTGCCACTTGCGCCGATTTTGGAGGTGGTCGTGATTCGGGCCTGCCACGTCATAGAGGTGATTTTTTTTTGGGCCTCCCTAGCAACGACGGCGCCGTCGTTGCTAAGGGAGGGAGAGGGCTATATATAGGATATATTTCTTTTGCATGAAGTGTGTGTGGAGAAGCTATCAACGAGAAGGGAGGCAAGTATTGAAGGAAGGGAGAGAGGAGGGAAGAAGAGGAAGCAGGGCTCTATCTCTCAAGCTCTCGAGGCTCAAAGGGCTCGCTCGCTCGCATGCTCTCGGAGAAGCAAGCCACGCTCTCTCTCGTGCTTAAGCAAGGGAGGAAGAAGGGGAGATTCTTAAGCAAGGAAAATCAAGACTCTCTCTCTCTCTCTCTCTCTCTCTCTCTCTCTCGTTTGAACAGGTAAAGAAGCCACATCCTCTCTCTCGTTCTCAGACGAGCAAGGGAGGAAAGAAAGAGGTTATCTCTCTCGTGCATGAGCAAGGGGAAGATACTCTCTATCGATCTCCAATCCAACCAAAGCAAAGGGAAAACTCTCTCTCTTGCTTGACAATCAAAGCCAAGCAAGGGCTTTGCAACCAAGGCACGGCTCTCTCTCTCGGCTTAAGCAAGGAGAGAGCAAACAAGGCTCGTAAGCAGTCTTCGGGGAAGAAGGCCAAGGTTCGAGGTTCAGCATAGCAAGTGAAGGAGTACGAGCGGAAGTGCGACGCGAGAGAGAGTGCGAGAAGAAGAGCACGACGATATGGTGAACTCGCTCTATTGTAATGTGTAGAGCATAGTGAGTTCTTATTAGGTTTTTACAAAAGAATATGTGTACATACCTGGCGGCCCGCCCACTTACCTGGGCGACCACATTGGGCTTTATACCCCAACAACCTCCCACTTAAACTCCAATGTGGTACTTTAAGTGTGAGAGAAGCTACTATACAAGCTAATATACAAGAGATGTAGAGAAGTGATGTACTACCCTACACCTAACTGCTTGCGAAAATGCGCAAAGCTCTCTGAGGGAAGTCCTTTTGTAAGTAGATCAGCAGGATTTTCTGTGGTGTGAACTTTGACAAGCTAAAGTTGCTTATCCTCGAGCATTTCCCTGATGAAATGATACTTCACATCCACATGCTTTGTCTTTGAGTGATAAACTGGATTGCAAGCCAATTCTATAGCACTTTGACTATCAAAATATAACACAGGCATCTCTTCTTTGATTCCCAAGCCTGCAACATATTCAGCCTCTGTAGTAGACTGAGTAACACAATCTTGTAATCTAGAACGCCATGATACTGCTCCACCAGCCAATGTAAAGACATACCCTGACGTAGACCTTCGGTTGTCTAAGTCACGTGCATAATCTGAGTCTGTAAAACCCTTTACACTTAGCTCCTGACTCCCATAGCATATACGCATACTCTTTGTAGCTTTCAAGTATCTCAATATTCCTTTCACTGCCTCCCAATGTTTCTTGCCTAGGTTTGATATGTATCGACTTACTACTCCCACTGCAAATGCAATGTCTGGGCGAGTAGCAATCATTGCATACATCAAACTACCCACTGCAGACGCATATGGAATCTTATCCATTTCAGCCTGTTCTTCCTCAGACACAGGACAATCTTGTTTGCTAAGTTTCACATATGGTGGCAATGGAACACTCAGTGCCTTTCCCTTCTCCATATTGAAACGTTGCAAAACCTTGTCAATATACTCTATTTGAGATAACCAAATCAACTTCTTTGATCTGTCTCTCTCAATGCGCATACCAAGTATATGACTTGCCTCACCCATGTCTTTCATGTCAAACGATTTTGCCATCTTTGACTTCAAAGCTGAAATTTCTTCCAAGTGCATGCCAGCAATCAACATGTCATCCACATACAAAATAAGGATCAGCCAACTGCCATCCTTAGCCTTCTTTGTATATAGAGAGTGATCGAACTCACTACGTTTGTAGCCTTGAGAAAGCATAAACTTGTGGAATTTATGGTACCATGCCCTCGGTGATTATTTTAAGCCATAAAGACTCTTTAACAACTGGCATACCCAATCTTCCTTGCCTTTCTCAACAAACCCTTCTGGCTGCTGCATGTAAATTTCCACATCTAAATCACCATGCAAGAACGTTGTCTTGACATCCATTTGGTGCAACACCAAATCTAATATGGCAACCAATGCAAGAAAGCATCTCAATGTAGTCATCTTGACCACCGGAGAGAAGACTTCATCAAAGTCAATGCCTTGTTCTTGCTTAAAGCCCTTGACAACAAGCCTTGCTTTGTACTTTGGCTGACTATCATGAGCGCTGATCTTATACCTGTAAACCCATTTACAAGGTAGATCCTTTTTTCCCTGTGGTAATTTAACTAGCTTCCATGTCTTGTTTTTATGCAGAGCTGTCATCTCTGACTGCATGGCCAATTGCCAATTCCCAGAGTCCTTCATTTGCACTGCTTCCTTGTAACATGAAGGCTCATTGCAATCAGTCAACATGACATAGTTCATAGATGGAACAAACCTATTACGAGGTCGCGTGACACGTCCAGATCTACGCACAATAGGTGGCTCAGGCTCAGCCACAACCTATGGTTCCACACTATCCTGTCCTTGCTCCTCTCTAGCCCTGACATTTTGTCTTGCACGTGCAGGTCCATCTTCTTGGAAGACAACTCTTCTAATCTCCTCAACCCTCTCTGGTTTAGAATGATATTTGGATTCATTAAAGTGAACATCATTGCTGCGGACAACATTTCTGGATTCGGGATCCCAAAGTCTGTACCCCATCTCACCAGAATTACCATAGCCTAGAAAGATGCACTTTCTACTCTTTGGCTCAAGTTTGTTCCTAAATTCCTTTGGAACGTGAGTATATGCCTCACAGCCAAAGACTCTGAGATGCTTGTATGAGGGAATTTTGCCTGACCATACCATCTTTGGCAATGAATCCTTCTGCAAAACCTTGCTAGGAGATCTATTTACAAGATGAACAGCTGTTGATACAGATTCAGCCCAAAACCCATTTGGCAGTTGTGCATTAGACAACATACTTCTGACCTTCTCTTGTATGGTCCTATTCATCCTCTCAGCAACACCATTTTGAGGAGGATTGTAAGGAGCAGTAAGTTCACGTTTTATATCTTTTGAATCACAAAAGTCCTGAAAGGCCTTTGAAACATACTCTCCACCATTGTCAGTGCGTAAGCATTTAAGCTTCTTGCCACTCTGATTCTCCACAAGTGTCACAAACGTTTTGAAAACACTAAACGCTTCATCCTTGTGCTTGAGAAAGTAAACCCATACTTTCCTCGAGTAATCATCTATAAATGTCATAAAGTAAGAAGCTCCCCCTAGAGATAGGTTAGGCATAGGTCCACACAAATCATTATGAACAAGTGCCAACTGTGTATCTCTTCTACTGCTTCTATGCTTATGTGGCTACTGTGTTTGCTTACCATACAGACAATGTTCACAGAATTCAAAATCATTAAATGAAAAGCCAGGCAAATAACCAGAACGAGACAAGATTTCCATTCCCTTCTTGGACATATGTCCTAACCGGCTATGCCACAAAGAAATGTTCGGCTGCTCGGTTACATTGATTACATTTTTAGAGACATTTGATACATAAATCATGTAAAGTCCTCCAGACTTTACTCCATGTGCTACTGTCATAGAACCCTTGGATATCTTCCACATGTTCTATCCAAAAGTGGTGACGTAGCCAGCATCATCAAGTAAACCTGTGATGATCAAGCTCTTTGTAATTGCGGGAACATGTCTCACATTCTTCAGCGTGAAAGAAGAGCCATTCTGAAACTTCAATTGAACATCTCCAACACCTAAGATCTCACATGTCTGCCCATTGCCTAGCTGAACATGATCTTTAGTGGTCACATAAGAAGTAAACCACTCCTTGTTTGGAGACACATGAAGTGATGCCCCTGAGTCTATAATCCAGTCACTCAGTGCATTTCCATCAGATTCTGTAAGAAGAGCTGAGTCCATTGTATTCTTCAAGAAGTAGATGTCTCCTGACACTAGACTGTCATCCTCTGCAACAGTGTTTGTCACATTTATTTCTTGAATCTTCACTGAGGACTTGTTCTTCTCACCATGGTCTTCAGCTTTCTCTTTGCCTTTTTCTGCTTTCCATTCTCTGCAGTCTCTTTTCATGTGACCCTTCTTGCCACAATGGTAGCATTCTATGTCACTCTTGCCTTTAGCACTGCGGGACTTGCTACGAGACTGATTCCTCTTTCCACCTTTGTACTTTTCTTTGGTCCTTCCCCTGACAACTAAGGCTGTTCCTCTGCCTTTGTCCATTGTCTTTCTATTGGTTTCTTCAGTAAGCAGACCTCCTTCTACACCTGCTATGTTCAAACCATGTGGAGGTGCAGAATTACTCAAAGCTGTGCGAAAAGTGTCCCAACTTTCCGGCAATGTGATCAACGGGAACATAGCTCTAACAGGTTCATCAAACTTGACACCTTGAGCTGACAACTGACTATAGATTGTGTTGAATTCATTCAGATGATTGGACATAGGTGTCCCTTCTTTCATCTTCAAGTCAACAAGCTTCTTAAGCCAGTATACCTGTGAAGCTGCACTCTGTTTCTCATAAAGATCACTCAGCTTTAACCATGCTTGATAAGCCGACATCTCGTCTGCTACATTGAACTAAACGCTTTCTGCCAAAGTCAGCATAATGGTAGAAAGTGCCAATTCATCCATTTCGCTCCATTCATCTTCGTCCATATCTTCTGGTTTTATCCCCTTGAGCTTTATAGGTTTTATTTGCTTCTTTTGTACCAACACCTGCCAAATCTGCTTCTTCCACAATGGGAAATTGGTTCCATCCAGCTTCTTGATATTGTAAAGAGCAGTGTCCTGTGATCCAGCCATAGCTACGCTTCACAGTAGTTTACTTTCTTGGGAAAAATTCGGCAGAGTTTCCCCTGTAAACTGACCTCTGAACCAATATCAACCTGTCAAATGAACCAAGAAAGCTTCAGATTCTGCATAAATTTTGGCAGAGTCTCCTTTGTAAAATGGCTCTGGTGCACTCAAAAAACAGACCAAAAAACAGCTCAAAAAACACTGTTTCTCTGACACTGTAAGCTGCGGGTAAACCTGTCCTGCACCTGTACTGTCTCTGACTGTCCTGTCACTGTCCTGTAAGCATAGACTGCGACAATGCCTCAACGGCAGTAAAGCAAAGATGCAATCCCAACTGTCTAACTCACAGTCAATACATCCTAGCTGCCTATCTAAGGGTGCTCGAGGGATCGCTCCAAGACCTGTATCACCGAAAGGATCTCAACATTCTAGAATCCCCCAGCTCAATAAAACCTCACTCGACCCTCAACAAAGGCTGCAGTAAATCTGACAGTACATAGACTTCCCACAAAGTCATACATCCACAAGTTTCCCACTGTATGTTGTAACCGTTGCGGCGGTTGTTTGCTGCGTGACTCACAGCCAGCAAACCCTCAACAGACATACATTATCTCTGACAATACATCCCATGTGGAAGTACCTGCAATTTCAGGATGAAATCTGGAATATCAAGCAGCAAACACAAGCTACCTGATGAAATAGTGGATGTCGCCTACAGTCTGTGTGTAGATACGCCCGTGTCGTATGTGACACGCCTCCAAGAACTGTGAGCCGTCCTTCGATGTGTGGACAGCCACAAATCAACACTCTAGGAGTGTCGATATCCTTGGCACCTACAGTCGTAGTCCGAAAACCCCAAATTTGCAGAGTCGGATCTGCACCCGTCGAGACCACGTAGTCGAAAATGGCCTGCGCAGACCTTTGTCGAAGCCGAACGGTGGCCGAGATGACCTCAGAATGAAATTCTCACAACACCAAGCCCTTCGGGTTTTCCCACGAGAGTTGGGGCCGTGTCTTCGTTTGTCGAATTTCACTCCAATCTGAGTTGGTGACTCTAGCCTCCTGCAGTGCTGCCCCGCCTCGATCTGAGCTTTGATACCAGTTGAAGGAGTACGAGCGGAAGTGCGACGCGAGAGAGAGTGCGAGAAGAAGAGCACGATGATATGGTGAACTCACTCTACTGTAATGTGTAGAGCATAGTGAGTTCTTATTAGGTTTTTACAAAAGAATATGTGTACATACCTGGCGGCCCGCCCACTTACCTGGGCGACCACATTGGGCTTTATACCCCAATAGCAAGCAGGACAAGTTTTGAGAGCTCGGAGCAAGACGACCATGAAGGGAAATTGGAAAGTCTAGTGCTAAAGAAAAGGCAAGATAGTGTTAGAAGACAAATCGAACAGATGGAACCGGCACATTAGGATTTTTCTTGTCAGCAGGCAACCTAGTTTAATTATTTCTTTTTGATGAGTTGCGGAGCCGTTAACGGCCCGGAGTGATCTTTAATGGGAGTTTAAGCTCCTAAACTGTCATTAGCATTATTTAATGGTGTAGTTAACGACACTTCTTCTTGATTGTGTATCAGTTTCATTGGTGTTACCAATTTTCGAGCAAGTTTTGTGTGTCAATAGCATTACCAAGTAATTAACTGCTGTTGTATTGTGCGGTGCGGCAATTTTTCACTCTCAATTTTTCCACAGCCAGTAGCCCGGCGCTGATCTGGCTCAAGTTTCGAACACTTATCCCCCGACACCTGGTGAACCCGACGCGAAATAGAGCCGGGGTGGGAAAATTGTTGAAGCCTATGTCTACAGCACAAGAGGCAGCCATGCAACAGATGATGCAGCAGTTTGCGACATACATGCAACAGCAACAGGCTGCCCAGCAGCAACATAATTTTCAAGAGCGGATTCGCAATGCTCGGCAAAGTGTTACAGAAAAGCTTGAAAGGTTTGAGGGCCGAGATATTCAAAATTTTGCAATTTTTATGAGCAGTCTATGGAAGATAATGGTATTGAAGACCAGGATTCAGTGGAAGGATTTCATCTGATTGCAGTACCAGAACTTAGGGCCCGGATTAAAGAAATTCAAGCAGCTCAAGGGCCGAACTGGCAGGAATTTAAGAAGGCGCTGCAAGAGGAATATTTTCTCGAGGATTCTCAACGGGTGACCAGACAGAGTTTTATGAAGTGGGTGCAGAAGAAGGGTAAAAATTTATCTGCATGAGAACTGTTGCTAGAGTTTGAAAAGAAGTTTGATCAGTTCTCGTCAGCAGAACAACGTTCCTTGAAGGATCAAAAGGTGGAATTGTTTATTCAAGCTGTTGATCCGCGACTACAAAAGAATTTGGTGCAATTATTGGAGGACCCGACAGGAGAATTGGGGTTGACATCGGATTGGAAAATAGTCTGTGAAGCGGTGAATATGATTGTAAAACGACAGAAGCGAGCTGACAAGCAGATCATGGTTGAGGTTGTAGATGATGATGAAGAAGAGATTAAAGAGAAGACGCCCTCTGCAATACCCAAAGTGGAGGGGCCTGTTCTTGACGACCTGGTTAAAGGTATTCAAGAACTAAATTTGAATTTTAAAACTGTTAAATTTGAAGGGTTAGCTGCAAAGTGATCTACTTCTGAACCTAAGCAGCAGCAACCACCACGTAAAAATTGGGATCGATGCATGTGGTGCGATAGTGAAGACCATAGGTTTGTGAGAGAGTGTCATGAGTTTGATGAAGCTTATAAGAAGAATGTGGTTTTTTGGAAAGACAAGAAGATTCATCTCAGGGTGATAGGGGAACTGCTCCGCTTGAACTTTGGCAGAGGCGGAATGAAGAAGATAGTGGAGGAAATACAACATAATGTTGCCCTTGTGGAAGCAGCTACATATGGGCTGCAAGTTTGTGGTAAGGAAGATGACGATGGTACAGGTACAAAGGGCCAGTTGTGGCCATATGCTTTAAAGACAACAGAGGCAGGTAAGGTAACATATGAGAAGTTACACTAGGTGGGTAATTCAATTCGAGAAACTACTGGGTGGACCGATCCAGTGGATTCTCTTTCATTATCTGCTTATATTGCTAAAGCTCAAGCCAATGAAGCTATGGTGGAAGAGAAACGAAAAAGAGATGAAGAGGTGGCTGGGACGTCAAAAAGGCAGACGAGATCCAACAATAAGAAAGAAGACGTGCCAGCTCCTAAACCTACTCCGGAGGTGGTTATGGAAGAGGCTCCGAAGGAAACGAAGCAAGGTAAGCCTAAAGGGCCCTCGTATAAACTCAAGTCTGATATTGAATTGGCTACAGATTTGAAGAAAGTTTTTGAATAACGTATCGTAAATAGTAAAGTGGAGCTCACCTTGGGGGATATTCTTGGAATTGCTAAGTGCGAGTTCCATGAAGAGATCATCGACATTATAAAAAGAAAGCGGCAAGTACCAAGTGCTCAAGAGTCAGATCTAGTTAAAAGCCAAGTGGTTCGTCACACTGAAGCAATTTTGGAAGACTATGAAGAGTACTTAGTAGATCTTGAAGAAGATGAGCCAAAGCCTGTGGTGGTTCCCAGCCCGATTATACCTGAGGTAAGAAACATGCATTTTAATGACGGTGAAGATGAAGAAGTTATACCCAAGAGTCACTTTTCGAGGACTCATTGGGCAAGAGCAGCGACTAAAACAGTGGTAAAGCTTGGCGACATTGAGGAGCCGGTCTTAGCCCTCATAGACCATGGGTCAGAAATCAATCTCATGGCAAATAATTTGCACCAAAAGGGGAAGTGGCCTATTGATGTAGATCACGGGTGGCGGATTCGAGCTGCCAACATGCTTCCTGGAGATCTTTACGGTGCATGCGCAAATGTTAAGGTAACTATTGGGGATGTCTGTGATGAGCAAAACTTTTTTATACAGGAGCATTCCTCCTACCCGTTGATTCTAGGACAACCATACATTACGGCTGTGCGGATGGAAACTAAGGTGCTGGATGATGGCTCGGCCTATGCCAGGGTTCGAAGTCGAGATGGTAAGAAAGCGGTTCAATTTCTAACTGTATGTGTTGATCATGCTAGAAACAAAGACAGTTTACGTGATCGTCCAATGCCAAAGATACGTAAGGAGTTTAAAGAACAAAGATTTACTCAGGATTTTCTTGGGGTGCCACTATAAAGCGGGACTATGGTGGTGCAAGTGAGGAGAAGTTCTCGCAAAGAGAAACCTTCTCTTTAGGATTTCTAGGGTTGACATCTGAGGGTTCAGTATCTTACAGGAAATTTAATGATTTAACTAAGTGGGAGAAACAATATGTTTCAAGCATTCAAAGTGACTTGTAGGGATGTGATGTGCTAGAACCGGATGATGTGATTTCAAGAATCTTCGAAGAGATCTCTTATGTTGATACTATGTCAGAGCTTGAGGATATCAAGTAGAACAGGTTAGAAAGTGGAACTGAAGTTGTTAAAGTGCACTCAATGGACATATACGAGGCACTTATGCATATTGAGGATGACTTGGATAAAGAAGTTGAAGCAAGAGACGAAGTACAAGACAGTTGCAAAGAAAGTGAGACCTGTGGCTACACCTCTACCAGAGGGAAGTGATGAAGTAATTAAAGAAGCTTCTCGACAGCCTATGCTCAGAAATCCTAAGAACATTGGGCACAAATTCACTAGAGAGACATTGCAGCAGCTTAAGGTGGGAGAAGATGGTTTTCTCAACGAAGAGGAAATCAAGTGTTTTCAAGGTATGCTCGAAAAACATGGTAAAGCTTTTGCCTTTGAGACAAGTGAGATTGGGTGTGTGGATCCAAGTGTTGTAGCACCTATGGTTATATTCACTATTCCTCACATGCCATGGAGCTTACGTCCTATTCCAGTTCCTAAAGCTCACTTGCCAAAGCTTATCAATTTGCTTAATGAGAAGATACAAATGGGAATCTTGGAACCATCATGTGCGCCATACTCTAACCGATGGTTCACTGTTCCAAAGAAAAATGGTACTTTCAGGTTCATACAGGATATGCAGCCTGTTAATAAGGTAACAGTCCGCAATGTGGGTATCGGCCCAATTGTGGCTGAATTTGTTGAGGCTTTTGCAGGTAGGTCAATTTATTCTATGGGTGATCTTTATTCTGGATATGATCAATTTCAGTTAGCATTGGAGAGCAGGGATCTTACTACGATGTGTACACCTCTCGGATTGGTAAGGATGTGCACTCTGCCACAGGGTGCTACTAATTATGTAGCTCATATGATGAACGGCATGAATAAGGTATTAAGGGACTTTATCCCACATGTTACTATGTCTTTCATTGATGATCTACCGATTAAGGGCTGTGAGGAAAGCTCAAAAGATGAGGTAAAAGATCAGAGGGTGTGCCGACAGTTTGTTGCTCAACATATTGCTGACTGTGATGCTATTTTATCCAGGCTTGAAGAAGTTAACCTAACACTTTCAGGGAAAAAATCAACTTTTGGTGCCAAAGAGGTTCTAATTGTAGGGCACATGTGCAGTCCAGAAGGTAGAAGGCCAAGTACGACTAAAGTTGAAGCTATTCAAAAGATGAAGGAAACGTGCTCTTAGGTTACTGAAGTTCGTTGGTTTCTGGGTGCATGTGTTTTCTATCTTATTTGGCTGCCACATTTTTCTCATGTTGCAGAAATGCTTTATCAACTGCTAAGAAAAGGTAAAAGATTTGTTTGGGAAGAAGTTCATACATAGGCTATCAAAAAATTAAAGAAGATGCTTCTTGAGGCTTCGACCTTGAGTAATGTTGACTACAAACGCGGAAGGCCGGTAATCTTGACAGTTGACACTAGCCCGACATGTATTGGCTGGGCTATAGGTCAAGATGATGAAGAAGGTAACAGATATGCGGTTCGATTTGGAGCAAAAATGCTCAATGATCGCCAAAGAGGCTACCCACAGGTTAAGAGAGAACTTTGGGACGTTGCTACTGCTCTAAGGTCTCATAAAGAATACTTTATTGGAGCTTCAGTCGTGGTAGAGACAGATTGCTTGCCACTGATAGGGATGATTGCAAACTGCTCTACTCCGGATATTGCTATGCTACGATGGATAGCCTATATTAAGTCTCTTAATCCTGAATTTTTTCATATTGCAGGTAGAGATAATCCTGTTGCAGATATGTTATCAAGAGCTAGATTTGAAGATGAAGAAGAGATGCTGACCCCAAGTGATGATGTTGGCTTGAAGTTCTATTCGTCTTCTTATCTGTATGCAAATTGTGGAAATATTGCTCATGCTTTTGAGGTATTTTCTGAAGGGTTCAATGTATAGAGGGATTCAGTCTACCTTAAAGGGAATTGAAACATATTTCTATTGGCCTACCATGAAAGTGAACATACAAGAGTATGTTTCTAAATGTGTGGTATGCCAAAAGACAAAATTTGATAGAGGGAAGCAACTTGGATTGCTTCAACCCTTGCCAATTCCTAATTCACCATGGGAGAGCATATCCATGGAGTTTATCTTTGGATTGCCTAAGTCTATCCATGGGAATACGGGAATATGGACGATAGTAGACAGGTTCAGTAAACAAGCTCATTTTATACCTGTCAAAAAGACTATCAAAGCCCATCAAATGGCAACCCTCTTCATTTCACAAATTTTCAAGTACCATGGCTTGCCAATGTCTATAGTGTCGGATAGAGATCCTAGAATGACCAATAATTTCTGGAAGGGTCTCTTTGAGAATTTAGGAACAAGGCTAAACTTCTCTTCTGCCTATCATCCACAAACGGATGGCCAAAGTGAAATAGCTAACCTAACAATTCTCAATCTACTAAAAGCCTATGTAACGGAAGTAGATCAAAGATCCCAATGGGAGAAGTACTTACCCTTAGTGGAGTATGCTTACAATAACACTGTACATACTTCCACGGGAAAAGAACCTTTCAAGGTAATTGAGGGAAGATCAAAAAGTCCCTTGCTACTTAAGGTACATGGGAAGATCTTCTTTGGTGTAGATGAGTATAGCCGAGACCTACAAGAATCTTTTCAAAATATTAAGGATGCTATCTCTATCTCACAGCAAAGGCAAAAGGCTGTTGCTGACAAGCACAGAAGAGCCCAAGCCTTTAAAGAAAACGATTGGGTCTTGTTAAAGTTTCCCAAGGCTTGATTAAGTCACACGACGGGCAAGAATCCTACGGGCCACCAAAAGTACTATGCTAAACTAGCAAAAAGGTACTATGGTCCCTTCCAGATTCTTAGGCCAATCAATGAGATGGCCTATCAACTCAAGTTGCCCAATCATTGGCTCATACACAATGCTTTCCATGCGAGCGTATTAAAGCCTTACAAAGGAGAGCCACCTCAAGAACCAACTATTGAAGACCCACCGGAGATCGAGGACCAAGAGGAGGTGCTGCAGCCCGAGTCCATTCTCCGACATGAAGACAAGGTATTAAGAGGCGGTAAGACTATCCGACGATATCTTATTAAGTTTAAGAATTATCATTTTGAAGATGCTAGATAGATGCAAGGCATACAATTAAAGGATAACGTAAACCTTGTCAATGCTTACAATGCTTCCCAAGAGTAAGCAAATGTACAAAATGTTAAAAATGAACAAAGTTCTTTTTGTCTTATAAGACTCTCTTTTTCTTTATTGTGCACAAACATGAAGTAGTATGCATGCTTAGATCAAGTTTGAGGAGACGACGTCTCCCAAACACCAAGTAGAGCTTGTCACTCTACTATAGAAGACTGATAGGACTAATGTGCAGACATGCTTGCCGCAGCCTCAGGATCTCAAGCGCCAAATGGACTAGTCATCCATTGTGGAATGATGTCGTAGGGTAACATAGGGATCCTCTACCCGCTAAGAAAAGGACTCATATTCTAGCTTTTTCTCCCCTGGCACTTCCCCACATTAAATGATCCGTTTAATATGAGAAAATCATTTAGGAGAATTAGATATTGATTATTATGACATTACGTCTCTCTTGAAATCATAGTCGTCCTCTATTGGTTAAGCTAGCAGACCGGCCACAGTAGGGATCCAAATGGGGGGCCATCTGCAAAAGAGCCATGTGCAACAATGGGCTAAAAAGACCCTAAGGTTCAACCCATTAAGACTTCCAAAATGCTAAGGTTCCAAAATTCGAAGGTTGTGTCCAAAGGTCAACCCTAGGGGAAATTGGATGCTTTGTGTGTAACTAAAAAGTCTTTGCATATCCCTACATGGGAGGGGGCGAGACCTTCTTCTAGGGGATGAGAGAGAAAGTCACACACAGGCTCCCTTTACACAAAGGGAACTAGGGACACATGTCAGCTCCCTAGCCCAGATGCCCACAAGGTGTGCCGAATTCCTATCGGATGGCCTTGGAGGTGGACCAATGAGAATTAGGCTACAGTAAATCTAGTTTAATTAATTTAAAAACATTTAATAAAAGAACCAATGAGAATTAAGTCTCCTAGAAGACTATTGGACAGTCTCCCAAGGGGTCCAATGAGCATTCAGGAACCCAATGGCTTGCCTGATTCCTATTGGCCAGGAGGCAAAGGGGTCCAATGAGAGTTTATTTTAATTATTAAATTACCTAAATCTCTCACAAAAGGGGAAAGGGGGACACATGTCAATAGGCTATCACTTATGCTGCTTAATAATCATTGGCTTGACTTGGGGAGGGCCAATGGGGAGATAGCAAGGGCAAATAGAAAGAGGGCTCGCCCAAGAGAGAGAGGGGGCTGATTTTTGCAAGGCATTATCACACACACACTCACACAATCTTACGTGTGAAGCAAAGAAGACTATCTCTTCCCAAGCTTTAATGGAGAGCTCATCACCTACTCCAAGCTTGTGAGATAGAAGCCTACATCGACACACTCTTGGCATGTGGATGCAAATCCAACCAAGAGCCAAGCTTCAATGCATGCTCATCTCCTCTACCATGCTAATTACTAAGCTAAGATATGCTAATATGAGTGATTATGTGAGGAGATGTACATCTTTCTCGTAAGATACTCCTTCTTCCTCTCAATCTACTCTCATACCCTGCTAGCTCTCACCATCTTCGAAGGTGTGTGAGGTCTTGGGTCTGAGAACGGGGATAATTAAAGTTGTTTTTACTAAGTGTTTTGCTTAGTGCATGAAGCTTTCATCTTCATTGCACTAGCTAGTCTTGAAGGAACACAAAGAATTGTATTGTACAATGTCTCTCTTGATGGGAGAAACCATAATACAAAGCCTCTGGAGGGGGGACCGGCTCCATGCAAATCCGGTCCTCAACTGTTGTCAATAGCTTAATTTATCTCTCTTTTGAAAGTATTGTTGATGCTATCTAACTAGGTGTTATGCTTTTTGTTGCTCTCTCCACCCAAGCACTCTTGTTTTTAGACCATTAAATGTTACATGTTGTGCGTGACAATGGCTTAGCCGACATTGCATGGCCGGTAAGTGTGCCGAATGCTGCCAATGCCTTGCCGGTATGTATGTTTAATGTGGGCTAACCCATTGCATGGCCGGTAAAGTGTACCTGGATGCTGCCATTGGGAAACTTAGCAATGTACTAAAGCGATATGTATGCCTAATGTGGAGCCCGACCAAGCCAAGCCACGAAGCATAGGGCACCCAAGGGAATGGCCAAAAGGCTGCCCGAGGTCACCCTAAATTAAGAGGGGGAGTGAATAAGTGGGAAAGCAAAGGAAAGAAAAGAGGGAGAAGCGTGCAGGCAGTGGCAAGGACGCAGGGAAGGCAAAGAAGAGCTTGCACTGGGCTGTAGAGCAGGACTTGGAGAGCGCGCCTTAATCAAGAAAGAATCAGTAGGGCAGGGCAACCCTTTTCGGTGCCACTCGCGTTGATTTTGGAGGTGGTCGTGATTCGGACCTGCCACGTCATAGAGGTGATTTTTTTTGGGCCTCCCTGGCAACGACGGCATCGTCGTTGCTAAGGGAGGGAGAGGGCTTTATATAGGATTTTTTTTTTGCATGAAGTGTGTGTGGAGAAGCTATCAACGAGAAGGGAGGCAAGTATTGAAGGAAGGGAGATAGTAGGGAAGAAGAGGAAGCACGGATCTATCTCTCAAGCTCTCGAGGCTCAAAGGGCTCGCTCTCTCTCATGCTCTCGAATACGCAAGCCACGCTCTCTCTCGTGCTTAAGCAAGGGAGGAAGAAGGGGAGATTCTTAAGCAAGGAAAATCAAGACACAATCTCTCTCTCTCTCTCTCTCTCTCTCTCTCTCTCTTGTTTGAACAGGTAAAGAAGCCACATCCTCTCTCTCATTCTCAGACGAGCAAGGGAGGAAAGAAAGAGGTTATCTCTCTCGTGCATGATCAAGGGGAAGATACTCTCTATCGATCTCCAATCCAACCAAAGCAAAGGGAAAACTATCTCTCTTGCTCGACAATCAAAGCCAAGAAAGGGCTTTGCAACCAAGGCACATCTCTCTCTCTTAGCTTAAGCAAGGAGAGAGCAAACAAGGCTCGTAAGCAGTCTTCGGGGAAGAAGGCCAAGGTTCAGCATAGCAAGCAGGACAAGTTTTGAGAGCTCGGAGCAAGCCGACCATGAAGGGAAGTTGGAAAGTCTAGTGCTAAAGAAAAGGCAAGATAGTGTTAGAAGACAAATCGAACAGATGGAACCAGCACATTAGGATTTTTCTCGTCAGCAGGCAACCTAGTTTAATTATTTCTTTTTGATGAGTTGCAGAGCCGTTAACGGCCCGGAGTGATCTATAATGGGAGTTTAAGCTCCTAAACTGTCATTAGCATTATTTAATGGTGTCATTTACGACACTTCTTCTTGATTGCGTATCAGTTTCATCGATGTTACCATTTTTCGAGCAAGTTTTGTGCATCAATAGCATTACCAAGTAATTAACTGCTGTTGTATTGTGCGGTGCGGCAATTTTTCACTCTTAATTTTTCCATAGCCAGCAGCCCGGCGCTGACCTGGCTCAAGTTTCGAACACTTATCCCCCGACACCGCGTAGATCCTTTGATCCTTTTTCCTTACCTTGATTTATTTTCCTAGCATGGAATCAAGGATCCACCGTTTAGTGGTCACCTCTAATAAGAGAAACTTAGACCTATATGGTAGGGATGTTTTTTTGGCACATGTTGACATTTACAAGGTGTCCAACATGGCCTAGGAACTCATGCAATTTGGTTTAGCCAGTGTGGATCAAGGCTTATGAGGTTCCCTCTCACTCCTATCACTGAGTGTTTCTAGCTACCTCCACACCTACGTACTTATTGTGCTTGACAAATGTAATATTTATTGACATCATTATCTGAGACATATTCCACATGTGGAATTTTTTTAGCAAGCCTGATAAGTAATTGTTTGTATAGCCTTTTTGGCTATGGTTCAAGCTAGGGAGTATTTAGTTCTTTGTGCAAGATCTATTTACACATCTATTCATTCAAGTTTCATGTATGCTCAGTGCATCAATTAACCATCAGCATTCGCAAGCACCAAACACTCCAATTGTGGAAATACAAGCTCGGATAAGTTTTTGTTATTCATATGCACATTAGGTGTTATGGGCCCTTGTTGACCGCTTGGTCAACAACACGACATAACTCAACAAAGCCTTATTTTTTGAGAGTTATGGAATGCTGAGGATTATTGTCATAAACATCATTTGTAATAAGTAGGTAGTCTAGTTGTAGAAGCCGGTGTGCAATGGCACTTCCAGATTGTAAATACCAAGCCATTTGACCCTCAAACTCTATTTTTGGTTAACCTAAGGTAGCTTTAGTATATAAGGTACATAGGTCACTTTTGTAAGAACTTTTATTATAATCAAGTTTTAAGCTTTCGTCGACTGTGTGTGACAAAGAAAGAGAGAGAGCGTGAGATTCATCCTGGCGCTACTCCCTACTCGCTCATTGCATTTGAGAACCGAAAACACCACTGTGCTAGGCTCGGTGAGAGCTACACAACAACACCAAGCATTCCACGCAAGACGGAGCACACATGCCGACACATCTACAAGCTATTTGTGGCCGTAAGTATATCTAACAATGTGTGTTTTTTGCATGCAACTTTAGTCGTTAGGATTGGGGCGACATAAGCTACCCATAGGTACTCACAGATTTCAGTTTCGAGGAACTTTCAAAATTTTGCTATGTCTTTATACACATTTTTCATAGATGGGTTTAGAGCAAGGATTTTGAGTGAAGAGGCTTAGGGACAAGTGTATCCTAGTGAGAGGATGGTGTTCCTTAATTTTTGTACAATTTTGGTATGGTTTGGTGAGTTTCCTTCCGTTTATGTGTATTTGGTGAAGAGCGTGTGCAAGAGCCTGTGTGTGTGTGCAGCAATGGAGAAGAGAGGAGACACAGGTTTGGGTGGACACCAAAAACAATAGTGTTAGGGTTATGAGTCCTTATTCTTTTATGTAGAATGAATGGTCAATGTTAGTTCTCGGAGCACGTGCGAGAGCCTGTGTGTGTGTGCAGCAATGGAGAAGAGAGGAGACACAGGTTTGGGTGGACTCCAAAAACAATAGTGTTAGGGTTATGAGTCCTTATTCTTTTATGTAGAATGAATGGTCAATGTTAGTTCTCGGTAGCCTATGTGTGTGTGCAGCAATGGAGAAGAGAGGAGACACAGGTTTGGGTGGACTCCAAAAACAATAGTGTTAGGGTTATGAGTCCTTATTCTGTTATGTAGAATGAATGGTCAGTGTTAGTTCTCGATATTCTTCGGCCGCCCAACACTTAGGCGCGGCACATTGGGCTTTACCACCCCAACAACCTCCCACTTAAAGGACAATGTGCCTTTAAGGTGGGGTGACAATGTATGTATATATACAATATAGGTAGACAATGACCATGATCATCTACACAATGCCCATGAGTGCCCAACAATGTGCAAACTTCTTTGAATGTAAGCCCTTTGTTAGAAGATCAGCACGGTTTTCAGTGGTGTGAATCTTGGCAAGCTGCAATCGCTTGTCCTCAAGCACCTCATGAATGAAGTGATACTTCACATCCACATGCTTTGTCTTTGCATGAAACACTGGATTCTTTGCCAATTGTATAGGACTTTGGCTATCACAATGTAACACAGGCATCTCAACATTGATTCCCAAGTCTCCCACCAGCCGACCAAGCCATATAGCTTCCTTGCAAGCTTCTGAAGCTGCAACATATTCAGCCTCTGTAGTAGACAAGGTAACACAATCTCGCAAACGAGATTTCCATGAAACTGCACCTCTTGCATAATCTGCATCCATGTAACCAATTACACATGCTTCCTTTCTTCCAAAGAAAATGCACATGTCTTTTGTACCATTCAAATATCGCATAGCCCCTTTCACTACCTCCCAATGTTTCTTTCTTGGATTTGACATATATCTGCTAACAACTCCCACTGCAAAAGCAATATCAGGACGTGTAGCAATCATAGCATACATCAAACTCCCAACTGCAGATGAATAAGGCACTCGTGCCATTTCAGCCTTTTCTTCAGACTTAGGGCAATCATTTTTAGAAAGTTTCACATATGGAGGCAATGGAGTACTCAATGCCTTCCCCTTCTCCATATTGAAACGCTTGAGCACTTTAGCAATGTACTCAGATTGAGACAAATAGACCAATTTCTTGCATCTGTCTCGCTTAATGCGCATGCCAAGGATATGGCTTGCTTCACCCATGTCTTTCATTTCAAAATTTTCGTGTAACTTTGACTTCAAGGCTGAAATCTCATCCCTACATTTCATGGCAATTAACATAGCATCCACATAAAGGACCAAAATCAGTAGTGGCTACCATCGTTAGCTTGCTTAGTGTAGAGGCAATGGTCCATATTGCTACGTTTGTAGCCTTGAGAGAGCATGAACGAGTAGAATTTATGATACCACTTCCTTGATGACTTTTTTTTTAACCATAAAGCGTCTTTTCTAACTGACACACCAAGTCTTCATTGCCCTTCTCAACAAAACCTTCTGGCTGCTGCATATAAACTTCTCCTTGAAGATCACCATGCAAGAACATCGTCTTGACATCCATCTGGTCAAGTTCCATGTCGTCTTTAGCAACCAAGGCAACTACACACCGCAGAGTAGTCATCTTGACAACCGGAGAAAAGATCTCATCAATGTCAATACCTGCTGCTGCTTAAATCCTTTAGCAACAAGTCGTGCCTTGTACTTGGGTTTATTATCATGAGGTGTAATTTTTTGCTTGTACACCCATTTGCATGGTAATGCCTTTTTACCTTTAGGCAACCAAACCAACGTCCAAGTTTGATTCTTATGCAACGCGTCCATTTCTGATTGCATAGCTTTCTCCCACTTTGCCTTGTCATACATTGACATGGCTTCCTTATAGCATGAAGGCTCTTCGCAATATGTCAACATAATGTAGTCCAATGAGGGAGTAAATCTATCAGGAGGCCTTGAAACTCTTGTAGACCTTCTAATAACTGCCTGAGCCGGTTGTCCCTCAGCAACATCTTGTACTGCAGGAGGATTCTGTACTTGTTGTCTGACATTAGGCACTTCAGTCCTATTGTGGACAATTTCATCCTCTTGGAAGATAACTCTCCTGATCTCCACTATATGCACATGCTTCTTATGCATCTTTTCTTCATTGAAGTATGCGTCATTATTGCTTTTTAGCTTCAGGATCCCATAATCGAAATCCCATCTCACCAGGATTGCCATAGCCAAGAAATATGTATTTCTTTGACTTAGGAGCCAACTTGATTCAAACCTCCTTTGGAACATGGCAACATGCTTCACAACCAAAGACTCTAAGATGCTTGTAAGAAGGTGGCTTCCCAGACCAAAGCTCTTCAGGTACCTTCTCATCTAAAGCCTTGTTAGGAGATCTATTAATAAGATGGACAGCAGTTGCTAACGCTTCCGCCCAAAATCCATTAGGCAACTCTGCATTAGACAACATGCTACGTAACTTCTCTTGTATGGTACGGTTCATCCTCTCAGAAACACCATTTTGTGGAGGGTTATATGGAAAGGTCAACTCTCTTTTGATGCCTTTGGCATCACAAAAAATTTGAAAGGCTTTAGTGACATACTCACCACCATTGTCTGACCTCAAGCACTTTAGTTTCTTGCTAGACTGATTCTCCACTAATGCCACAAAATTTTGAAATTTTGAAAGAACTTCATTCTTCTTCCTGAGAGGATATACCCACACTTTCCTTGAGAAATCATCAATGAATGTAACAAAGTACAATGAACCTCCCATGGATACATTAGGCATAAGTCCACAGACATCACTATGCAATAACTCTAATGGCTCACTTTTTTGAGTGCTTCCCCTTTTGTGTGGGGACTGTGTTTGTTTACCATAAAGACAATGCTCACAAACTGAAAAGTCTGAGAAATTGAAGCTAGGCACATAACCAAAATGAGATAAGATTTTCATTCCCTTTTGCGACATATGTCCTAACCGGCGATGCCACAAAGAAACACTTGGCTGCTCGGTTACACAAATTACATGGTTTTTAACATTGGATACATGTAGCATGTACAAAGTCCAGACTTTGAACCATGTGCTACCACTAAAGAACCTTTGGTGATCTTTTACTAACTATCACCAAATGTGCAGTAATATCCTGCATCATCCAATTTCCTGTACTAATCAAGCTTTTGGTAAGCTTCAACACATGTCTCACATTCTTGAGCATGAATGAAGAACCATTCTGAAATTTCAACTGCACATCGCTGACACCAACTATGTCGCAAGCAAAATCATTGCCAAGACAAACACGACCTTTACGGGTTGCATCATATGTACTGAACCACTCTCTGTGAGGAGTCACATGAAACGATGCACTTGAGTCAATAACCCAATCCTGTAAAGCATAGTCATCAGTGGAAACCAAAAATGTTTAATCCATGGCAAATGTGAGATAAATATCTCCATCAGAATATTCAACAAAAACATTGTTGATCTCCTCAATCTTTATACTACTTTCCTTAGCCTTGCCTTCTTCCGACTTCTTGTCTTTACCTTTCTCTTGTTTCCACTTTTGACAGTCTTTCTTCATATAACCCTTTTTGTGACAATGATAGCACTCAATGTCTTTTCGTCCATGTGATTTGCTACAAGATTTTCCTCTCTGATTCTGCTTGCCCTTTTCTTGTGATCAACCACGAACAATGAGAGC
The DNA here is from genome assembly GCF_014529385.1 of Adiantum capillus-veneris. NCBI lineage: Eukaryota > Viridiplantae > Streptophyta > Polypodiopsida > Polypodiales > Pteridaceae > Adiantum > Adiantum capillus-veneris. Next base: position 113,916,674 of record NC_140958.1, read on the forward strand.
ATTGCTAGTACCACGAGAAGTATCAAGATTCTTTCTGCTGACCTCTTCAGTAAGCAAACTACCCTCAACATCAGCACATGTTAAACCATCAAGAGGTGCTGAGTTACTTATGGCTATGCGAAAAGTATCCCAACTTTCTGGCAGCGTAACTAGCAAGAACATTGCTTTGACCGAATTGTCAAAATTGACTCCCTGCGCAGAAAGCTGACTGAAGATTGTGTTGAACTCATTGAGATGGTTGCACATGGGTGTGCCCTCATCCATCTTCAAATCAACTAACGTTTTTAGCCAAAAAACCTAAGATGCTGCACTTTACTTCTCATACAGGTCACATAACTTCTTCCACAGCTCATAACTAGTCTTTTCCACGTTCACATTGAAGTACACGTTCTTTGACAAAGTTAGCATGATGGTGGACCTGGCAAGCTCATCCAACTCCTGCCAACCATACTCATACATATCCTCAAGCTTTATCCCTTTCATCTTTATCGGTCGGATCTGCTGCTTCTGTACTAAGACATTGTAAATTTATTCCTTCCAAAATGGGAAGTTAGTGCCATCTAACTTCTCAATGTTTAACAAAGAGTTCTCCGATGATGAAGCCATCACTCGACAAGGAAGAAAAGTGATAGATCCGCTCCAATAAAGAAGATGATAGAAAATCTGAAAAATTTCGGTAGAGTTTCACCTGCAAAACTGACTTCTACACCCAAAAAAAATGTGTACAATGACTGAAATGCTGATCAAAGTGGCTAAACCGGCAAGATAAAATCTCAAAGAACTATCAGTGTCAATGTCTCCAACTCTAGAAGAGTGTCTCTGACCAACTGAACACTGTCAAAGTCATACGCATAAAGATGACAGCAATGCCAACAATGGCGGGTCAGCAGATGCACACCAATACTGCACTAGCCACATAAACATACATCCTATGTCGATGCCGAAACTATTGGGATGTCGGAGGCTCGCTCCAAAACCTATATCACCGAAAGGATCTCCACATTTGAGAATCCCCCATCTCAATAAAACCTTACCATGACCCTCAACAATAGGCTTTGCATATTTCCATCACAATACATAAACCGCATAAGATCTTATATCAACCACAAAAACCCTTTTCTGTAACCGCTGCGACGATTTGTCTTATATACCAGACCCTCAAGACCTTACATTAAATATGCATGTGACAGACATTGCAGAAAGAGTCTGCAACGAAAACCTGTACGGAGAAGAACCGATGAGGGTAGACCACCCTGTTGTCTGAACTAAATATCTCTCAAACTGTGTAAAATTTGCAGAAACTTCCTTTTGCAAAGTTGTAGACCACGTAAAAACGGTTGGGCGTAACGGGAATGGACTTGAAGTAAGTTGTTTTACAGATCAAAATAGGTCTATAAAAATCTGCAGCTTTTACTTCACGACCTACAGGCATTCTAAGTGATGTATCTCAATATTAGTGAAGATTTTGAGAAAACTTTCTTCTGCAAATTTGAAGAGGACAAACAACCGGTCAGGAACCACGAGAATCAGCTTAAATGAAGACATTTTGGTAGGCCAAAATAGATCTGCAAAAACATGCTGCAATTTTTTATGCTTCTCCGCTTGCCTCCCCGCTGAGCTCCAATGGTGCTCCCAATCCCTAAGCTCTGATACCAGTTGAAGAGCATGTGCGAGAGCGCGTGTGTGTGTGTAGCAATAAAGAAGAGAGGAGACATAGGTTTGGGTGGACTCCAAAAACAATAGTGTTAGGGATATGAGTCCTTATTCTTTTATGTAGAATGAATGGTCAGTGTTAATTCCCGCTAGTCTCCGGTGGCCCAACACTTAGGCGTGGCACATTGGGATTTACCACCCCAACATTTGGGTTGGTGGTGTAATTGAGAGCGGTGACATTCTAGATTGTGGTTTAGCTAGCCTTCCAGAGTGTTGTATGCATGGGATGTTCTCAGCCTGACAAGCTAAAGAGATTGCCTCCGTGCACCTATCATGTCATCTGTGTCCTTGATTGCCATTATGTTGATCTAGGTTGTGTTGCATGCACTTTATGGGTGGTGTGATTTGCTCCTGTAACATTGGCGCCACTGCCGGGGATACAAGGACTTAGGTAGTTATTCCTACTAACACTTGTGTGATGCTTGCTTGCTTTAGTTTAGGCTAAAGAAAGCACTTTTCTAAAGGGGATCTAAAAGAGGTTATTTTGAGATCAAGTGGATAGCCAGGAAGCCTGTGTCTTGCCGAGGGTATGCGACTAGGTAGTTTTAGTTAGGATTTGTAGATTAGAGTAGTTGAGTGATTTGTGAGGTGATAAAAGTGTTGCTAGTCCGTGTGGGGCATTGAAGAATTTTTCTACTCATAGATGAAAACCCCATATGATTTGTAGGAGTAGCTTTAGGTAATTGATCTGATTATGATATAGAGCTATTCATCATTGATTTATTTGCTAAAGTGCTTGTTTGCATTCATGATCTTTGAAAAGTCTGCTTTTGAGAAAAAAAAATACAATAAATAGATTTTTGTTGACATTTTTGCATGGCTGATTGATGCTAACAAAAAATGAAATTCTAAAAACTTGGACATCATATGCGTACTCGGGGGGTTCACTATGTGTAAAACTACCATATCACGTGCGTTCAAGATATGTTTGTAAAACCTCTTATCTATGAATTTTGTTAAGAATATAATGTACCCTTTTCTTTTAAAATCTGTAAGTTTTTTTCAAGTTTGAAAAAATAATGCCCTTCTGTATATATATTTATGTAAGTTTCAAGAACTTTAAATACCGTTGAACTCACGTGACAAGTTACATTTTTATTAGGTGACCTACCCGAGTATGCGTATAATGTCTCAAGGGGCAGTTAAAGACCAAATTTGAAAACTTTGATTGCACCAGTGTGTTCAAAAAGGGGGTTTTGCCCTAAGTTCACATTGAAACTAGAGTTTTGACCAACTCTTGACACCCAAAAGACAAAGGACAAAGTGTCTGAAACGAAAAATAGAAAAAACTTATTATTCTAAGCACATTTTTTCATGAAAATTGCTAGAAGTTCTTGAAAGCTAGTGCTAGAGACTTGGGGATCCCTGTCAATGAATTGTGTCAAAAAATTCATCAGCAGACATCATACGTGTATGATGTCTGAGGAGTGATTGTGGAAGCAAAAAGGAAATTTTGACATTATACCTGTCTTCTGCATGTTGTGTTGAGCACATACACCAAATCTCATATCATTTGGGGTTGTAGATTGAGAGTTAAGGAGATTTTACTCTTTCAAGGGATTTCCTTCTCAAAAGTGGTGATTTTGAGCAATTTTGAAATCCAAAATTTACTGTAAGCACATATTTTTTTTGTACACACCAAGGGGCACCTCAGGTAGAAACAGAATTGAATTCTGACCACTTGGACATCATACGTGTATAATGTCTTAGAGGCCAGATCAGAGGTCAAAAGTTACAACTGAGTGCACCCTTGTGATCTACAACATTTAGGAAGCATATAGGCCAAATTTCATCAAATTTGAAGCACATTTGAGCTTGCAAAAACCATAAGATGCATCTAGGCAAGCGAATGCTTGTATTGGCCATAACATGCACAAAAAGTGGTCAAATTCAATTTTAGAACTTACTGTCAGTAGCCAGTATAGAGAGGAACCTCTGGAGTGAAAGTCACTTCATTCTAACCAGTTAGACATTATACGCCTATAATGTCTCAAGGGCACTTTTAGAGACCGAAATTGAGATCTGATACCAGGGTGTTAAGCACCACAAGACAACCTCACATACCAAATTTTGTCAAAATCTGAGCACATAGACTTTATACTCATATAATGTCTCATGTCAAGATCTGAAAGTCAAATTTCACTTTTGACCACATAGGAGGGTTGGAAATGATGTTTTAAGCTTGTTTCCAAAATTTCATGTCATTTTCAGCCAAAAGACAGTATACGCTGATAGACCGCTTTTGACGTGTACAAAGTAGCGTTTATATGCATGGTCATATATACAAAAATATGTAAATATATGCATTTGGGAGCTTTGCAAAGTGGTTTCAAGTTCGAAAAAGATGCAACGTGTACACATTGTGAATAGGCAGGTTCGCATGCTAGCAGTTGGACACATGTACATGCCCGGATAGGGTTTTGATATGGTTCTAGGTGGCTTATTTTGGCTCTAGAGAATGTGTTTGAGCTTTCTAGAATGTAAATAATGCAAACAAAAAGTATGGGTACTCTCATCCCGCTCGAGAAGTTTGGGACATGCAGTAACTATCTATTTACGGTGCCTGATCTGCGGTGATGTGTGCACTGCCCTAGAAGTGGTCAAAAAGAGAATATGGGGATGTGGCAAAGTTATTTGGGTATCGAGGATCAAGCATACAAAATTTGGTGAATTTTGGAGTCCGTTTGGGGTTTTTCCCGCCAAAAATGCCCGCCGAGGGTCAAAACTGGCCAAAACTAGGCCCAAAAAGGTCAAAAAATGGTCAAAAATGGTGTGAAAAGGCTTCAATTTGCCACATCAGTGACACTTCCGTGAGTGCTTGGGCTGAAGGAGCATTTTGGAAGCCAATTCTTTGCACTTTCACGTCTCTTTGTGGGGAAGGAAGCAGGGTTCCTACAAGTGGTCTAGTGCAGTCCCGTAGCGTTCGCATCCTGTTTTCAAGTGTGTGGAGGAGTGAATGAGAGCTTTCTCTCTTCAATTTTTCACTTGGGAGAGTCTATGGAAGTTCTAAGGTTTCCATGTATGTGTGTGTGCGAGGAATTGAGGGAAGAAGGTGCGGCTTTCTGCAAGACTATGTGACCCTGTATCGGTGCCATTAGGGTTGGCGCTACTCCAAAGAGTCCAACAGAGTGGAGTTTGGTGAAGGCTTTGCTATGGTTTGAGAGTGGACTTTTGTGGCTGGATTTTTTGACTTTGTGATGGTTTTTCTTATATATTTTGGTCACCATCAAGTGTGATTTAAAGTGTTGATCAACTCGACTCACCTTGTAGTGTCTGCAGGCAAGCAAGGGCTTGTACGTCGAGGCATTTGGAGTTTGAATCGAGCTTGTGGGTAGCGTTTTTATTGAGCTCTTGAGTGGTGGTTTGTGTGGGTTTAAATTTAAGCAAATTCCTTGTGGTGTGTTGAATTGTCTGGGTGTGTGAGTGTGCGCAAGGCGTCTTTTGCTTTATCATCTTTTGGCGATCCTGCTGGGGAGCGGAAATTTGCCGGTTGTGCACCCAAGTGAAGCAGTTTTGCTGTGAAGTTTGAGCTTCATTGAAGAAAAGTGGTGGTTTGGTTGAGGTGCAAGACTTCAACTTTTGTGTATTTACTCATGCAAGGGAGAAGCGACTCTGAAGAGATGGCTTATAGTCGGCCAGTGTTCACAGGGAAGGAGGATGTGAAGGACTGGATTCCAGACTTCGAGTGGCATACGCTTGGTATGCACATTGTGAATGACGAAGCAAAGCTTCATGTATTTCCTCTTGCACTCAAAGGAGAAGCTCGGGAGTGGTTTGAAGGTTTAGAGCAAGACAAAAAGCAAACATGGGAGCAGGTGAAGTTGGCAATTTTTGACAGGCTTGGGAAGAAACTAACTGCAACAGAAGCGACGACAAAGTTGAGAGCTTTGCAGCAAGATGTTCATGCTAACTTTAAAGAGTTCTTGCAACACTTCAAAGGAATTTGGATTCAATTAGAGGTGGCATCCCAAGTATCTCCAGGGGATTTCTTTAAAGTGCATCAGTTTATGGATTGTCTCCATCCAAGTGTAAGGGAGAAGGTTGATCAAGATGAGCCTGCTACATTTGAAAGAGCTGTGGAAATTGCCAAGGCCAAGAGCAAGAAGATCAAGAGAAGGTGGGAGCAAGGCATGACACACATTGAGCCAATTGTGGTGCAACCAATGGTCCCTGTGGCAACGGATGATAGAGTGAAGCGAGTGGTTCAAGGTCCAGATCCCGTTATGGCCCAGGTTTTTCATGATCTTGCCAGTCAGTTTCAAGAATTAAGAACTAACATAATGAATAGGAACCAAAGAGAAGAGCTACAATTGTGATGAAGAGGGCCACTATGCCCCTGATTGTCCTAAACCACGAAGAGAGAGAGGAGGGATATACCCCTTATATGGACGTGGTCGAGGGAGGATAGAAGAAAATCATCAAGAGCGGGCATTAGAAGCACCACCGCCACAATCACAACCGTTTCCTGGAAATGGAGAAGGTAGAGCTATTAACATCATTACCCTTGAGCATCAAGATGTGGATGTTTTGGCCAATAAGAGAGCTAGGCATGATAGGGAGAAAGAGATAGAAGAAGAGAGGGAAACAAGAGAAAGGAAAGGAAAGGCTAAGGTAGAAGACAAACCAGAAAGTAGCAAGAGACAGCGAAGAAGGAAAATTGGTCCAAAGGACTACCTCCTTGTCCAAGGTGTTGAAGACTATGATATTGTCGACGACATACGAAATCAAAAGGCGAATATATCTTTTGGTCAGTTGGTGGCTTTGAACGCTAAATTGAAGAGGCAGTGGACCAAGTGTGTGAGTACGCGGCTTCCTTCCAAGAAGGAAAAGCATCAAAGCATGGTGTCATCCTTGAGGGTTGGTCACCCAGTGGATATGGTGCCAATAGTTTAAGCTATGCTGGGAAAGAAGACGGAAGTGCAAGCATATGTGGATGGTGTTGCCCAGGTGTGTGTCATGACCGAGGCTATCATGAAGGAAGCAGGCGTTGAGATGTCAGTGAATGCTTCGATTCGTATGAGTATGGCCAACCACAAAAAGGCAAGATGTCTTGGAATAGCTGAAGATGTGAAGATAAAAGTCTTGGGGATTGAGTGCTTGGTTGATTGCTACGTGATGCAAGCGGGTGAGAATGCTTATCCGATCATTTTAGGGAGGCCTTGGCTTATAACCCTTGGTGCTAAGAAGGATTGGAGCATGGGCTTGATCACCATCCCCGACAAAGAGAAAGGAAGGACCATTGTCTACAACATGAAGACACACAAGATCCGTACACAGCCCCTAGTGGAGATGCAAGATACGGATTCGACAGAAACCACGTCATACGATAGTGATGCTTTGTCTACATCATCAGAAGAAAGTGTAGAGGAAGTCTTGATGCAATTATGTCCCGATCTTTTTGGGATAAGTGTTGAAAAGGAAGCATTGGTGCATGATGTGAAGGTCAAGGAGGAGAAGGATAGTCCAAAAGCAATCATAGAGCCTGCCAAAGTGAACGCAAGGAGCATGCTAGGAGAGGACCTATCAGAGAAAGAAAAAAAGGAGTATGAAGACATGTTCACGGAGTTTCCAAAGCTATTCGCCACTGAATATACAGAGTTGTAAGGAGCTAAAGGAGTCGAGCATAGAATCAATCTAAAAGAAGGTGCCAAGCCAAAGGTTCAAAAGTTTAGGAGGTTGGGGGTCATTCATGAGAAGGCACTTCATGAAGAGGTGACAAAGCTTTGGAAGCATATTTCATCTTTCGAGTGGAGGAGTCCAAATGGGTCTCTCCAGTTGTTATTGTGTCCAAGAAGAATGGAAGATTTAGGATATGTGTTGATTTCAAACCTTTGAATGCTGCCACAAAAGGAAATCATTATCCACTACCCTTCCTAGATGAAATCCTCAATCAAGTTGCAGGTCATGAACGTACTTAATCATGGATGGATTTTTAGGCTACTTTCAGACTTGATAGCGATTGAAGATCGATTGAAGAGGACCTTCATTACTCCTTGGGGTTGTTTTGCCTACAAAAGAATGCCTTTTGGGCTGGTTAATGCATATGCTACCTTCCAAGGATGGATGAATAGAGTGTTTGGTCCCTACTTGGGTAAGTTCATTCGTGTTTTCATGGATGACATTGGGTGTTATAGCTCTAGGGTCACACATTTGGAGAAGCTGAGGTTTAGTTTTGAAAGGTTTCAACAAGAGGGTGGGCAACTCAACCCAAAGAAGTGTAAATTTGCTCATTCCAGAGTCCATTTGCTAGGACATGTGGTTTCCCAAAATGGAATAGAAGCTAACCCAGAAAAAGTTAAGGCTTTATTGCTTATGGATCCGCCCAGCAACACAAAGGATTTGGCATCATTTGTGCATAAGCTCAGGTACTTGTCATGTTTTTTTTGGATGCTATGTCAGTATGTGTATCCTCTCCAGAAATTGAGTCAAAGAGTTCAAGGGTTTGAGTGGAATGAAGACATGCAACAAGCTTTTGATGGTATCAAGGAGGTATTGTGTGCTTTACCAACAGTGAATCCTCCCAACTTGCAATCGATTTTTTGTCTATCTATTAGTGTGGGGTCAGTAGCTTTTGGGTCGGTTCTCTTACAAAAGAAAGGAAGGAACTTCAAGCCAGTTTATTTTGAGAGCAAGATGAAGAATGTAAGCGAGTTCTCCTACACGGAAATGGAATAGTGGGTATTCACCTTGGTTCTTGCTTGTCGAAGGTTCAAAACCTATCTGTTGCCCCAAAAGTTCTATGTGCTCACCACATCGAATCTTTTGCCTGATGTAGTACAACATTTGAAGCCTAGCAAGCGCATCTTAAAGTGGACTTTGGAGCTTCAAGAGTATGAGTTTGAGTTTAAAGTGGACCATTCTGTTAAAGCTCACTTGGCAGACATAGTGGTACATAAAGGGGGGGAGCTTCCATCTTACCCAAGGGTTGACAAGGATGATCATGAAGAGGAAGTAGATATTACGGATGCATATACAATGATGTTTGATGGTGCATACAGGAAAGTTCTTCAAAAGGCAAGTGGTGGGGTGGTCATTAAGAACCCAAAAGGCAATGTAATCTTTTCTAGAGCTTATGATCTTGATGAGGCTGAAAGTAACATGAGGCCGAGTATCTCACGCTTTTCCTCGGGTTGAAGCAATGTGTTGAGTTTGGATTGAAGAGGGTCATTGCAAAAGGAGATGCATTGCTAGTCATGAATCAATTGCTTGGTTTGTGGAATGTTAAGAAAGACAACTTGAAGAAGTGGTTCTATGGCATCAAGAAGCTTTTGCATGAGTTTGAGAAGATACAGTTTAAGCATGTTCCTCATGAGCAGAATAAAGAAGCTGATGAGTTGGCTAGGGACAAGTTGGATGCCTCAGTAGCTCTTTTAAAGGTTAAGGAAGCCTTGTATGCAGGAAGGGAATCACTGCAAGATGTAGAAGTATTTCTTGGTAAAGGGCAATGTCCAGAGGGCATGTCAAAGGTTTGGAGTAAGAGAATAGTTGCAAAAGCAAGAAACTACACATTGGTAGGTGAGGATCTCATGATTATGGCAAGGATAGTATTTTGAGAAAAGTGTCGTACAAAGAAGAGATAGGCTTGATTTTGGAGCACTCCCATGAAGAAACAGGCCATCAAGGCAAGGATCAGGTTGTCTTTCGTGTTTTGAGAGCAGGTTACTATTGGCCCTCTATGATGAGAGATGCTTATTTTTGGTGCAAGTCATGCCATGAATGCCAAGTGTTTGCAAATCGGAAGCTTTTGGCTGAGCCTCAAAAGGCTATAATGTCTTTTGATGCATTTGCAAAATGGGAAGTAGATGTTGTAGGTCCAATGCCAAAGACCAACAATGGCAAAAGGTATATCCTTGTGGCTGTGGTCTATTTGACAAAATGGTTGGAGGCAAGAGCAGTAAAAGATGTAAGAGCATGAAGAGTGGCCTCTTTTTTATATAAACAGGTGTGTTGCAAGTTTAGAGATCCTATGGTTATCATTTCTGATCGTGGACCAAGGCTTAGTGAAAAACTTGTTACTGCTCTCATGGAGAAATTGAAAAATTCAACATAGGCATTCTTCTCCTTACGACCCACAATGCAATGGCTTGGTTGAGAACTGCAATGGTCAAATTGTGAAGATGTTATCAAAGTATGCTAGAGAGCATCCTAAAGAGTGGGACTTGGACTTGGAAAAGTGCTTGTGGGCTTATAGAACTACGTATAGAGTGGAAACACAGTTTACACCATATGAGCTTGTTTATGGAAAAAAACTCTTATGCCTATACAAGTACAGTTGGATGCCTTGAAATTATTGTGCAGAATGCAACGTGAGCATAATGACAAGCTGCAAGAAAGAATTCTTTCTCTAGAGTTGTTGCAAATGAGCAGAGAGAAAGCCAGTGATTATTATCTTCAACAAGCAGAGACAAGGATGGAGAAAATAAATAAGAGGCTGTCAGAGAAAGAGATCAAAGAGGGAGATCTGGTGATGAAGTATGATTCTTGCTTGGATTTTACTTTCCAAAAGAAGTTGAAGGACAAATGGTTGGGTCCCTACAGAGTGAAGCATGTATTTTCTAATGGCACATATGAGTTGTAAAAATTGTCTGGTGAACGTTTGCGCTACAGAAAAAATGGTTATAGATTGAAGAAATATTTTGCGAGGGATGTGGTTCCAGATGCAAATAGTCTCTTGGTTGAGCATAAATGCTCTACCTAGAGGGTGGGCAATGATGATAGACCGCTTTTGGCGTGTACAAAGTAGCATTTATATGCATGGTCATATGTACAAAAATATGTAAATATATGCATTTGGGAGCTTTGCAACGTGGTTTCAAGCTTGAAAAAGATGCAACGTGTACACATTGTGAATACGCAAGTTCGCGTGCTAGCAGTTGGACACATGTACATGCCCGGATAGGGTATCGGGGCCTTGGATATGGTTCTAGGTGGCATATTTTGGCTCTAGAGAATTTGTTTGAGCTTTCTAGAATGTAAATAATGCAAGCGACAAGTATGGGTACTCTCATCCCGGTTGAGAAGTTTGGGACATGCAGTAACTGTCTATTTACGGTGCTTGATTTGCGATGATGCGTGCACTGCCCTAGAAGTGGTCAAAAATATAATGTGGGGATGTGGAAAAGTGATTTTGGTATGGAGGATCAAGCGTACAAAATTTGGTGAATTTTGGAGTCCGTTTGGGGTTTTTCCCATGAAAAATGCCCGTCGGGGATCAAAACTGGGCCAAAAAAGGTCAAAAAGCCAAGTCTTGGCACTTTCACCTCTCTGTGTGGGGAAGGAAGCAGGGTTCCTATAGGTGGTCTAGTGCAGTCCCATAGCATTTGCGTCCTATTTTCGAGTGTGTGAAGCAGTGAATGAGATCTTTCTCTCTTCAATTTTGCACTTGGGAGAGTCTATGGAAGTTCTGAGGTTTCCATAGATGTGTGTGTGCGAGGAATTGAGGGAAGAAGGTGCGGCTTTCTGCAAGACTATGTGACCCTTTATCGGTGCCATTAGGGTTGGCGCTACTCCAAAGAGTCCAACAGAGTGGAGTTTGGTGAAGGCTTTGCTATGGTTTGAGAGTGGCCTTTTGTGGTTGGAGTTTTTGACTTTGTGATGGTTTTTCTTGTATATTTTGGTCAGGATCAAGTGTGATTTCAAGTGTTGATAAACTCTACTCACCTTGTAGTGTTTGCGGGCAGGAAAGGGCTTGTAGGTCAAGGCATTTGGAGTTTGAATCGATCTTGTGGGTAGAGTTTTTATTTAGCTTTTGAGTGGTGGTGTGTGTGGGTTTGAATTTAAGCAAATTCCTTGTGGTGTGTTGAATTGTCTGGGTGTGTGAGTGTGCACACGGCGTCTTTTGCTTCATCAACGCGTATAATGTCTTAGTGGCCAAATCTGGGTCAAAACAAACAATTGGGCATACCTTAGTGTCCTAGAGCATTAAAAAAGTCCCTAGCCAAAATTTCATTGCATTTGGAGCTCACTTGAGCTTGTAAAGACCAAAAGACGGATCTGGACAGATTCATGCTTGTATTGATCATAACTTGCCCAAAAAATGTCCAAATTGAATTCTAAAAGTTGTTGAGGGTTGCTTGAGTAATAAGGAATCATTGGGATAAAAGTCACCTCATTCTGCGACAAAAGACTGTATACGCATATAATGTCTCAAGTGTCAAAATAAAGGTGAGAATCACAAACTGAGACTTGCTGCTACCGGTCCTTCTTGTTGCCACAATACTCACCGTTGCTCGATCGCCTACTCTCTCTCTCTCTCTCTCTCTCTCTCTCTCTCTCTCTCTCTCTCTCTCTCTCTCTCTCTCTCTCTCTCTCTCTCTCTCACACACACACACACACACACACACAAACAATCCAAGAGGAAAAGGCAAATGCAAAGCTTAGTACCTTCAAACTGAGGAAAAACTAGGTTTACAATCCTTATCTATGGGTCTATCCCTTTCATATATAGGTGTCCACATTTGGCCAGCTAACATTAGATAAGTCTGGTGCGCCTCTCATCCGCGATCACCACCCCTTGACCATAAACCTACGAGACCGACAAGCTCAACCCGTGACTGAAAATAAGAAAAAAATAATAATGGCATCATGGGTTAGCATACCCACCCTTCCTGCTGTAGATTCCATTCCCCTTGAAGCTATGAGCATGGCGACTAGAGCAGGTACCAAGGATGGTAAGCACTAATGAGCATCTTGATGAGAGTAGTGGCCCATGGACATACTCACAATCAAGATGTCCAAGTTGAAAGACATGACCATGTTCTCTGCAATATTACGACTCCATAGTTGCACTCAATCCCTGCAAAATCATCAAGAGAATAACACGGTGATTGCATCCTCCTAGGAATATGATACATTAAAGGTTATATGCAGTGAGTAAAAATAAAGAGTAATCGATGACAAAAAATTGAACACGCATTTTTAAGCATTATACATTAAAACCCAATATAATTAAACTCACTAGCACTTGCAGAGGTCAACGAATCAAGGACTCTAGCTTGACTAGTTTCACTGTCATTAAGGCAATAAAGGTCAATTGTTTATCCCATATCCAATTCTTCTAATTATCAGTAAATTCCGCACATGAGAGCAAAATGTTTCATGTCTCAGGGCTGGCTAAAGGCTATACCTAGAAGACCCTCATGTTAAGATATGATAAAGAAAATTACACATGAAATAATCACCTAAATTGATTCCCTTTGGTTGAGCCCCCAAAAGTGTTTGTGCTATAGACTTTGTTGCCATGTAGACCCCTAATTGACTTTTTGGGATCTTTTGTTTTTTATTTTCCTTTTTTCAGTGGATTCATCTTTTGTTGATTTTTAATTGTGTATCTTTGGGGGGTCATCTTGACATTGTTACCCTCCCCAGGCTCATCACAATAGTCAAACTTCCTTTATAATACTTAAGCTAAAGGTCAAGAGGGATTAAGCCCGGTAGAAAGCACTATCTCACTACACGCAAGGCTTCATAATGCCAAATTAAGAGCCTAAAATAACCACTGAGAATTAGGAAGGCATCTCCTACTAGATTAAGAGAAGATCTCTAATGCTCTACCTTGGTTAAATTAGCACAGCGGGAACTCTTGATTAACAAACCTAAACAAGAACTATGAGGTAAAATTATCTTCTACCGATCACTCTTGAAACAAACAAGTATAAATGCTAGAAAAATAGGAAAGTAACAATAATGAATAAGAAACACCTATTTATTGTTTTCCACAATTATTCAATATGTTTTGGTATGGACATGCCAAGGATAGCCTGCTGCTAAAAATTTAAGCTACTACAATGTCTTTGTGTACACATTAGCAAACGATACCACATACCTTGAGCTCTTCAGTGGGAGAAGGCATTAACGTTTATTGAACAAAATTAAAACAAAATATAGTACCCTAGCATATCTATTTTCACCACACTACAAGATCAAGGGAAGAGGATATTGTATAGATTGGTTGGCAATCCTAAGGCTAAACCTCTATCCTCATTGTCTTCAAGATAACTAAAGCCATCCTTAGTGAGACCATGGGTTTCATTTGTGAAATTTGATAAATCTCTCTCATCATCCCATGCACATAATTTCACAAAGAATTTCACTAGGCATGTATATTCATCTTGCTCAAAAGGATAAGCTTGTGCAATTGGGGAGACATTCTCTACCGAGTAGGGATCACTTGTAGTCAATAAACATATTAGCCATTCTAAATCCTCAAACTTTTCTCTCATGCTAGTTTAGCTACCAATTCCCATTTAGAGGTAAGCACAAGGTAGATCATGTGTCATCACGGTCTTTTTTAATAACTCACAAGCATGATTATGTATACTATATGCCCTAAAATGACTCCATGTTTAACCTATTTGAAAGGGGTTTCAATGAGATGTGAGACAATCTACACCTTTCAAACACTTTTCATAAACATAATAGATGCTTCTCCCAAGAGGAATAAGCACAAAGGTTGTCTAGGAAAGCTTCACAAAACTCCCTTAAATATTCCTTGAACGCAATGTTTATTAAATATTGGAATGTAGCAAGGGCATTTGTCAAGCCAAAGGCCATAAAACAAAATGCAAACACTCCGAATTTTATTTTATTTTTGCAAAACTCACAATTTGAGTGAATATATTGAACAGCCCACAGAATTACAAGGTCTAGTCATGCTCTTGTTGAGCCATGACTATACTTACATCAGGGCAGCCCCACCAACCCGCCACCTCTTCCTTGTTACAAAGAGTCCATAAAGTTCTCCTTTTGAGATCTTTTATTTACCGATGTCCAAGATTTTCCCCCGTCCTAGGCAGTCCATCTACTGACAACAAGGCACAAATAGTCCTAGACCAATCCTCCGAGTGTTGCTTGCACCCGAGAATACATATTAGCACTTTGCTTTCTTGAGTAATTTCTGTGAAGCTTGCCACCTCAGAACCTCCTTCAAACACATGGCGGTTTCTTGTCTGCCATACATTATGTAAGAAGAAATATCTGACGATTTGAGTGCTGATGAGGAGGGTAGGATTTCCTGAATTCTTGCCTCCAAGGAATAGGTCAGTCTTGAAGAAACTAATTTTCCATGTCCTTTGGACTCACTTGCATATTTTCCATGCAAGGCCTTTAATAGTTGGGCACTCCATGAATAGGTGGGCCAGATCTTTTGTAGCCATCTTGCACCCCAAGCATCGATCTGACCCAATCCCTCTCTCCTGAATCTTCACCCCCGTCGGTAGAGCACCCCAATTACCTTCCATAGAAAGACCTTCATGTGCTACGGAACCTTTGGCTTCCATATGTACTCCAATACTTGCTCCCACCTTTCCTCCGGCCATTGCTTTTTCCATAGCTTTTTTAGGGGGCTAGACCAATTCTTCTTATGCATCACTGTCTGATAAATGCTTTTAGGATGGGGTTTCCCTAAGAGACTGCTTTCGGGACATTTCCAGGCATTCCAATCAAACCCCGAATCACAGATCGGCATCACTAAATTGTCAAGCTCCTTCATCACTTTGTGGACAGGCAAGACCTCCAAGCTATTGAGTTGGTACTAGGTAAGCAGAAGGTCACATTAGGAAAATTTTGGACTCAAAAATGGGCCTTGTAAGAAATGCCAAGTCAGCTTAGAGAGACATAATAAAAAGTCCCTAATTTCATTTTTGATATTCACTTTCAAAAAAACTCGGATATCAGATTTGGGGGGTACGTTTATTAAAACTCTCAAAAAGTGTTCAGACAATGATAACATACGACGGCTCCGAATTGAATGCCGATTATCTCAATCTTTTGGATTTTTCAAAACTAAGATTTGGCGCTCAACGAGGTTCATTGAATGTTATTCTTCTCCTCAGTTTTGTGTCTCTCTTTCTTTCCGCCTGCGCGCAGTCTCTTCCCTTGAGCTCTCTTCCATTTGCTCCACTCTTGCGCTCTCCTCTGTTTTGAGCTTTCTAATTCACCAAGTCATCTCACTGTCATTATCATCTTCACACAGAACTCAGACGAGGAGTCAAAATGATGTGTATCATATGCATATCGAACTGTCCAGAGAATACGAGCCCCTCCAGAAGAAGAATAAGCGATGCATCCTTTCCGAAGCTTCAAAAGAGAACTTCATATTTCAAGGTAAAAAAAGCGTCGATCTTTGGGTGGATGGCAGGATATATCCTGAGCATCCTATCACCAACTCAACTCCACCATTGAGAAACATAACGTCATTGCTGAACTACGTAGGAGACGGTTATTCTGGTTTATATGGCTACACCAAGCATTTGGCGGCCAGAAGTGATATTCTTAAGCTTGAGAGAGACCTTGCACACAAAGAAAACTTTTGCTTGAAGCAAGCTGTGACAGAGTGCGCTCAGCAACTGAAAGGCAAGGATGAAAGCATCACGCAGCTCACGCAGGATCTCAGAGAAAAAAATATTGTCTTGGGTCCTCGGTTAAGAGAACGACGCTTACGAGACATTGAACAGCTGAAGGTTGGTTCTCGGGGTTTGAAGAAGAGGGTTAAAGCAATCAAGTAAGATTATCATTCAAGCAGGTTTAATTCATCTTTACATTTGTAGTTTTATATCTTACTTTTCATATTTATGCTTAGATCGTTGCTACATCCTCAGTCAAATATTGACAGCAACACACCAACTTCTTCAATTCCTTATGGTCTCATACTAAAACGCAAAGATGTTGCCAGACTATTGGACGATAAGCGCTACTGCAAGATTGTTGCTAAGCAACTTGACACTCTTTTGAAACAGAAACAACTCCAAACACGTGATGTTCAGTCAATTCTGGATGAAGCTGGAATATCCAACAAAGGTTATTCTGCAATTTTTAGGTATGTCTGGTGTTTGAATCAATTGTCTTCACCTGTCAAATCAAATGTCTGTAATTTTTAGGTATATTGGATATGTGTAGCATTTGAAAACTTGGAAATAGTCCATTTACTTAATTTTCTGTTTACAGAACTATGCAGCAACAAAGTAAGAGTTCAATCTCAAGCACACGTTGCTGCCAAATCCTTTCTCCATTCGAAAGACAAGACTGGAGGTCAACCAGGAAGTGCTTCAGACATTGGGCACTCCTTTTCACATTGAAGCAATGTACAAATCGCCATCAGTAGAGGAAGTGGTCTATGACAAATACAATAATATATTTTAAGATTTAGTAGCTTTGCAGACATATATTGTTCAATTGTTCGAGGTTTCTCAAGAGGAATGCAATGGAGTTTTGAAGTTTGTGCTTAAACTGGATGAGTGCGAGCTAGTGAAAGAGACAAAGGTTGAGCGTGTCGCAATAACACTTATGAATAGAGCATTAGATGAAAGCATTGCTTCAGGCGACCCTGGAAACTTTAGCGTGCAATCCAAAAACAATATTTTCTTATTAGCCACATTCAAGGTTTGATATCAACAAGTTTTTGCTTTAAAAAATGGTTAGGCATGTTTCATTTGATTGGTTTGGTTTTCCCATTTCAGGTGCCTGCAGAAAATTTTGATACTCTTAACTGGGTTTTCCATCAAACAAGTATTCCTGAAGTCATAAGCGAACAGAGAAATGGAAAGACACTCGATGTATTAGGCATGGGTTCACAGTAGAGTGGCATATGGCTGGAGATCTCAAAACCCTAAAGTGTATGTACAACATCTCAAAAGGAGCAACAAGTAAGAGCCCTTGTTTGTATTGCATGGGAGGAGTCATTGGTCTTGACAAAAGAAATTGGAGGAGAGCACCAGACAGGCACTTGCAGGACCTTAACTTCCGCCCAGTGTTGGATATTCCACTATCCAGAGTACATATTTGCACGATGCATGCACTCTGTAGAATCATTGAGAAAATTATGTTTCTGTACATTTGTTTTGCTTGGACCACTCGGCCAGCATCAGCAAAACAAAGGACTATATTATCATTGGAAACAGTTTTCTCAGATATAGGCTTGCATGGAGGACATGTGAAAATAGAGCAGGATGAGAAGAGGTCTAAGAATGGTCGAGATGTGCCAAATAAGTTGTCTATTGGCAGTGTGAAAGCCCGTCTCTTCATGTGGATGCCAACAAGTGGCAGAAAACGCAAAAGCCAAAGTGCTCAGGAAAGGTTGACATTGAGATACAACCGGTGGAGAAACCTGCACAATGCAGTGGTTGACCACGCAGACAATGGTGCATCAAGGACTCGCAAAGCGAACATGTAAAAAAGTTTGGATTCCATATTCAAGTTTTGTGAGCTCAATACTTGGAGAGATACTGACTATACATTGTTTCAAGACGCTCTGGAGACCTTCCACAGGTCTTTCATAGCTGCATGGACAAATCAACACATAACTCATTACATGGTATATTACTTTATTTGATAAAATTGTGATTATATATTTACATATAAACAATAGGCTGGTCTTTTTTGCAGCATATCATATGCAACCACATGCCTTGGTTTGCTAGGCAGTATGGTAGCTTGGCTATATGGTCTACACAAGGTATGGAGAAAACTCACTACCAAGCCCGTACTGGCTATTTCAGCCACACTCGTTGGCAGAGGTGGTGCAAACAAAGCCAACAGTTTGGAGGAACTACATCAATGGACTTATCGAAAACTTATGCATAGAACACACCGAAAGGAATGTGTCAAAGACAGTCAGATTGGCCAAGCAATGAGATTTATCAAGCAAACGAAGGAAGAAGGAAATATGGGAGGCATCTTCTGCGGCATCGCGACACGCAGAGTGGCGACTTAAAAAAGAACGCATTGGAAAAACTTGGACAACTCCGACCCAAGTTGTGTGAGACTTCCTAAAGATAGCGCATTGTAACACAATATAATTTTTTGTGCCAAGAGAAGACAAACCAGTCACAAAAGTGAGAAACATAATGTACTCATTGTTTTGATAGAAAATGTACTATTTTTTGGCATCAACAATATACATTGGAGCTTCTCTATTCTTCATCTTCGTCAAGAAAAATTACAAAATATTCTGGCCTTTTTGCTTGCTGTGTGTTATCGTCTTCTTCTTGCCTTGGTCTTTTGCAACCTAGTCCTGCAGGTTCATTTGTCGACAATACATTTGTCTCCACCTCCACAACCACAAGAGACATTTCTTCAGTAGGCAAATGCGCAATTGGTTGTTTATTGCGAAACATAGCATGCTTGTCATACTCTAGTAATTGCACAGGGTCAGTGATTCCGCATGCCAAACCATATGCTGCTTGGGTCAAAAAATAGCAACTACGCAAACCATACATTCCTGGCCCTTGCCCAAACATATACAATGTGGCCTTTTTTTCTAAAAGCATTATTTTATCTGCGTTGCACCTAATGACGGCCCCTCCTAAATATCTTGAAAGTGTCTTCAACATCATCAAGGGTAGCTCCGTGTTGTCATTGGAGAAGGACGAATGGAAGACCAAAAAACTCGGATACTTAGATTCTTTAAGTATTGGCCGAGAGAGGAATTCTTCCCTAAATCTCCCATGCCTCGTCCACGAGGGCGAGGAATGAAGGTATCATCATAGACCACCAACTGCAACAAATTAAAGTTATGAAATGAGATAAGTAGAAACCAAAAAGGTAAGGAAAATAAAAAAATATTACCTTCTGGTTTTCATCTTCCTCAAGTAATTCCTCATAGGTTGAGGCCGCCCTGACCTCCAGTGGGCGCATTGGAGGTTGAGGCCAAAGATGATGAAGAAGTGCTTGCTTTACCCATTTTTTCAATCCCTAGCTTTTTTTGCACTTCCATGAACTCCTTTTCTGTTGGAAGCGTGCGCTCATACCTAGCAACATCATTGTAAATCATCACAAGTGCACTTGCGGGGTCAACGAACTCATCGTCATTTACATGGGCATCTATAACTGAATACTTGTCATGCTCAGGGTCAATGACAGCATCATCCTCTTCGAGATTCTGTGCCACAATGGCAAGGCAATAGTCCTCTCGAAGGTCAAAAAGCTCCATAATGTCGTTAAGCATGACATACTGCAAATTACCAATAGGTATGGTAGGTAGAACACTAGTAGGCAAAGCACCCTCCTGAAGCTAGACTCCCTCTGAAACCTGCAAGGCAAGGCTTCCCCGAGACTTGGGATCTTGACCCTCCTCAGTCTGATCCTCTAGCGAGGCCTCTACAGCATCAACATGCTCATCCAAAATTAAATGCAAATATAAAATAAAACCTGCATAATATCCAGCCACTCGACACTTGCGGTTATGAAGTGTACACTTGTAGTCTGTTATCCGCAAGTGCACTGGCATCTTAAGGAAACTCCTAGAAAATATGTGTTTCTTGGAGGAGTCCGAATTGATATCCTTCATGTGAACAAAACGAACTCCTTGTATCTCGACAGTGCCACCGGACGTTTGCTGTTGGTAGGTCTGCTCAAAACCTGATAGGTAATGTTGCGCGGAGACAATCCACTCATGCAAAGAAAAATCTGGATTGAACATCGGCCCGATCTCTGTCTCGCGCTGCTGAAGCCCAATGCGGTATAGAAAATGAGATAGTTTGTCTTGGGGGGCATCTTGAGAGCAAGGCACTTCCTCCTCTGCTTCAACATTGAAAGGGTCCATAACGGAAATTCAAAAGCGAAGATAGACGAGAGAGCACAACATCCAAACAAAGGGCAAATGGGGGAGCAAGTCATATTTATAGGACTCCTGAGGACATTGATGACATCGATTGACGTGCATCATGGGGCCGCCATGTATCATGCAGTCTCCGTGATGATTACGCCACGTGTCAGCCGTCGTGGAACGGTCGCGCCACAACACGAAACTGGTGTTGCCACTCCAAAAAAGCAGTGCTATCGTGTTTTGGCACGATAGCTTGTTGTCGCGTCATAACACGATACGGCCAATCCATAGTACTCATGTCCGCCTCCTCGCGTTGTGCCGCGACGCCTTTTTTTCGCGCCACCCATGCATCATGCAGTCGCTGTGATGATTACGCCATGTGTCAGCCGTCGTGGAACGATCGTGCCACAACACAAAACTGGTGCCGCTGCTCCACAAAAGCACCGCTATCACGTTTTGGCGCGACAGCTTGTTGTTGCGTCATAACGAGATACGGCCAATCCAGAGTACTCAGGTCCGCCTCCTCGCGTTGTGCCGCGACATACCATTGTTTCTAGGGCAATTCATTGGGGCGCTTCTTTCCTTGTCGTGCCACACCGCGAATAGGCAGTGCCACTAATTTCAGCACCACCAATATCGCGTTGAGTCCCGATGTGCCACGTGGCACGTAATCATTATGCTTGCACGCTTCCCGTCATACCTTGCAATGTCATGATTAATGCAGCCTCCTCTTCTCATTATACTTATTCCGCTAATATAACCCCCCCCCCCCCCCCTTTTTTTTCTCATCGTTTTTTCCGAAGTGTCTCTAGTCACTTTGCGTTTTTACCCACATCCAAATTTCCATATTTCCTCGCATTCTCCTCGTTCAGGTCATGGCCCGCACAAAGCAAACAGCAAGGAAGATTTATCCTGGCTAGTCTGGTCCGCAAGGCCAGGCTAGCTCGTCTACAGTGCAACCGTCAACATCGAAGGTGATTCCGGGCAAGACCATGCCACAGTTACGGGCAACAATGTGAAGAAGAAGATACGAGCAGAATAGGAGCATTCTACTCGAACTTCGTAAGCTCCAAAAGCATATTTCATTGGCAATACCTAAACTGCCATTCCAGAGAGTTGTTCGCGAGATTTGCGAGCAACACAGCCTGAATTTTTGGTGGTCTCGAAGTGCAATGGGGTGCTTGCACAAGGCCGCCGAGGATTTTTTTGTAGAGCTTTTCCAGGACAGCTACATTCTCTCGGCCCACGCCCATTGGGCAACATTGATGCCGCGAGACATCAACACACTTTGCCTTCTCAGATTCAGGTATGACAAAACAATACCGCCTGCCGGTATTTCAGACCGAAAGATGGGCAATATTCTTAGAATACCACCTATTGACAAGGTCAAAGTTCATGAAGTGTCTACACAAATTCATGGATACAACACCCGTCTCAACACCGAGCGGGACACAACAGAAGACGATAGTGAAAGATTGGAGCAGTTACGCCTTGAGATGATGGAGGAACAAATGGCAGATGCCATTAGCGATGCCAATGCTAATGCTTTGTCATTGTTGTTTCCCTATTTCCATGTTGGCCTTCCTCTGTGGGGACGCATTCTGTATTTTCCCTATCACCCCCACGAGATTGCAATTTTACAGAACCGGATGAGGGAACTCACAGACTCAATCATCAATTGCTTGCTTTGGTGCGTGCTATTCTTTTGTTCACAATAAATTCTTTTAATATATTCAATTTTGTATGACACGAATTTCTTTACAGTTTTGTAGTTTCAAATTTGCCTTGGAATATGCAAGATGATGTCGTCGTCCTTAACTCGAACCTCTCGGTCGTTTTGACGGCCGAGGATACATCTTTAGTGGAAGTAGTTGACTGGTTCCAATCAGTGAACATGGAGACCGAATTTTTTTTTGTTATGGCTTATCATAAAGGGTACGCAATGTTTTCAATAGTGAAATTATTTTATCTTGAACTCTAATTTGTTGTGATGACATATGTTTTGCTTATGTTTATTTGTATTAGCGCTCATTGGAGTCTTGTTCTCTTACACCTTGAACGAAACCGGTGCTACCTTGCTAATTCATCCCATGGATCTCATGGTGAAGTATGTAGGTAAGAGGTTTTGTATTTTGTTCGACATCGCATAGAATTTTGCTAAGTCGCTTATGAAATTTAATTGTATTTTGCGCAGATCTGTTCGGAAGCTTGTGTCTGCTCTTGAAGCTTTAACGCAAGAGCAGATATATGAGAATCTTACGATTATTAGTTGCAAAGTCCCTAAGCAGGACGATGCCTACTATCAATGCAGAAATTTTGTTAGGGGTCATGCTTGATGGAAGTCATAGAAGTGTAAGCATTTGACACTCGTTTTCAGATTTGTATCTTAATAAGTTAGTAGCTATGTTAATAAACATGATGTTCTTAACACAGGTAAGAAATTTGGCACATTATTCAAAGGCTCAAGTTTCTTCATTTAGAAACAAAGAATGATTGAAAACTTGATCAATTGCGTGACCATGAGTCCAGACGGAGCACGTGATCCTTTTATCCCGCCATCACCAAGGCCCACGCCTAGGCCTCTGCCGACAAGATACCCCTTGTCTGCCATACCAACACAAGCACATATCAATATCTCCCCAGAGGCCTCCCCAACCCAAGCTCCCACCAGCTCTCGTCCTCAAGAAACAGCTCCAGAACCCTCAAACCCCCCACCCAGCACCTCTCCTGCTCATGAAGCAGCTCCAGAGCCCCCAAACCCCCCACCCAGCACCTCTCCTACTCATGAAGCAGCTCCAGAGCCCCCAAACCCCCAAGTCACCACCTCTCCTCAACCTCAACCAACAACCCCCACCACCGCACGCACAAGATTAGAAAGAGATTATGAAATGTACTTTTGATAAATTAATTACAAGCAGTGGATCGAAATTTGACTTTTGTTTTGATTATGGTTCAAAGTTTACAAAATGTTGTGTACAGCTTTCCAAAAAAATGGGAGAGTGAGGATCCAATGGTGTTTGGTAATGTAGAGAGTTGCCTTTGTCAAGTAATCTTTGAGAATAGTATTTGAATCATTGTGTACAGTTAGTTCACTATTTCAAGTCTGTCGCTGGTAATCTGTGCATAAAGAGTCATATTTTCTTGTCTGTGAGGTACTTGCAATGCAACGTACGCGATAAGACATTGGGATACATGAGCACGATAGAAACATCAACGTATAAAAGTAATACATGTAGCTTAGTACCTTTCGCATGTTACACTTGAAAACAAATTTTGAAGGCAAATTGAGATTAGACTCATTTAACAGATCCTCTCGAACCTGTCTTAAAGTGACATTTGATCTGACCACAACAACTGTAAGCAAATAATTTGAAAACCATATCTCGATGGACATCAAGGGATTAAAAGCATTGTCACTTAAATCTTGATCCATAGCTACCAACTGACCATTCACTCGATGCCACCTCATGTAGTAGAAAGAAACTATAAAATTTTGTGATGCTATCATACACTTGCACACAACCGAGCGCTTGTCAACTTTGCACAAAATGCCTTCAGAATCACTGACATCCCAATTATCATCCACAAAATCAAGGAAATTTTGGGATTTGTAGATGAACATGGTTTCTGTTTTTCTAACCTCCTCATCGTGGAAGAAATCTATAAAGACATGTAATGGCATAAATAGACTGACTCGTACTTGCCTACTTGCAATGTTTGGTCGCAAACACTTCAAAATTTCCTAATGAAGCTTGAGTTTAAAACACTCAGAGGTTTCTGAAGTTGGAACTAGCCACTTTGGGGAATCTTGTTGGGGAAGAGGGAAAGGTTTCAAAGTGCCAAATCCATGGACAGAGCAAGGGGCGTTGTAAAAGTAGTCGTAAAAGAAAACTCCCCTCTCTGCGAGAGCTCTTCTCGCACTAGTTCTGTACATAAGTTCTCCCACCGAAGCATGAAAAGCATCAAAAATACCAATTATGCACTCAACTGGTTGCCAGTCTTCTTTGTTAGAAGGATAAATATCTGCAAAAACAACAGATAAGAGAAGGGTCACAAGAAATAGTCAACAAAATAACTTGAAGGATCTTTAAAGACTTTTTAGCAATATAGTAGTCACACAGTTTGGTCTATGAGGAGGAAACCCCAAAGGTGACTGTTGTAGTCGTAGTTCAGAGTGCATATGTAAAGAATGAGGATGCAAGAGAGCTACACAAGACAAGCACAAAGCACACAGAGATGGAAAGCTTCTTCTTCTTCTTCTCCTAAAAGAGAGTACAAAATGACTAAGTGCTAAAGCTGAAAAGTAGCACATATGTACATGCAGTCACTAAGTGTGAACTCGCTAGAAGCGTACTAGGCTGGCACTATAAGTGTAGTCCAGCTGTAGAATCACTGGCAGAGATCCTCCGTGTCGGTCACCTAACGCGCCAGTGAGTAAATGCCGTAAGCGGCCAAGACCCATAGTGGATGCCAGCTCAAGGTGTAGAGCTCGACATCTCAACACTCCCCCTCGAGCTCTGCATGTCGCAGAGTCCAAGCATAGTCCGGAAACGTCGAAGCTTCTCAGCTCCGAGGGCCTTGGTAAAGATATCCGCTATCTGCTCCTCTGTGCTGACGTAGACCAAGTCGATGTCGCCCGCCAACACTCGCTCTCGAACGTAGTGGTAATGGACCTCTATGTGTTTGGTCCTGGCATGGAACACTGGGTTCCTAGCCAACTGCATGCTGCTGAGGTTGTCACAATGGATGAAAATCTGCTGGTCCACCTACACTCCCAAGTCCTCAAGTAATGTGCGTAGCCAAGCTACCTCGCACGCCGCAACTGCTGCACCTCTGTACTCGGCCTCTGTGCTCGATAAAGCAACCGTAGGCTGCTTTTTGCTGCTCCAAGTAACAGCAGCACTCCCAAAAGAGAACATGAAGCCACTCGTAGATCTCCTATCAACAATGCTACCTGCCCAATCTGCATCTGTATACCCATACAATGCTAATGGTGCATCTGCTGCATAGAACAATGCGTAGTCAAGAGTACCTTGCACATACCTAAGTGTGCGTCGTACTCCATCCAAATGTGGCTTCCTCGGAAGTTGCATGAACTGACTCTCCAAGCCTACTGTGTAGCTCAAGTCTGGCCTCGTGATAGTCAAGTAGATTAGACTACCCACAATCTTCCTGTACATGTTGACATCCTCAACAACATCACCCTTCTCTGCACTCAGCTTTGCATTCACATCCAAGGGAATAGAAATTGGCTTACAATCAGCCATACCATACTTTGACAACATGTCCAAAGCATACTGTCTCTGTGATAGCCATACACCCTCTGGAGTCCTGATCACTTCAATGCCAAGAAAGTAGCGCAACTCGCCTAAATCTTTCATTTCAAACTCCTGTTTGAGAAGACCCTTCACATGGTCAATCTCCATAGCATTGTCACCAACAATAATAAGGTCATCTACATATATGGTAATGACCACAATCCCCACATCACTCTCACGTACATAGAGTGAATGATCAGCATGAGCTCTCCTAAAACCAATACTGACAAGATACTTGGCAATCCTGTCATACCATGCTCTAGAGCCCTGCTTCAAACCATACAAAGCTTTGAGAAGTCTGCATACATAATCTGGGTAACCTGGATCGACATAACCAGGTGGCTGATCCATATACACTTCCTCTTGCAACTCACCATTCAAGAAAGCATTCTTTACATCCATTTGATGCATAATCCATCCTCTAGATGCAGCCACTACTATGACAGCTCTCACTGTCGTCATCTTTGCCACTGGAGCAAAGGTCTCCTCATAGTCTATGCCATACATCTGTGCATAACCCTTTGCGACCAGCCTTGCCTTGTGACGCTCAATGTTACCATCAGCCTTATGCTTGGTTTTATACACCCATTTACAGCCAATAGCTTTCTTGCCACTTGGCAATGGCACCAACTCCCATGTGTCATTTGCTTCCAATGCAGCCATCTCTTCATTCATTGCATCATCCCAATGCACATTTCCAACTGCATCCTCAAAACATGTGGGCTCCACATCCTGTATCACCTTAGCCATGTAGGCTTGGTGATGCGCTAGATACCCATCATAAGTCAATTTCTGAACTTGATTTCTGACTCTATTAGATATGCGCGGTCCTGGGTCACTCCTTTGCCCTCTAGCATCTTCTTGTACTTTCCTTACACCAGGTGTCCTGACAGCCGGAATTCCAAATTCCTCATCAAGGCTTTGTTCAGAACCATCTGAATCCATGTCTACATGTGAAAAACCTGATGATGCATCAACCATAAAGGGAGGTTCATCAACCTTTTCCTTTCCTTTTCGTGATACATTCCCTGTACCTGTTGGTGGAGTAACCTGCGTACGTAGTCTACCATTCCATGGTTTCTCAACAGAGCCACGAGAAGAGGACTCTTGTGGTCCACTCAAAACATGTGACTGTGGCCTCACATTTTGTACAACCACATCATCTTTTACATCAGCCCCAATAGTGCCATGTGCATTACTGTACCAGCTGCTCATCTCATCAAAGACTACAGCTCACTCGTAATTCTCGTGTAGTAGGATTGTAGCACCTGTACCCCTTTTGTTCAAGGGAATATCCCACAAGAATACATTTCTCTGCTTTAGGATCCAATTTCCTACGCAACTCATCTGGTACATGCACGTAAGCTATGCAGCCAAACACTTTCAAGTGTGCCAAATCAGGCTTTGTACCTGTAAACTTTTCCTCAGGTGTTACATCATGCACCGCAGCTGTAGGTGTCCTGTTCATAATGTACACAGCTGTATTTACAGCTTCAGCCCAAAAATGATGAGGCATGTTCTTCTCATTCATCAATGCAGGTGCAACCTCTGCAATGTGCCTGTTTTTCCTTTCTGCGACCCCATTCTGCTGTGGAGTATATCTGCATGTAAACTGCCTGTGTATACCATGCATTCGCAGAAAATCTGAAAAATCATTGGAGAAGTACTCTCCCCCTCCATCTGACCTCAATGTCTTGATTTGCATATCTGTCTCCTTCTCAATCATGACTTTGAAGTCTTGAAAGTGACCAAACACTTCACTTTTGTTACGCATGAAGTAGACCCATACTTTCCTTGTATGGTCATCAATGAAAGAGACATAATACCTGCAACCATGTATACTTGCAGTATCGGTTGGACCCCAAACATCTGTGTGCACCACCTCAAGTGGATTTTTACATACATTGCGCTCATGTGGAAATGAGCCCTTCAACTGTTTTCCAACTGGCATGCTGCACACACTTTATGCATACCATCCACCTTGAATTTGGGCAAACCTTTTACAATCTGTTTTGATTGCATGCTGCGCAATCTCTGCTCATTGACATGGCCAATGCGTTTGTGCCAAATGTCAACATCAGCCACAACACCTGTGCCCTGTGCAAATAATGCAGCTTTTACCTCAGGCATGTCTACATTGAGCGTAAACATTCTGCCCACACATTTGCCCTCTGTGATCAGCTTACAGCCATTCTGGAAATCTTCTACATAACAGCCATTTGGATTGAAGCGAACCTGCAAACCCTGCTCAACCATTTGTCCAACAGAAACAAGATTCTTTGTAATGTTTGGGACATGAAGTACATCTGCTAAGTACTTTGATTTCTCACTCTTCGTATTTAGAGGTATGTCCCCTACATGAGCAATGGGGTGAGCTGTGTCATCTCCTGTCTGCACATAGCCTGACACATCTGGTTTGCGCATATCTCTAAACCACTCTCCACGAGACGTCATGTGATTAGAGGCACCTGAATCCACATACCAAACATCATCTTGGGTGGAATTCTCTGCAGTGATTGTATTCATTACATGTTGCATAACAAACATGCGCTCATTTTTGCTGTCATCTGCATCTCTGCTAGTAGATGCATAGTTGCCCTGTTCTCTCTTTCTACTTGCTTTTCCCTTTGGACAGTCACGTGACATGTGACCTCTTTCACCACAAGTCCAACATTCTCTACTATCTGGAGTATGTTGCTGCCTGCTTGATCCTGCACCACGACCTCTTTGACTCCCCCTGCCTTGAGACTGGTTTCCCCTGCCACCTGTATTGTTTTGATTTGATTGACCTTCTAGAAATTGGCCCCTGCAACCCCTTGGGCCTCGACCACGACCTCTACCTCTACCTCTGTTGGAGTTAGAATAGAAGGCCTGTTCAGAATTATTTCTGCCATGAGAAGAAGATGTGTCAAGGTTCTTCTCCTCAAGAATAAGCATAGAAATCAAATCTTGGAACACGGGGATGTCGTCTCTTGTATTCATGGAAGACCTAAAATGTACATACTCATCTCCTAGACCATCCAAGCATGCACGGACAATGTCATCGTCTTCCACTGAGACTTTAATAGATCCAAGAGCCTCAATGATACTCTTGATCTTCAAAGCATAATCATTGATGGAGAGGTTGTTCCTCTTAACCTGATTTAGCTCCGACTTTAGTTGAAGCTTCCTGGCCTTGGTGTTCACCTCGAACACTCTGCCTAAGTTTTTCCATGCAATGGCGGGGGTTTCAGCATCCTGTAGATAGCCCATCATGCCATCTGTGATGCTCATAGAAAGCCAATACATCACTTTGCTCTGGCCTTGTTGCCAGTCCCTCAAAGCTTTCCTTTGTTCTGCTGTAGCATTTGCCTCGGGAATCTCTGGTTCCTTTTCATTGTCTCCTTCTACATAGTCCCAATAACCTTTTCCTTTTAGGAAATTTGTTATTCTGAACTTCCATGCAGGGTAGTTATTTTTCTCAAGCTTCTCAGTAACAATATGACTGAAACCGTCAGACATCTTGAAGCACTAAGACAAAATAGCTTAAATCTGCAAAAACCTGCAAATCTGCTGAACCTGCTATCGTGGTTCTTGTAACGCTTTCTACACTCAACGAGTGTCCACAATCAAGCGTACATACAACCACTGTACTTGTACAGTAAATCTCTGTATACTGCACTTTGGAGACCTGTTCAGAAACTTGTGCGAAAAACCCCTAAAAAAATTTTCGCTGCGCGAGGCGCCTTCGACATCTGGTCGTGGATTGCGAACGAAGGGATTGTGATGCTCTTGCTCTCTTAGCCTCTCTTGCCTGCACCAGGCTCTGATACCATGTAAAGAATGAGGATGCAAGAGAGCTACACAAGACAAGCACAAAGCACACAGAGATGGAAAGCTTCTTCTTCTTCTTCTCAGAAAAGAGAGTACAAAATGACTAAGTGCTAAAGCTGAAAAGTAGCACATATGTACATGCGGTCACTAAGTGTGAACTCGCTAGAAGCGTACTAGGCTGGCACTATAAGTGTAGTCCAGCTGTAGAATCACTGGCAGAGATCCTCCATGTCGGTCACCTAACGCGCCAGTGAGTAAATGCCGTAAGCGGCCAAGACCCATAGTGGATGCCAGCTCAAGGTGTAGAGCTCGACATCTCAACAGCATATATGCATGCTCAATGAGCACCTCTTTCACTGTCTTTCCCGTTTGAGACAAGCGAAAATATTTCACACGTCCTTTGTAGCTGTTGATGAATTCATTTGACATTCGTTTTCTTCTTCTTGTTTGAAGCAGAACTCAACTACCAATGGTGACTGTGGTAGACATCCAGCGGCCATGGTCTAAGTCAAAGCTGTTGAATAGTTCCATAGATTTAATAGAGGCGGATGGTCGTCGTGGTCGTCTTCCTTCCATCTCTGCTTCTATTAGCTGCGAAGTGACACTACGCAAAAACGATAAAAGAAAAGAGGCTCACTAGTTTACACAAGAAGTAGTAGCTTGAAAAGTGTTCATCAAAAGGTGTACCTCATTGAATGTGAGTACTGGCACATTCGGCGTTCGTCGCCCATGGCAGGGGAATAATTTGCACAAATCACGTCGTATCTTCTTATTCAGATCTTTTTAACAGAAAAAACTCTTTTTTGAAAACACAAAAATATGAGATAAAAATCAAATAAATTGGAGCTACCGTTGTGGTGACTCAAACTCTATTGGTCGAACAACATTCTCTCTCTAACGCCAAAAAGTCCTTTTTTGAGTCCAAAATTTTCCTAATGATGATTTTCCAACTCTTGTTGTCACTATCCCAGAAGTGCCCAAGTCGCTTCAGACCCTTATTATTCAGTTTCCCGGCTATCTCAATCCAATAGGGAGTTTGTGGCAGATCTACAACTTTGGACAGCCAGGGGGACCAATGCAAAATGTAGTTCTTGAAGTATCTGACTTCTTCCCCCCACTTTAAGACTCCTGCTGCTCTCTTGCATTTTCTTACCAATTCTCCTGAGCTGCCTCCCAGTCTTAAGGTAGACCACTCTGGAGCTAACAATTTTTCATGAACCTCCACCCCTCTCCACTTTCCACCATCCGAGCCTAGTTTAGCTTTTTCTATCTTATCTCTGACCATGACAGCCCAAACTTGATCATGTTTAGCCAAGGAAACAACAAACTTGGCGCAACAAGCTTCCTCATGGGCCACAGGGTTGAGAATTCCAAGGCCTCCTTGATTCACGGATTGAGAAACTGATTCCCACCGGGCCCATTGCCATGGCCTGGAGGATTTTGTGTTGTTTTTCCATAAAAACCTTTTTACTGGTTTTAAGAACTCTTTTTAGTGACACTTAGCCATCTTGAGAAGCAGGCTAGTGAAGGCAATGTAAGGAATCATAAAATCATTCATCACTTTTATCCGACTTGGGAATGGGAGAAGAGCATACTCCCACCTACTCATTTTTGTTTTTATTTTCTCAAGCACCCACTCAAATCTTTGCTTGTGGGTCACGTCCACCCCCAAGGGGGCTCCAAGATGTCTGAACATATTCCCTTTTATGATAATCTCCCCCGACCAGACAGAGGGGTCAAATGAGTCATTTTTTGATACGGAGATCAACCTTGACTTCTCTATATTACATTGGGACCCCGAAGCTGTTGAGAATATTTGAACAATCTGCATAGCTTTTCTGATGACCTAGGGGCACGCCTTCAAGAAGAGGAGAGAATCATCTACAAAAAGTTTTGCTAGGAGTTGGCTATTTCCTGGCAAAGCGAGGCCTTGCAACTCCCCTCGTTCCGCACTAGCTTCGAGCATCGTGATAAAAGGATGTGATCCTATGGCAAAGATTAGGGGGGCTAGAGGGCATCCCTGCTTAACAGAAATTTTGACGTCAAAAGAGCCCACAATTCTATCATTGAATAGGAGCTCTGACTGGCTTCCAGCCCCCAGTACGCGTACCAACCAACATAGGCGCGGCCCAACGCCCAGAGCTTCCATGATGGCTTCTATATATGTCCATGTTATTTTGTCATAAGCCTTGTCCAGGTCCAACTGCAGTAAAATGCACTCCTACTTTGTGACAATTGCGTATTCAATACCCACCATTGCTACCAAGATGCTATCATAAATGGACCTTCCTTTTATGAACCCATGTTGATGGGGAGAGATGATCTTGGTTAGTAAGGGGGCTAGTCTGAGGGCTACTGCGTTAGCTATAATTTTGTAGGCCACCTACATCATCGTTATAGGGCACCAATGTTTCAGTTGAGAACAGCAGATGTGTTTTGGGATGGGTTTGATAAGCCCTCTCTTTACACTTACCTCCAACGACCCTTCGACCATGGCTTTATTGGCCAATCTTGTGATTGGGGCCTTGAGATCATCCCAAAATTCTCTAAAGAATTCCATCGTCATCCCATCCCAACCAGGGGACTTTTCCTTGCCAAGGGCTTGCAATGCTAGTGAACATTCGTCTTCAAATAATGCCCATTCCAAGCAATTACCTTCTGAGTGGGGAATTTCCTTCTTGACACTCTGCAGTAAGGTCCCTCTGGCGTCTTCCACTTATTGGGACTGGATCTCTGGCCGTCCAATGATTTGACTAAGATAGCTGAACATCAAACCAGCCATCTCATCCTGGTTATGAGAACTGATGTCCCTTTCTCATCATAGAGCGAGCGGACGTGGCCCCGGCTCTTCTTGATTTTTAAAGCCCTAAAAAACTGAGTTTGATTGGAGGCTTCAGGTTGAAGGACAGTCTCTCTCAAGGGAAGCCTTTCCTTTCTGATATCTTCTAATTGCTCATTAGCAAGGTTAGATTTGTCTTCGAGCCATCATTTGTGCTCCTCCTCAGTAGCATGCCCATTGGCTTTTATGGAAGTAAGCACCTGGACCTCCGCTGTAAGATGCAGAAGGTGTATCTCCCTAGCTTTCTTGAACCGGGGGCCCGAGGTTTTGATTGCTTTCTGGATGCTCCGAGCATTGTGTTTGTTGAGGTCGACATCTTTTTTTAGCTTACCCAATGCTTTTGTGGTTAGATTCCTGAAGAGAGGGTCTTTGAATAGGTGTACCTCCCCTCCTTTTGAAGGGGTGGAGGATGAATTAGATCCTTTCACCTCAAGTGTTCTCACGACTTGGAGCACTTTGGAGTCTCTTGCCACTGCCTTCACTCTTTTGGCTCTTTTCAGACCAGGGACTTGGACAGCCGCCGTCACTGTTGTCACTGTCATAAATTTGGGGGTAGTAGCAGGAGTATTGATCCTATTATTATTGCCTGCACCTTCAGAAGTCTGATGGATGGGAATCAATTCCTCCACAATCTTGTCCTGCATCTTGATATCCATTTTGTCACTAACCATACCTCCTTTAACCTTCTATGCATTTACCTCGTCGTTACTGCCTCCTTGCTTCTCCAGCCCTTCCACCGGGAATCCATTTTACTGGGGGCTTGTGCTGCCGGAGCTGCAATATCATTAGCCTTCAAGGGACAGTCCTTGGCGAAGTGTCCAAAGTTGTTACATTCACAACATGCCCCAAAGCATGTTCCAAAGTTTAGCGGAATAGTAACTAGCCCTGCTCCGACATTGAGAACCATGCTCTTAGGTGGTGTTTTAGACACATCCCAGCCTATACAAACCCTGTTTGAGGTTCTACCAAACCCTCTCTTGCTAGGTATAAATAAGGGAGTGCCATATTGGCTAGCAAGCATTCTGAGATTTTCCCAAAGCCACCTAGGTAGACCCACAAGCTCAACCCAGACCGGATGGAACCCTTGTAAAGATTCAGCTGAGTCGAACACTGGCTCCCAAGGCACCACACAAACCATAGTCCTATTAAAGACTAGGGTCCCTTTGTCAAGACTCTTTTCCACGTCGGTGGCCTCTTTGAATCTCACTGAACAGAATCCTTTAGCTAGGTAAAAATTACTTTCAACTCCTCCTCCATGGCCAAGAATTTGAGGGCCTTGAAGCCATTGAATCATCTCAAACCTGTTCGGGATTCTTCCACTGAACCCAAATACAAGCGTTAGCTCAGCTTGCCTGGCTAACTGTTTTTTGATAATTGTTGGTGGTATCGCTATAGTAATAGCCTCGGCAACCTCCACCTGCTGGGGCAAAGACTTTTTTAAAGCGGAAAAGACCCAATCTGCCAACCCATCTTCCATCAGCCCACTGCAATCTACTTGGGTACTAGTTCTTTTGTTGTTGTTAGGGCCGGATTCAATCATTTTGTCGACTTTCACAAGCTCTTCTTGAAGTCTAGATCTTGTATTTTGCAATTTTTTGAAATCTCCTTCACTCAACAACCCTTCTGCTGAGCCTTTTCCACAATCCTTACAGTTAGTCCCCTTGAGTATGCTAGCAAATGAGATGCCTGGCCTGCGAGCTGCAAATGCAGTTGATGCCTTATTTACGTTCGTATAGATGGGACCCTGAGGAGCCCCGTCTTTGAGGGTTTTAACCTCAAATTTGAACCCTTGAGCTGAGCCCATTTTATCTCTTGGTTCTTCAGACGGCACTTTTCCAATCGGTACAAATTTGTCCACTTTCATGGTTGAAGCCTTCGGCGAATTGGGGCTCGACATTTCCGCATCATGTAATGGTTTCAAAACCGATCCGTTGCCTTCATCCATCAGCACTGCTAACTCCATTTCGAATAATTTACCTGCCGCTAACATCTGTAAAAATTGTACAATATTTTCGCCTATGACTAACGCGTCGGGTTCCATTATCAAGTGGCACCCAAAACAAAAGAGAAAAAAAAAAACCCTTCCAAAATGGGGATCTTAAAAAAGGATACTCCCCACTAGGTGGTGGTGAAAGTAGAGGCTCAAGATGAAATCCTTAAAGCAAATAATCGCTATGGCAGCAATCACACAAGCGATTATTTACGCTAAGAAATGCTCCGATTATTGATTAGGCTCAAAATACACTTCCTAAAGTAAATAATCGCGATGGCTGTAAACACGCAAGCGATTATTAACGCTAGCAATTATTAATTGTACTCGCAGAGCTCCAGAACGCTAAGAAGAAGCACTGCAGGTGATGCAGCTGGGCTAACCCACCTCCGCTCAATGGCGAGTTGCGGACACACTAGATGAAAGCCTAAGACTAATAGAGCTGGTTTGAGCACGAAAGCCGAATCACCACTCTCCACAGTGGGGAAGCGAGAAGGACCAAGGGGTGGCCGGAGATCTCGGAAGCTCTCCCCCAGGTACCCGATCCTCAACTCCCCTGTGAGCGTAATGCCCCGCCTTGCTTAGCACCGTCCGCAGTCCGAATTCTATTATGAAAGCAGTTTTAGTTTGGTTCCTAGTGCAATCATGATTTGATTGTAACCAGAGTACCCATCTAAAAAGCTATAAGTTTCCTTGCCTGAAAATCTTTCAAGAATATGTTCCAAATATGGCAAGGGATAATGATCTCTCTTGGTGGCTGCATTGACCTTCTTGACGTCCATGCACATGCTGAGTTTCCCATTCTTTTTTGGCATAATGAATATCAGAGAAACCGATTCTAAGTCCTCAATAGGATATATGAATCCACATTGGATAATTTTTTCAATCTCTTCTTGAACAATCTTTGCATACTTAGGATTCATTGGGTAGTGTCATTGTTGTAATGCTAATCATGCAAATTGCATGTTGCACCATAGAAAGTGGAATGCCCTTCATATCATGATATATCTAAGAAAATATATCCTTAACTTCTTGGAGAATATCTTTAAGTAAAACCTCTTCAGTCTCAATAAGTTCTTGAGCAATAAAAGTTGATTTAGACTCCTCACTTGGTTTTTCTAATTATATATGCTTAACTACCGATGGACCATTGTAGACTCCAGTACTTCCATTGGTATGCATTCAATGGGCTTCGACATACATAACTTTTTTCTCCCCTGTGGTATAAGATTTAAAATATTCAAGCACAAGATGTAAGTCTACAGGCTCTTCTTTTGCTAAGGCCTTTTTTTGAATTTCCGCTTCCTTTTGTTGTTGAGCTAAGTCTTGATTTTGATGTCTTCTTACAATACGACTCATTTTTGGATTCTCTATAATCTCTAATTGTGCAAGGTCAAGGGGTCGCAGACTGCACCACATGATACTCTAGAGATATTCACCCCAATTTTTGATGATCACATGCCCCCATCAGATTGAGCCATTCTGTGGTGTATCTCTTTTTCTTTTATCCTAGCACATACATTTGCTTGATATCGTCACTTCTTATATCTCTTACTCCTCTTGTCTAGTTTTTGATTTTGGGTTGCTTCCGGATAGAATCACTGGATTCGTCTCATTTGTGTCCTCTTCTCTCTAGGATACATTGTTATAGGATGTGGTACTTGGCCTCGAGGGTTTTGTTTCCTGACTTGAGGTAATATGCAAGCCAGATTCCCTTTCAAGCTCAAAAAAAACTTGTTGGTGATTCAATTTTTGAGTCACATTGGTCACAATCTCTGAGGCACTAGTAGCTTGTATGTCATTCAGCTCTTCACTCTTCGTGTCCTCAGAAGGTATATGCATTGCACTTAATATATTCATTAGTGCAGCTAGTAGTATTTTGTCCCCCTCAGGTGTAGTTTTTCCTCTATTGACCTAGGTGTCTATGGTTGTTGCGAGGTGTACCCAATCAACATTGTCCAACTCAGCCATTCCAGGTAGGACATCCATATAAGGAGAGTCTTTCTCAATATCCATGTATTTTTTACATGTGTAACAATAATTAATGGAGCTGAGTGAATTGTGGTGTCTGATTGATTGTCAATTATAAACCTGTTTTCTAAAGGATGCGCTCGATCGCTTACAAGATCAACTTCAATGACGGAGTCTTGGAATTGTAAGTAGACCTGGTTTCTAGACCAGTCATGCACCATTCTCCCTTCCCTCATGAAAGGATTCCTAAGATCATCTCAAATAACATAGGATGCTTGGAGAAATCCCTAACGATGAAGGTACACCTTACGTTGTGTCCAAGGACCTTGATCCTGAGATCTTTCAGCATTCCAATAAGCATATCGATAGACCCATTGGCCACTTTTACCACTATGTTTGTGAATTCAAGATGAGGTCTTCCCATAGATTCTCAATAGATTTTTGTTACAATGTTGACTCCCTCATCACCTTCAAAGTATTGCCCCAACTTGCTAACATGTATTTCAACATTTGAGATTTCATCTGGTTTGGCTTGTGGGTCCAAGCATCCCTCCTCAATTGGGATTTCATTGGGCCTATTCATATGTGAAAATTGCGAGGTAAATTGTGGAAGGATTTAGTTCTCTATTGAGAAATGCCCGAAGAACTAGGAATAGCTCTGGATCCCCATACAACTTAGACATGATAGTGGTTTTGACTTCAAAAGCCAAAAAATTGTTGATTTGGTAATATTCAAGGGCACTTTTTGAGATTATAATCCATGACTTAAGGCTGGTGAAGATGTGATCTCAATTTCTTAGTTGGGGTCAGGTATCCCCTCACTAAACATTCTTTCAATCAAGAAAGGAGTATGCCCAATTTTGAATGCTTTGAACTCACTTTCTTCCCAAACGATACTAGGTATGGCCAGCGGGTTGGGATCTCCTTGAGGTTGAGGTTGTGTGGGGAACACAGTATACATAATCCTAATCCGTCTAGGTTCTGGCTCAAGCCCTCTTTGGGTCTCCTCTACCAAATTCCTTGAATGCTTGACTCATTCAATCTCTTCTACAAGGTTTGGGTAAGTCCCAATTTTCTTGGTGGTTTTGTTGGGTTTTGGTCCTTGCGGTTTCTCTTGGAGTTTCTCACCCAATTTGGTTAGCCGTGAAGTCACTTGTTGCATCACTGGTGGTATGGGAGTGGTTTTCTTATGTCCTCCCCTAATCGTATCTTTGCTTGATTTCCTCTTGTGGTGATCCTCATTGGTTTTCTCCCTTATGGTGGCAATTTTAGTCTCCATGGTTTCTATTGAATTAGAATCATCTTCATGATCGTTCATATACACAAGGTCATCATTGGTCCCTATGTTGGTCTTTGAAGTAGGGTTTGTGAAAGGGCGGTGTTAATGCGTGTGTTAGTCTCTACCCAACCGTGCTATTGTATAGCCTCCCCCCAGCTTACACACTATCCGACCGTGCCGGTGGCCTTGCCCATAGGATCCATGTCCTTAAATTACCTCCCCCTTGGAGAATTGTGTTCGTCCTCAAAAACGAACGTAGGAAAATTTTTCTCAAGTGCCGAGACATTCTCCCATGTAGAACCTTCTTCAGGTCTATCTAGCCATTTTACCAACACATGTCGTCTAACATGATGTCGTGTGAAGCTCATGAAAATCCAAAATCTTTTCGGGCTCATGAGGGATGCTTGGGAGTTCAATAAGGTCAACTAACACACCTGTGTCAATGACATTATCATTCTGTCCTAGCTGTTTTTGTAAACGGCTAACATGAAAAGCAGGATGAACTAGTGAGTGCTCTAGAAGAGCTAACTTATAGGCCACTTGACCTATACGTTTGAGAATGGTAAACGGTCCACAATAGCGTGGTGAAAGCTTAGCAACTTTTCCCGTCTTCAGACTTTCTGAATGCTTTGAAACCTTGAGGAAAACCTTGTCTCCTTCTTCAAAAGTAGCAAGACGAAGATGCTCATCTGCGTACTTCTTATATCGATCTTGAGCTTTCTTAACATTCTGTCAGCAACTTGAAGCATGTCAAAATGGTCATGGAGAAAATCCTTCGCTATTGTATCTTCTCCTTAGCCAACCCCGCCGTAATGGGTAATCTAGGTTGAAATCCATATAAAAGTATAAATGGACTAAACCCTGTATTCACATGCTTTGAACTATTATAAGCAAATTCCAATATAGGTAAGTAGTCTTGCTGATTGGTTTGCTTCTTGCTAACATACACTCGTAGCATATCCTCTAGCACTTGATTAACTCTTTCAGTTTGACCATCTATTTCTGGATGATCATTTGTACTTAGATTAAGTTTAGTTTCCAACGTTTGAAACACAGATCACCAGAAGTGATTATCGAACTTTTGATCTCTATCACTAATGATACTAGCTGGAAGACCATAGAGCTTATATATGTGCTCTACAAATAGCCGTGCTAATTTCAGTGTCTTAACCGTAGTATTAGTGGGAATGAATTGACCCATCTTTGTGAGACGGTCTACAATTACCCATATGGCATCATGTCCACAATTGGTAGTAGGTAGTCCTACTA
The DNA here is from genome assembly GCF_014529385.1 of Adiantum capillus-veneris. Classification (NCBI taxonomy): domain Eukaryota; kingdom Viridiplantae; phylum Streptophyta; class Polypodiopsida; order Polypodiales; family Pteridaceae; genus Adiantum; species Adiantum capillus-veneris. The sequence continues at coordinate 113,955,407 of NC_140958.1, forward strand.
CAAAATCCATAGAGATGCTCTCCCACTTACCTTGTGGAATCTCTAAAGGATGTAAAAGGCCACCTACCTTGAGGTGCTCTTCCTTATTAACTTGGCACTGTTGGAAATTTAGTATGTACTCTTGAACATCATGATGTAAGCCCGCCGGCCAATAAAATTGTCATCGAACTAAGGCATACATCTTACGAATACCTGGATGACCAGCACTTGGACTATCGTGACACTCAAATAAGATTTGGTGCCTAGTGTCTGAGTCCTTAGGCACACATACGCTACCCTTGTGGAGTACGTAGCCATCATCAATGGAAAAATTCTTCCATTGCTTAAGCTCTTCCTGAGTAGGGGTGGAGCTCTGTGTGTTGGAGTTTTTATATGCACGTGCAAAGACATGTTGATCTGGATGTACAGAGACATGTGAGTGTGAGGGATCCCTTTTTAAAACTGCACTCCACACTTTAGCATATGATTGATCTTGTGCACACTTGCCACGTAATGACTCCAAAAATCCACTCTTTATTTTTGTGAAAGCAAGTGAATTAATCTGAGGCATCCAACTTAGTGCATCCACTACTACATTATATCGCCCCTTGCGATATTGTAGCTTACAATCATAATCTTGAAGGATTTCTACCCATCTAGCTTTACGGCCCTTCAAGTCCGTTTGAGTAGTAAACCATTTGATACTCTCATGGTCAAAAAGTACTTCAAATTGAGCACCATATAAATAGTGTCGCCACTTTCGTAAAGCATGAATTATGGCATAGAGCTCTCTCTCATAGACAGAATAATTCTGTTGAGCTCTATCTAAATTTTTACTTTCAAAGGCTGTAGGTCTTCCCTCCTAGAGAAGTACCACACCAATTTCTTTATCACTAGCATCAGTCTCTACCACAAACGGCTTAAGTGGGTCAACGATTGGTAGGATGGAAGTAGTGGCTATAGCTACCTTGAGCTGTTCAAAACTGCGTTTTTGGGCTTCTTCCCAAGAGAAGGTCCTACCTTTTGTTTTAAGTCAATCTATCATAGGAACAACGATTTTGGCATAATCACGGATATACTATCGATAAAATCCAGCCATGCCTAAGAATATTTGAAGCTCCTCAACCGTGATGGGTTGTGTCCATCAAAGAATGGGAGCGACCTTGTTATTGTCCATCTTGATGCTAGAATAAGAGATCACATGACCAAGATAATATATCTCTGTTTTAAAGAAATCACAGTTGCTTTATTTAGCATACAGAGCGTGAGTTCGTAGCTGTTCAAACACTAATCGTAAGTGTTCTATGTGTTCATCGTCAGTCTTACTGTAAATGAGAATTTCATCAAGGAAAACCACAACAAATTTTCCAAGATAGGGACATAAGACACTATCCATGAGTGTCATAAATGTAGGTGGAGCATTGGTTAAACCAAAAGGCATAACCAAAAATTTAAAATGCCCGAACCGTGTTCTAAAGGCAGTTTTGGAGATATCTTACAAAAGGATACGCACCTGGTAGTATCCTGAACAAAGATCTATCTTTGTATAGTATCTTGCCCCATGGAGTTGATCAAACAACTCATCCACTCAAGGCAGAGGATACTTGTTCTCCGTGATAATCTATGCACATATGCATAGTACCATCTTTATTTTTTACCAATAGAATTGGTGATGCCCAAGGAAAAGTTCTAGGTCTAATGAAACCATGGGCAAGGTTGTCAGTCAACTGACTCTCAACCTCCTTGGATTCTTTAGCACTCATACAATAAGGTGGTTTCCTCACCGGTTTAGTGTCTGGCAAGACATCTATGCCATGTTGCACATCATGTGTAGGGGGTAAACCCGGCGGTAAATCACTTGAGAATACATCCCTATACTCCGTGAGTAAGTGAGTGAGCTTTTGTCGTGCAAAAGGAGAACTTAAACTAGAGTTATACTGGGATGGAGAATCTTGTAATTCTTGTAATGTTTGTTTCACAACAGTTGCACGTTGCTCTATAGAATTAAAATTGAGAGCACTTTGCTCATTAGATTTGTTAAAACTTTGCTTATCATTAGAATTCATTGCAGTTTGCATACCATTACTAGAATTCACCGCACTTTGCTCTTGAGAATTCACAAGACTTGGAGACAAGCAGTAACACAAAAAAACTTCATCTATTAAATTTGTTTTCTGCAAAATAGAAAGCTCGGTTGTACATGTAAGAAACGAAAATGGTATATTTTTCTCACCAAGCAAAAGCACATGTTTACCATTGGCCATAAAGGATAAAGAGTTGTGTTCATAACTAGTCTGCAATGTGTTTCCTAAATCATGCAGCCACTCCCATCCTAAAACTATGTCAGCACGGTCCATGTTCATAACTTGAAAGTCAAGGGTCATCGTATGATCTTGGACAATAAGTTAAATCCCTTGAACTACCGTGTCCCATACTTCTTTATCATTGCCAGACATCTATTCAACCACATACTTGTGAGAGCAGGGAGTATGTGTAAGGTTCAATTTCTTGACTAGCTTATAGTTCAGGAAGTTATGAGTTGCACCATCATCCACTAAAGTACAAACACTTTGTCCGTTAATAGTACCATGCATGCGAATCAAATCATGGGGGCCAGAGGTGGGCTGCCACATTGATGCAAGCACACAACACTTGTGCTTTTCTTCCATATGAAGAACCTCTACAGCACAATATTTAGGAGACAAATCTAATGTGAGGTGTTGCACCATGTGCATGGCCTTTTCTTTGCCTTGCAAAAGAGGACAATCTTTCTTGTTATGTTGGTCCGAAAGACATCTAAAACACAAATTGTGTTTCTTTGCACGCTCGAAATCAGCAGTGCTAAGAGACCCACGTGGAGTATCTTGTGATTGCTTAGGCTTCTTAGCCTCTTGTGGGCGTGGAGAAGTAGATTGTCTCTTATTCCTCTTGGAACGTGTGGGTGATCTACCTCGCCATTGGCTCTTAGCCACATTGCTCTTAGCAAAATTATTCTTAGAGTAGGGAACATTTCCTTTCCTCTCTTGTTCATCATCATATATTTGGGCATGACTGATGGCTTCTTCCAAAGTTTTTGGATGTTGGGTCTTGACATGAAGACGATAGTCTTTGTCAAGACCCCTATTAAAACCCCGTATCTTTTGGAATTCATCTAGACCTTCTAGTTTTAATATGATTTCCCAATACTTCAAAAGGTACTGTCTGAGAGAGAGGCCAGACATGAGGCATGCATCCCATGCTAACCAATTCTTATCTTCTTCATTGGAGTCCAAAACCTCTTTGGAGAAAGAAGCTTGAAACGTAGCCCAAGACGGAGGACGAGCATCTTTTGGAAACGTCATCCACCACTTATAGTCCTTGCCTTTAAGAGATAGACTTGTTTCCACAGCCGTCTTTATATTTGGGGTGTGTCTCAATCTATGAATATCACTCCATTTGTGTAAGAAAGTATTGACCGCATCCTTGTTGCGATCATGCTCTTCCCTGTGAAACTCAAGAATGGTGATATTTTTAAGTAATGCATTGCTACCTCCTACATCTTCTAAAGCACTTGTCTCTTGGACTCCTTGAGTCATGCAAGCTTGATTTCCTTGAACCGTGCCACTTGTGGCTCCTTGACCCATCTGTGAATTCATAAATTTCACACAAGTGGTTCCATAAGATTAGTAACATTTTCATTGAGTGCAGAGGTTGCGTTCAAGTACGCTTTGACGATTTTCCAAAGTCTTGAAAGCAGCCATATCTACAAGGCCATGATCTCCTAGATCATCATCGTCATGCATATTAGTGTCAACAGCACCCGTGGTGCCCTGATTTTTTATCTACGTGCTCAAAATCAAAAGTGTGTGTAGGTGGGATATCCTCAGTGGCCATGGTAAACACACACTAATATAAAGAGAGGAGAAAAATGTCAACTTGTACCTTTTGAAGATTAAAGTCTTTGTGTTTTTTATGCTCCACAATTTGCGTTGCATGCAAACTTTGCCTTGCGGAAATTGTAGCGCTTCATGTGTCGTTCGTCGTAAGAACACCTTTATTGATTCTTCAAAAAAAACTCATTGTTTTTGTGAAGGTTTTTGTTCACTTTAAGCTACCTCCCTGAGGAAAAAAGAATTTTGGAGGAAAACTTACCTTCCTCCAAGAAGTGGAAAGGAAGGTTGAAACTACTTCCTTGAAGTTTGAAGCTTTCCCTTTCCTTCTAGCTTTCTTTTCAACACAAGTATGCTATCTTTCCTTGTTATACACATCAAGGCTCAATAGATTGATGGTAAAGTGTTGGGCTCTTACCCTGATGTAGTGGATTCAACCCTCCTTCATGAAAGGGTTAAGCGGGACTTACTACGCACAGCACCAACGGAAGCCTTCGAAGCCTTGATACTGTAGAGTTGTCGGTCGAGTTTGCCTTGTTTGCACGCCTTGGTCGGGTGTCCATTGTCTGTCTTCTTTTTGCTGCACAGCAAAGACGTCGTTGTTTGCAGATCGTGTGAGAGAAGCAGCGTGTCTCATGCACATGCAACCCGCTTTTCCCCTTTCCCAAAAATAGCTTGGAGACCAGTGAAAGGGGGGTGGTAATGTGTGTACTAGTCTCCACCCAACCGTGCTATCTTATAGCCTCTCCGTAGCTTACACATTGTCCGACCGTGCCGGTGGCCTTGCCCCTAGGGCCCATGTCCTTACATTTTGAATTCATAGCTTTAGTGATCTCTTCCTTTGTGTTTCCTTCTTCCTCGCTCAGCAAATTGATGCAGCATCTCTCTCTTTGAGGATGTAATTTTGGTTTTGGAGCATCGACCATGTGAGTGCATTCACTGGTCTTATATATGTAGTTTGTGGTGTTCCATCGGTAATCTTGATCAAGCTCAATGGTGTAATCTTTGGTGCCTTTGGATTATTATGACATTGGAAAATCAAATGATCTATGCCACAACCATTACAAGTGATTATTGGCATTGCCAATGTTCTCCCTTGAATTGTTTGCATTGGTGCAACATTCCTTTGCATTCTAAAAGGACCATCAACTACTCGATGTGGTCCAAGACATTTATAGCATTGAAGAGGCAATCTCATGGAAATGATATTGATATTTTGGCCTCTTGTTGCAAGAGCAGTAGCTTGATATATAGGCTTGACTTGTCATCAATGGTCCTCCATGTAATACTAAGGACACTCCTTAATCCTATCAACTCTAGAGGTGATACCAGAGTCTTATGTCATCTTTGTAGTCCAAATAAGTACTAGGTGTCTCACAACTTACTTGTTTTATAGGGGTAACTTTTGGATGCAGAGGCTATGGTCCTAGCACTAGAGGGGGTAATGGTGTGGTCTGGACAACATTTTGGGTTCTAGTGACCATGTGCTGCAATGGTTGCTCAATGGGTGGGGCAATAATTGATACAGGTACTCAAGACGAGTCTATTCAGGCTAAGGGTGGTTTTTTTCCATTATGCATTTAAACACTAGGAAATACTTAGCTTGATGGCCACAACTACCACACGCAGTACTCCCTTGTTGGATACATATGATTATTTTGTAGAGTACGATTACCCCTAAGGCTTTCTTGGATAGACTTGGTGAGATCTCATCACATATATCTTTTGATCTTCCACGATTGGCTTAATTATCATTGGGTCATTTTCAAATGCTTGTGAGCTAGTAGACTTGGGTTCAGAAGATTATCTTGCTCCTTCGATCATTAAACAGTCTTCTAGCTGGATTGCATTGGTAGTGAATGCTTCCCAAGTAGTGATACCCCTAATGATTAATTCATTGTTTTTAGCCACTTATGGACACCCTATCACCTTTGATAGGGTGTCCGTAAGTGACTGCTTCCCAAGTAGTGATACCCCTAATGATTAATCCATTGTTGTTAACCACTTAAGGACACCCTATCACCTTTGATAGATGCCTTATCACTTATTTGAGTCATGGACCGGGCTTGTCAATCCTATAGGTGCATAGGTGATTGCCGATGAGAGGTGCACCACTTATCTTATTTTTACAAGTATTTTTGCTATGATCGGCCACTGTGGGTGTCCATGTGTGAATGGGTCAGATTCATATAAAATGTCCATTTTGACCTAAAATCCTCATTCTTTGAGGTGCATTCTAAAGAAGTGCTCTTGCTCTACTTCTACCTTCTTCTGCATCGTGTGCTCACGAGTGTGTGTGTGTGTGTGTGTGTGTGTGTGTGTGTGTGTGTGTGTGTGTGTGTACTTGAGAGAGAGAGAGAGAGAGAGAGAGAGAGAGAGAGTGTGTGTGTGTGTGTGTGTGTGTGTGATCGAGCATTGCAGCGGCATCGGCGGGGCAGTAAGGTGGTTGAGTAGCAATGGCGGCTCCCTCTTCTAGTTGTAAGCTTGCATCCATTCGTGGCTCGCACACAATGTTTGGCAAGTTCCCAGCCTTCAACACGTGCAGTAAAAGCGCACATTTTTGGCACCACTGTAGGGGACTGTCTTGCACTAAGCTTGAGGAGAACTTTGTGCTACCTCTTGAAGCCATTCTTTTCATTTGTTTTGGTTTTGATAGATCTGTTAGAGGCTGTAATGTGCAGGTTTTTTTAGATCTGTTAAGCTCTATAATGTGCAGGTTTTAGGAGGTTTTGTTAGATCTGTTAGTGGCTGTAATTTGCAGGTTTTAGCAGGTCTGTTAGTTAGTGTAGTTTTGTAATGTGCAGTAGACATTGAGTAGGTTGAGTATTCTATCAGTGTGTAGTGTGTGTGCAGTGAGTGTCAATTAGTTCTGTTAGCTGTAGGGCTCAGATAGAGCTTCCAGGTGAAGCTTCGCGCACGTGAGGCAAACTCTGTGCGTGAGCTCGACGCCCACGCAGCCGTAGAAAGGTTTTTTTGAAAATAAAACGCTCAAAAAATCTGAGACCAAAAAGAAAGTTAAAAAACAAAAGAAAACATCTTATATTGAAAGGAAGGGATCGGGGTCTTCTCTCAAGCCCAAGCCTCAGTCCTCAGTCTTATGATATAGTATAAACACTACTATATATATAGATACTAGCCCCTCAAGTGAAGGGAGGGCATGTGGACAAGTCCTTCAAGTTCTCCACCCTTCCCTTCACACGTACCCCTTAAACTTACTAATTTTAGCCTTCTTTTCGACTAGGAAAAGGTTAATTTTTAGGATTTTGAGGGCTTTAAATAACCAAATCACGGGCTATAAAGCACGGAACATCCCTCTAACCAATACACTCATTTTGAGCTATCACACGCCATATTCCGTGGCTTGGTTAGAAAAAAGGGAAAAAAATGAGAGTAAATTTGGATTGCAAAACACCCAAAAAACTAGGTGAGTGGTCTTCACGGGCACTCACTGTAAGAAACTAGGCAACTAGGCTCTGATAGATCCTCCTCCCAACCTCCCTTTATAGGTGGGCTCCTAGCCCCTTGCCCTAGACGGATCCCCTGTCCACGCTACCTAGCCCAGCCCATGGCCGTAGTCCTTGCCTAGCCTAGTTCTTAGGGTACAGGACCCGTGTCCTGACATTACTCCCCCCTTAAAGAAGAGTTTTCATCCTCGAAAACAAAAGTGGGAAACTTATTCTTAAGAACACTAATGTTTTCCCAAGTGGCACCTTCTTCAGGTCGGTCTTTCCACTTGATTAAGGCTTGTTGTCGTACATGATGGCAGGTACGCAACTCATGATAATCCATAACACGTTCAGGTTCATGCGGTAACGTAGGAGGTTCAATGTAATCGACCAAAACCTGTTGGTCAATGACGTTGTCGTCCCCATGTAACCGCTTTCGTAAACGGCTAACATGAAACACCGGATGAATGCGAGAGTGTGATGGTAGTAGTAGCTTGTAGGCGCGATCACCAACTCGCTTGAGTATTTTTAAAGGCCCACAATAGCGGGGAGATAATTTAGGTGTCGGTCCAGTTTTCAGACTTTTTGAATGTTCTGGCACACGTAAAAATACTTCCTCCCCTTCTTCGAAGGTAACTTGTCGACGTTTCTCATCAGCGTATTTCTTATACCGATCCTGTGCTTGTCGGACATTCTGACGAGCAAGTTTAGCATATCCATGTGGTCTTGGAGAAAATCCTTAACCTGTTGGAGTTTTTCGGTTGCCAACCCCACCGTAACTGGTGACCTAGGTTGAAACCCGTACATGAGCATGAAAGGACTGAAGCCCATTGTGACATGTTTAGAACTGTTGTAGGCAAACTTGAGAATAGGTAAGTATTCCTCCCAGTCTGTCTATTTTTTGCTAACGTATGCTCGAAGCATATCCTCTAGCACCTGGTTAACCCGTTCCGTTTGACCATCTGTTTTCGGATGGTCAGCTGTACTAAGGTTGAGTTGTGTACCCAATCGTGTAAATACAGCTCGCCAGAAGTGACTGTTAAACTTTGGGTCACGGTCACTAACAATATTACGTGGAAACCCATACAATTTGTAAAGATTGTCCACAAATAATTTTGCTAGTTCTGGTGTCTTAACCGTTGATTTGGTCGGAATAAACTTACATAGTTTAGTCAACCTGTCTACAACCACCCATACTGAGTCATGACCTCGTATAGTGGTTGGTAAACCTACTATGAAATCCATGGAGATACTTTCCCATTTCCCATTGGAAATTTCCAAGGGATGTAAGAGTCCTCCTGCTTTTAGGTGCTCTACTTTGTTAACTTGACATTTTTGGCAATGCAAGACATAAGCTTGAACAAAGCCACGGAGACCTGGCCAGTAAAACTGTCGTCGTACGAGAGAGTAAGTTTTTCTAATCCCCGGGTCCCCTGCACTTGGACTATCATGACATTCATAAAGAATTTGGCGTCGAATGTCTATGTCCGTCGGTACACAAACTCTCCCCTTGTGGAGTAGGTACCCATTGTCGATGGTAAAATGCTTCCATCGTTGTAGTTCATCACTTGATAAAGGAGAACTAGGTGTGGAGTTTAACTGTGCACTACCTGCATTGGAGTGAGAAGGATCCCTCTTTTGAACATGGTTCCACACTTTGGAATATATTGCATCTTGCTCATATTTGCCCTTGAGAGAATCTAAAAATTCACTACGAAGTTCCGTGAACAATAGCGAATTGATTTCTGGCATTCTACTGAGAGCATCTGCCACTATGTTGTATCGGCCTTTGCGATACCTGAACTTAGCGTCATATTCCTGAAGGATCTCGGCCCACCTAGCTTTTCGACCCTTTAAATCTGTTTGTTGTGTAAACCATTTGATGCTTTCATGGTCAAACACAATCTCGAACTGAGCACCATACAAATAGTGACGCCATGTCTTGAAGGCAGACACTATTGCACAGAGTTCACGTTCATAAGCAGAGTAATTTTGCTGAGCTGCATCCAGCTTCTTACTTTCAAATGCAAATGGCCATCCTTCCAATAGCACAGTCACTGGCATCCGTTTCCAAAATGAATGGTTTCAAACGATCGACAATAGCTAGTATAGGAGCTGTAGCTAATGCATCCTTGAGTGTTTCAAAATTGTGATGTTGAGTGGAACCCCATTGAAAATACTTACCTTTGCCTTTAAGTTGGTCCGTCATAGGTACAACACGGTGAGCATAGTTTTTAACGAACCTTCGGTAAAAACCTGCAAAGCCTAAAAAGATCTGTAATTCTTCCAGATTTTTAGGAGGTGTCCATTGCCGGATGGTATCCACTTTGGATTGATCCATGTATAGGCCATTAGCTGAAATAACATGCCCTAAATAATGAATTTCTTCCTTGAGAAAATCACATTTAGATTCCTTGGCATATAACTTGTTTGCTCGTAACAACTCAAACACCTGCCTGAGATGTTGTAAGTGCTCTTCTTCAGAAACACTATAAACAAGAATGTCATCGAGGAACCCAATGACAAATTTGCCCAGATATGGTTTCAAGACACTATCCATAAGTGTCATGAATGTTGCGGGCGCATTGGTTAACCCAAAGGGCATCACCAAAAACTCATAATGTCCAAACCGTGTTCGGAATGCAGTCTTAGGGATATCAGCAAGCCGAATACGGACTTGGTGATATCCTGACCGCAAATCAATTTTTGAAAAAAATCGTTTATGCGTTAACTTGTCAAATAACTCATCGACCCTTGGCAATGGGTATTTGTTTTTAATTGTCACCGCATTTAAACCTCGGTAGTCTACGCACATGCGCATACTGCCGTCCTTTTTCTTCACCAAAAGTATAGGCAAAGCCCATGGTGAAGAACTGGGTTATATAAACCCTCTGCTAAGGTAGTCAGCAAGCTGACGTTCCACTTCAGCAGCCTCTGAGTAACTCATACGGTATGGTGGTTTGCTAACAGGCTTACAGCCTGCAGCCACGTCAATGCCATGTTGCACTGAACGTGTCGGCGGTAAACCTGATGGTAAATCATTAGGAAAAACATCTTGAAATTCCTTTAACAATTTTTGTAACTAATTAGCAACTTTTACTTGTGTAGAATTAGAAATTGGTGGAATAGAGGAGAGAGAAGCATGCGGCGTTGAGGAATGTTCAACAGACTCAAGATTGGAAAGAAAATGAGACAGTGAGTAACACAAGAAAACCTGGCCTATTTCATTATCAGAAACGAGCTGCATCAGCTCAGCAGTACAAATTAGTGGTGATGATGGTATATCCTTTTCTCCTAACAACAACACATGTACACCATGGGAATCAAACATCAAACTGTTGTGCTCGTAGCTACGCTTCAGTGATGGACCTAGGCTATGCAACCACTCCCTACCAAGAACCACATCATCCCTTTCCATGTTCATTACTTGAAAATCCAAACAAGTAGAGTACCCTTGTACCTCCAATGGAACAGCTCGGCATTGAGTATCCCATATTTCACTATCATGTCCATTCATCATTGCTACCTTGTAGCGGTGGGTACTCGGAGTTTGAGGCAGTTTGAGTTTTTTCACCAATCCATAGTTGATGAAATTGTGCGTAGCACTGTCATCTACCAAGATGCGCACCTTGTGCCCCTGCAGATATCCGTGCATACGTACTAACTCATGTGTTCCAAAGGTCTGTTGCCACATGGAAGCTGTGAGACAGCATTCATGCACCACCTCAGTGTGTGTTACTTCTATTGTAGAGAACTTTGAGGAAGACTCGAGAGGCAGTAGCTGCACCGTGTGCACTGCTTTCTCCTTCCCCTGGGCAGTAGATTTTCCCTTGGGGCAATCCTTTTTGTCATGGCCTCTTCCTAAGCATTGAAAACAGAGCTTCTCTTTCTTGGCCTTATCAAAATCCTCAGGAGATAGAGGACCCCTGGACCCCTTGGGTTTTTTAGATGCCTCTGAATTAGCAACTATAAATTTTCTTTTATTGTGCCCGTACTGAGTGCGTGTATGTGTACTAGCAGGCACGTGAGTGTTATGTGTTTTCTTATCATCAGGGTCATCATGAATATGGGCTTTCACTATGGCTTCCTCAAGTGTTTTAGGGTCTTGTGTCTTGACATACTTCTTAAGTTCTGGAGTCAGACCTCGTATGAACCCTCGTACTTGGTGAAAGGTATCCGAGCCTTCCAACTTGAGGATGACATCCCGATAGTGAGAGATATATTCAAGGAGTGATGGATATTGGTGCATGGAACATGTGTCCCAGTCGGTCCAATTCCGATCTGCCTCATTTGTAGGCAAAAACTCCTTGCTGAACATTTTTTCAAAGGCTGCCCAACTCTGTGGTATGATGTTCTTCTCCTTGAGAGACATCCACCATTTGTAGGCCTTGCCTTCCAGAGTTAAGCTCATTTGCAGAGCTCTTACTGCATCCGGAGTGCACCGTAAGGCGTGAATTCCATCCCATTTATTGAGAAAGATGTTCACTGCATCCTTATTGTGGTCCCGGTCTTCGCCTTTGAAAACTGGTGGTTTGAAATTCTTCAACAAATCATCTACCTCTTTGGCAATGAGAGTATGCAGTGTTTCATTAATTGGGACTTGCCCTTTTGTTCAAACGTGCTCATGCATGTGAGTGTCAGCCGGACCCTTGGTCTGTTGTTGCATCAATTGAATGACTAAAGTAGAAAGTGTAGTAACATTTTCATTTAAAGCCTTCAAATTTTCGTCCATGACTGTCATGCGTGTCTAAAGTGCACGAAATTCTTGAATATCGAGCAATTCATAATTATCTTCTCCTATCGTAGCATCGCGGGTACTCTCCTTGAGAGTATCCGACCGCGAGCTCAAAATCGAATGTCATGTTGATATCCGAATCCATGGCTACACAGTGCAATGTAAGAAGTACTCAGAAAAAATACCTGATATCGGTCACCCTTGCAAAGTATAGCTGCTCCGTGTCGTAGCAGTGAATCGTCGTGCTAACTCCGCTTTGATTTCCAGAAAATACTCCCGTAGTCGTAGTTTGCACCGTAGTCGATAATTAGCCGTGCTAATTTCGTTGGTCGTCAAGGCTTTGAGCAATCCGTAACTCCGTGATGTTGGATACTGTTTGAAAACTTACAAGTTGTCGTCGACAAGCTTGACATCCTTCGGCGAAGCTATGGTTACCGTGTATGGTTGACTTGGATGGTGCTTTGAAGTCGTTGCGAAAACGCAATAGATACTGTAATTTCTGAAGAACCACGAATTGTGGTCGTTTATCTTCCAAAGGAGCACGAGAACGGAGGAAGTCTTGCTCCTGGCCCCTTGTTTATGCCGCCCTGTTGGTGGGACGGGCCTTCTATTATGGCAAAGCTCAAAGCTAATGGCCCAAGGCCGTTTAATGTGAATACAAAGAACTTTTGAAGCTAAAAACAGAGCCGGCAGCGTGCTCTGTACTGTGAGGAAGAAAACGGCGATGGCACGACTTGCTCAGGCTGGCTATGGACGCGAGGGGCTGGCTCAAGCCTTGCATACGGAGGGAGCTCCCTTCAAGCCTAACTCCCCCCAATTTCATGCACCACACAATGGTTTCCAAAACGGGAAGAACTGCCCGATTTGGCAAGGAGCCTGGCTAAAATTGGAAAAGGGCTTTAAAAGCAGCGGTTCTCACAAAAGGGGCATGCTTTTAGGGGCCAAAGATGACCACGCCTAGAGAGAGGGTGGAAGAGAGTCCCAAGCTCTGATACCAGTGTAAGAAACTAGGCAACTAGGCTCTGATAGATCCTCCTCCCAACCTCCCTTTATAGGTGGGCTCCTAGCCCCTTGCCCTAGACGGGTCCCCTGTCCACACTGCCTAGCCCGGCCCATGGCTGTAGTCCTTGCCTAGCCTAGTTCTTAGGGTACAGGACCCGTGTCCTGACATTATTCCCCCCTTAAGGAAGAGTTTTCGTCCTTGAAAACACAAGTAGTAATAGCTTCTTAAGAATACTGATGTTCTCTTTATTGACGTCCCATAAGTGATCCAGTTGTCTGTATGACCAATAATTGGTGCAGTGAGGAGGTTCAATGAAACCAAGAGGAATATCTTGATTTTCAACATTGTTGTCCGTTTGCAACCACTTGGGTCTAAATGGTAACTCCATATATAACTCACTTGAGTGTTGTAAAGGAGTAACCACAACTAAGAGTCACTTGGGTTTAAATGGTAACTCCATTTATAGTACTGTAAAGGAGGAACCACAACTAAGAGTTGTCCAAAGGCATAACCAGTTTTCAGATCTTCTGAAGGTACTGGAATACTACAAGGAAACCTTGGCATAACTTTCCATGAAGTTGTGAGCCAGATTTCCTACTCGCCTGAGTATCTTGAACAGTTCGTCACATGTTCATCCCTAATGAAGGTTACATGCCAACGTACTCTGTCACCACACCTGGTAAGTCCTTGACGTATGAAAGTATTGACACAATCTCCAACCCCACCACAGGAGGTGTTCAAAGTCGAAAATCGTACTTAAGCAAATTCTAGAATAGGGAGAAAACCATCTATGTGTTGTGCTAACGTATGCTCTTAGCAGATCCTTTAACACAAGATTACTCTTTGTAATCTTTGTAATCTGCCTATCCCCTTGGATAACTGATAGTACTGAGGTGTGTTTTCCTCACGGTTTACAGACAGTCCTCCCGGATGAGTGGTAAACGGGAAATCACAGTAGTGTTTAACATTCCATGACCTCTATTGGTGATTAGTGGATCCAAAAGGAATCTCATAGAGATAGTGCACATAGAGTGCAAAAATGCTTTATAAGACACAATCTGTGGAATATGCATGCCGTTCCAAATCAGCCCTTGCTAAACACTAGGGCCCATAACACCTAGTGTGCATGCATTTAGCAAAAACTAACCGAACCTGTATATCCATAATGATGCTTGCCAATACCTATGGCAAATGTGATGCGCTTAGCACGCAATAAAAGGAATGTAAATAGTTCTGAAAAGAAACTAAATACTTTTAGTTTGCAATCTTTTGCAAGCCTTGCTGAAACGTCTGAATCACAATAAAAGGTGAAACATTAATCACTTCTGGATACAGACAATGAAACTTTTTCATTAACAGCTTATAGCCTTGCTATATTTATAAACAACCATCTGTAATGTTGTTTAGCAGTACTTGTATCTTAACAAGTCATTTTAAGTATCCGACAATTTTTGGCCATGAAATTGCTCCTAATACGTCGTGCTAAAAATGGTCTAGAGAACAGATGTGACCAGCACCCAGGGACTTTGTCGTGACACATAATTGACATAATGGCGCCAGTGTCAGTCCAGAGACTCATATTCTCCACATGTGGAATATGTCTCATGTAAGGATGTGTAAAAAAGAACATCCTTCAAGTACAAGATGTACTTGTGTGTGGAGGTAACTGTAAACACTCTACGACGTGAGTGAGAGGGACCCTCATTAGTTTTTCTCCACTGGCTAAACCGAACTCCTTGAGTTCCTAGACCATGTTGTATCCCATGCGACAGCATGTGCCATATTGAATCCTACAAGTGGATTCATAACAGCATAAGGCAAAAAGATAGATTGGACACTTGGCCCAAAATACTGTGTGCCGCCATGCCCTTGGCCTAGCTCTATAACATTCAAGCGTATTTATACGTCTTGAAAAACCAAGTAAAGCATACTAAAAATGGAATAACACCAAATCAATAGATGCGTACCTAGAGATTTAAACGTAATGTTCACTTACCCGTATTCAAATGGAGAGGAGCACGTCCCCTACGTCTTGAAAAACCAAGTAAAGCATACTAAAAATGGAATAACACCAAATCAATAGATGCGTACCTAGAGATTTGAACGTAATGTTCACTTACCCGTATTCAAATGGAGAGGAGCACGTCCCCTACCTGAAAAACAAACATTATTGCACTGGGAACTTTGTTTGTTGCCTTTGCAACCTAAGCCCGTGAATTAGAATCTACGTAGTCAAATCCCTTGATAAGACTTCTTTGTAGAAACTGCTCAACTAGGAGATAACGGTAACCATCATAGTTAACCGTGTACAGATTGAGTGGAATCAACTTAAAAAGTGTGTTCGTCTGCTACCGCGTGGTAGATTGCGGAATTCTTTCCTTGAAAGTAGAACTGGGAGAGATCAATTGTGATCCTCAATGCAGATCAAACTGTGATCCGTAATGCCTATGGGGTGATGTAGCAATTACTCGTTGGGTCTTACCGTATGTCCATAGATACTTCGTAGTGCTATAGAGAGAGCAGGAGACGCACACGAGTGAACTACCGATCCCTTAGAACATGTTGTCACCCCTGATTGCTGCGTCTGTACTCCATGGTAGAGATCAGCCGGTGTGAGGTTAAGATTAGCAAAAAACGCACATGAGCGTTTGTACTGAAAACATATAGTGCAAAAATGACACCCTTTACATCCGTAGTGACATCTGTAATGACAAGACGCTTGCTTGTCAATTAACATCAATGTATACTCTACTGGGTAGAACTGTTCGATCTTGAGAACAATCATCCAAGGAATACCAACAAGTGGATCTTATCCTATTTTTAGCAATGGCTTGTAGCCAGCGTGCGTGGCTCCTAGCCCGTATGGAAATGAGTGTTCAATCGATAAATCGATGAAATAAATGTGAATGGCCCCTTGCCCAATTTGTAGCTGATAATTGTAGAGCAGCGTGGCTAAGGAGAAAACATGAAACAAACTTCCTAGAAAATTTTCATGTTGTACCTTTAGAAAAAGAGGTGAAGAACGAACAGAAGAGTATGTTGGGCTGAGGGACTTTCCTTAAATGTCTAGTTTGTGTGTGCCCAAAACGTGTGCGCTTAGACATCTTATGCCTGACTGGCAGCTTATCCTATAAGCATGCAACCAGCTGACTGTATGATGCTCGCATCGCAAGAGGGAACACAAGTCAGATCTTGACTGTCTACCGTGTATGGGTTGTGAATCTAGTAGAAGTTTTTAGGTTGTTTTGTGTGCATGGATAGCAACCAAAAATTATGTGAAACAATGCTTAACTAATAGTGTCCTTGATAGAGTGATTTGTGAGAGTGTACTGTATACCATCTAGGTAGCATGCCTGGCATACGAAAACGGAAGCCCGTGGCTACGTGACAATCATTGAAGTCAACACCCTAAGTGTCGTGCACTGGTTAGACTGGTAGGGATTCGATGAGATGATATCTTGAATAATGTAGGTGCCCCAAACTTGGTTGCCAATTGCTCTTGTCACCGATGTAATCAGAGTACGAATTAGAAGCTTTGTGTCATGTGAAATGGGCCAAGCATTTGGCTTTACATAATAATGTCCAAAGTAAATGCAGAACGTAAGTTGTAGGACACGTGTATCATATACACCCTAATTCCGTGATCTTGCATGCATCTCAGAATGTTTTCGGCAGATTGTATAAGCCGAGATGATGTGACTGGTCATACCAAAAATGACTATGGCAGAAAAAAAATTGGGTGGAACAGTACCCAATTCAAAAAAACATACAATACGCTGAAAATCCATATTGAAGTATGAGAAAATGGCTACGCATAACATATTCAAAATCCATATACTACTATGCCGTGCACCAAAACTGGAGTTTATGTCAAATCACAAACTCATGCATCATGTTTAAGTTTTCCAACATGTGGGCACTGCTTTTTTTGATGTGTTCCTAAGCAAATAAAGCATAATTTTTGACTTTTTGCACGTTGAAATTCGGATGCTGATAGGCGCTTCTTGACCACGTTGGTCGTGCCCCGATGTGTTCTGACAACTGAAGTATTGTGGTCATGTTGGACCTCTTTGGTCATAACTGGTAAATTGGCAACCCCCTGGGTTGCTGGCAAGTGGAGAGCTGATTCTGGTAGCATTCTGTAAATTAGTTGTGTAAGATTTTCTACTTGTGTAACCAAGATTTGAACCCTGACAGCGAGCTTGCGAAATCAGGCATCAAAAGTTTTCCAGTCCTGTCGAGTGACAAACTCCCTGGCATCTGGCAATGTCAGGACACGGGTCCTGTACCCTAAGAAACTAGGCAACTAGGCTCTCCTGGATCCTCCTGTCAGGACATGGGTCCTGTACCCTAAGAACTAGGCAACTAGGCTCTACCTTGCCATGCATGGCCATGCAACCATGTCCCCTCCATAGCTCGCTCTACCGTGGCCATAGTCCTTGCCTAGCCTAGTTCTTAGGGTACAGGACCCGTGTCCTGACACTCACCAACACTTCTAGGGTGTTGAGATCACATGCACCTACGCTCTCTTCATGCGCCAGAGGACGATCATATAGAGAGTGACTCTGTTTACGCAGGCACCCATTATTCCTCCACATTAGGCTCTAGGCCCTCCGCGGGAATCCAAGGTAGTACCACTCCGGACCCATCTATTGTATCTAGTGACTCTTCCTCTGACTACGACGTCATGGAAGGTTACCCGACTCCCAATCCCAATAGTTCCAGCCAAGACATGCATGCCATGGGCCCACGGTCCGGGCCGAGCGTGTTTAGCCGCTTGAAAGAGACTTTGAGTAGAGCCGCTTGCTCCCAACGAGGAGCTAGCGATGTAAATGAAGGGGGTGATGAAATAAATTCACCATCCATGACCAACTTAGACCCCATGCTCCTAGAGAGTGTGCATGTGAATACTCCATTCCCCTGACTCTTTAGAGCTATTCCCCTCTGAAATTATATTACTTGATTGTAGAAGCCTTGCCGAAGTGCAAGAGGTTGAGCGATATATCATTGCAGCTAGGAAAAAGGAAATCGAGAGCTTACGCAAGGCAGAGCAACAAAGAAAGCTAAAGGCAAAGGCCACTATGTCAACATCCATGCTAGTCGAGCAATCAAGTGCTCCTGAGTTAGTAACACTCAGGGTCAAACCATAAAGATCCACATTGCATCCAGTTCAAAGGACACCCCTAGCACCTCAATCGTAGATGGAGCGTTCCTAAATGAGAACTGGGAGTATGAACTACAAACGGAGACTTTAATCAACCTATACGCAGGTCACATCTATCACGTGGGTTGGTAAAATGTCCTACAATCCAAATTGGGTGCTACTAGCGTAGAGAGGAGCAACAACAAAGAGTTTGTGATGTCATCCATAGGGTTATGGAGCTGGAGAGACAAAACAAAGGGATCCACATGCCTTCAACGAGTCTAATGATATTCTTGGATACAAGGAAGGCTAAGCAAGCAACTTTATCACAAATGGAGGCTCCCTCGGTAAGCCCGATGGATCCTCCATATGTTGTTTTGCGAGGGGTCTCAATACAATCTAAGCCCACAAGAGGTATCTTTACCTTTCCAAGTTTAGCTCATCTTTCTCTTGATGACACCATGTCTACCATGCCTACCCTAGTGATGGGCATGACAAAAAACATGCTATGGACCTCATTTATTAGTAAAGCATCGCTACATGGCGACCCAATGCCTACAAGAGTACCTACAAGTGTGTCTCAATCATATGCATCTATAGGCCCTCGTGCACATGTAGCTCCTACCCCTCCCATTGTTTCAATAACTTATGCTCCACGAGCACAACATCCAAGCCCTTATTTCAAATGGGAGGATACCAGCTAGCATTAGCATGTCACATCCCACATCTGCAATGCCCAGGGCCACCCATATGAACTTTGGACAAAAAAAATTATAGAAATTTTTTTGGGAGAGTTTCGACAGAGTTTCCCCTATAGCATGAGCAAAATCTTAAGACAATATGCTGCAAAATCACTATTTGTAAGCAGTCAAGTGTGCCAAGAACGCATGTGGATGACTCGCAAGAAACATCCGGTAGAGTCTCCTCTGTTTGGAGATCAAAGTTTCAAGAAAATCTCAACCAAAAAAATGCATAAACCAATCAAGGTGTAATTATTGGGCATAGACTAGTATAAACTACTCAAAATAGTTGTGGAAACTGCCAACTCAATGTTAAAACACGTGTATCCATCTATACATAACCTATGGTGAGGCTACAAAAGGGATCTCTAGCAACCGATCCACCTCACATTGGGTAACCCGGCCCCCAGTGCTTGGCTTCAAAAAACCTCACGCAACGACCTTCACAAAAGGCTATGCAGACTCAAAAAAGAACTTAGCCACAGTCTCAAAAAGGGCTCTTCCGGACCGAGTCTCAAAAATGGCCGAGTAATTGCCAAGAACAAGCCAAAAAATGGCTCCACAACTCAACGTACATGTGAGGAAAAACTTTGCTAGTGTAACAGAATTGCACGCAAACATGCACCAAAAAGATGCAAGCAATCCGTATTGACCTCTCTCGACGAGGAGTAAAAAACTGCTCTCAACACAATACAAAAGCACCTCAAGTGGTAATCACATATAAAAAAACACATAAGACTCCCGCTACAGCATGAATCTATAAAAAATGGCCAACTAGGACAAGCATACAACCACATATGTCATACATGTGCCAAAACTGGTATGGCAAAAACAAATCTCTAAAAACTATAGAGAAGTAGGTAAATCCTTTAACAAACAAACTCTATGAACCTGTCTCCACCGAGAACGCCAAAAAGCTGAAAGTTGGCATGTGTGTGTGTAGAAAAGCACCGGGCTGGTTTGTATGTGTACCAAAATCAGCTCTTTTGCTCTCTCTTCGATGCCTAAGAAAGAGGCTTCTCTCTCTGCTTTCGCTTCTCCTTTTGCATGCTTCAAGGCTACTGGTTGTTCTCTTTCAATGCTGAAGAGAAACCATGTGTGTGTGTGTGTGTGTGTGTGGGCAATGCCCACACTTCAATGCCAACCTCTCTCTCTCTCTCTCTCTCTCTCTCTCTCTCTCTCTCTCTCTCTCTCTCTCTCTCTCTCTCTCTCTCTCTCTCTCTCTCTCTCTCTCTCTCTCTCTCTCTCGCGCGCGCGCGCGCGCGCACTCGCACTCGCACGCGCTCCAACAGGAGCTCCAAAATCCAATGCTGCCTCCTTGAAATTTTCCAACTCTATTCCGTTTCAAATAGCCACCAACGTTGATTCTTTTCCTTGCTTCAAATAGCCAGCAGTATTGCCATAGAATCTTCACCACTATGCAGATTATCACTTGCACTAGTGTCTTGTAATTCCTTCTCTGCAGACCTTTGCAGAGTCCAAGCTTAGCTTGTCATGAAGCCCATGCGTTTTTCTACACACACACCAATTTTCAGATTTTTGACATTCTTGACATCGGTTTTCTCGGTCTCGGCATCTTCAACATCGGTTTCCACAGTTTTGGCATTGACTTCCTCGACTTTAGCGCTCTTGACATCGATATCGGCATCTTTCTCGAAATGGGCATCGACATCGCTCTCGACATCGGCATCTTATGAGAAGGTTTTTTGGCACACACATTTATGTATGCCTTTTGTGGTTCAGAGATGGATTTTCTCTGAGGTTTCACCACAGGTTTTTCCATATCCGTGTCGGCTTATAGATATAGGTAGAGATAGGTTCACAGGTTTAGGTAGAGATAGATTCACAGATTTTGTTTGCTACAAGATTTGCCTACTTCTTGGTAGTTTTCAAAGATTTTATTTTGCCACTTGTGAGCGTGCATGGGAGCATGTGCGTGCAAGTGCAAGTACAAGGTGCAGTAGTACGCATGTGTTTGGTGGAGCTCTCGATGAGATGATTATCCTATATGTCCAAAAGAATAAGCCATTGGTTAGTGATGGGCCATCCTGAACCCTAACACACAAGATTCAACACGCATCTAAAAAATGATACCAATTTTCCTTTCCATCTCATCATCATAGAAAATCCACTTGCAGGTAGAACTAAAAGATTGCACATCATTATGCACCCCCTTTGAATAACCATTATCAAGTTCAAGATTGGTCTGCCCCATTGTGAGCTTTGTATCACTTCCTGCTAAGGAGTATGAACCCCCTCTAATTCTTCACCTTGGAGATCTTCAAACCCACTCTTGCACTTCCAAGCCCTATAAATATAATATACCCAAGACTTGTAAATGATCTTGTACATCCACACCTTATCAATCCTCATGTATGTAGACCCTGTAAATCTTCATGTGTTTCCCGTCCTTGCAAGTCCTCCTATGTGTCCAAACTTTGTAAATATTCATCCATTTATGGACCATGTAAGTCTTTAGTTCTAGCCGTTGGCAAGGAATCTGCAATTCCAAGCTTTGCATAGATAGTCATGTCAACTTCTTCATCACTTTCAACCTCTAATAAACTATCATTTTCAAGAAAACACTCATCGACAATGGCTTCAAGCTTAGCCCAAATCCACTTGCAAACCCTTGCATAGGTAGGCTCATTAACACAGCCTAGATCATCCTCATACATACTTGGATCCCATCATTCTCGAATAACAACTTTCTAGTTGTCCCAACTATAAATATTTTGTTGTTGAAGCTCTTGAACTCACTCAATAAAATCCGGGATCACAAACTTGTCAAACTTTAGAATCTTTTTTTCTTTTGGTACTCCATACAACTCCAACTCTTCTTCATGACACTCCAAATATCTTGATAGATTGTAGCCATAAAAAATGCTCTGTTTTTTAAAAAAAACCAAGCATTTGGCATTGTTAAGAGCTTAATGCTGCAACATCTCTCGCTTCTAGCTTTCTAGCTTTTTAGATTCCTTCCTTTCTATTGTTGACTTTGATACTTAATTTTTTTTTGAGTTATCGATGCTCTTCAAACCCACCCAATTCACCTTTTGCAGATTGCTACAATTCTCAATTCTCGATTTTCAAACCGATACCCAAATTTTGGTTCATTACCTGCATTTAATATACAAACTCGTGCTACAAAATAGCAGCATCTGTTGCAACTCTTTCTCTTAGCTTGTCAGCGTGGCTAGTTCTATTCACCCTAGTCAATTTTGCGTTTGATTCACCAAAAATGTTGGAGTGCACAGTTCTCTAGGGTCGATTGGAAAAGCGTCGGGATTTTGACTATAGACGGACACTTAGTAGAGGTTCAAACCAAGGGGAAAGAGTATAGATAGGGATATTTTAAGGATTAATAAGAGCATATAGTGGTGATCAAAGAGACATTATGAAAGATGGACACAATTGGTAGACCTTTTTAAGATTGAAAGAAACAAGAAGCAAATAAACAACACATAATTGGTGTTGGAACCCAATATAAGCTTCAATAAAGAATGTTGATAACCCTAATACAAATCCATGTCCCATCGGCATGCCTTTCAATTTGCAAACCTTTAATCACAAATTCCCACGGTTGAAGAAAATTGTGATTTCCATTTGAAACCAAGAATTATGGTTAATCTTAGTGAATGTTTCCAAGTCCGGGTAGCTTAATTCCAAAGACAAGAGATAATTGGGCTTAATTGAGAGGAATAGGGAGATAATCATTCTTAATTGAAAGAGATAGAGAGATAATTGAGTATAATGGCTTAATTGAGAGAGATAATTGGGATTAATTGAGAGCATTAATTAGGCTTTGGATGCTTGAGAGAGTGATAATCTGGCCAAGGAGGCTTAATTGCAAGCGAGAGTGAGATTAACATTTGGTAGGAGGGCAAGGTACGACCGCTTGAGAGAGATAAACGAGCTATATTAGCTTAATTTAGAGAGATAAATGAGCCATATCGACTTGATTGAGAGCAAGAAGAGCCCCACCACCTATGGAGCCTCATGGTTTAGTGCTACTACGTTTTCCGGGAGGATGAGAGAGAGATTAATCAAACATGTCTTAATGAGGATCAAACTAATGAGCTTGGGACTGAGAGCGTGTGAGGTTATGGAGCTTGCCCTATGGGAGATTTTCTATGAGGATGAGCACGAGAGAGAGCATGAGAGAGGAAGCTCACCCCCCCCCCCCCCCCCCCCCCATGTAGGAACTTTCTTTGCATGCATTTATTGCCACCTTGCATGCCTTTTAATAGTATTTTCAACTCCCAATCTCGACGATACATAGCAGAGAAAACAACCTTTGATGATGTGGCAATGGATGCAACACTGCACAATTTTTGGCTCTGATGATGCTTAATGGGAGCGCAACCTCTTCCATAGAATTTTTCGCTTCTTCATCGTTTCCATCCCTGCATTGCATCGACTGGCCCGAGTTCTTCTTCTCCCCCACTCACTGCTCTGCTCTGCGCGCTCCCATTGACGCTATTGCTCCTCATGTTCACACATTAAAAAGTTTTGTCTTACCCTACGGGTGACCAATTGACATGGTGGGCGGTCTTTGAATGGCGGGCGGTCATTCCTCCATGGACGAACCATGGACCTAGAAAAAATCCACCAAAGCATTGCTTAGCTCAACATATTTTTCCAATAAGCCATTTTTCCCAACCAACAAAGCATTGCTAGGCGGAAGATAATTCTCCAAAGCCCTTAACTAGCATATTTTTTTATCAAAGCAATACGTAGCATATATTTCTCCTCCAACCACCCTTTGAAGTGTATCTCATTTGGTATAGATGCTCTGAAGAATGCCGCATTTGACTAAATATTGACCACGACAATGCTGAGCATAATATAAACGTGAACAAAACATTGCAAAACACAATCTTCTAGCATATCCCATGATCAAAGCAGTCCAAGTGATGACATTCTGGGTAGGAATCCTTCAAAAACTTGTTCGTCCTTTTGTAAGAGCATCATATTTAGCATACATATCGACCCGAACACCGTCGAGCTTAACATTCAACATCCATATCAACAAAAACATTGCCAAGCACCCTAGTTTGGCCCAAATATTAAACAAGGCAATGTTGAGCACAACTTTAATCACATCCACATTAATTTTCCCTACTCACAGATTTTTGAACTGTAGAGGAAATTGAATTGGCCATAAGTTGAGTATCTAATATCCGATTTGAGCACTATAAACACATATTGTAACCCTTTTTGTGCACTATCAATTGAACTCCTATTATATTTGATTCAATTTCCCAACACACATTTTGAGGTGGTTCCAAGAATAGAAAAATCAGTCCCCAAAAAGTCTTGAACTGCCCATATCTTCCTCGTTCAGAATCCAATTCATGAACCGTAAAGACATGCATGGAGAGCATGTCAAGCACCATGGTTTTGGCATATTAAAATGATATTTTGGCGGCATCTTTGCATCCAGGACTACAAGTATTAGACCTCATATAATGGTCCCAAAAATCACAACTAGCATATATTTTAGTCAACTTGATGTCATAAGCAAATCTGGCATATATCATAAGCTTGTAAAATATCCAAAATGCATACAGATTCTCAACTTTCATCTCGTACCCACAAAGCAACACGACATCGCCACCTCATGACCTAGCATACAAGTGTCAAAGTCAACGATGTGGAAGTGTAGAGATTGAGGGGAGCATCGGTTGCCTTTGTAGAAACTTTGAACTATGGACCATACTACATCCAATAATCCCCATTCGTGAACTGTGAACACATCACATCCAAAATATAAAACTCCAAGATAATGAACTGTTGGAGTTTTATATTTGAGTACTATAAACCAAATATGTAACCCTTTTTGAGCACTATCAATTGAACTCTTGTTATAATTGATTCAATTTCCTGACACACATTTCGAGGTGGTTCCAAGAATAGAAAAATCGATCCCCCAAAAAGTCTTGAACTACCCATATCTTCCTCGTTCAGAATCCAATTCATGAGCCGTAAAGACATGCATGGAGAGCATGTCAAGCACCGTGGTTTTGACATATTAAAATGACATTTGGCAGCATCTTTGCATCCAGGCCTACAGGTATTAAACCTCATATAATGGTCCCTAAAATCACAATTAGCATACATTTCAGTCAACTTGATGTCATAAGCAAATTTGGCATATATCATAAGCTTGTAAAATATCCAAAATGCATACAGATTCTCATCTTTCATCTCATGCCCGCAAAGTGACACGACACCACCACCTCAAGAGCTATCATACAAGTGTCAAAGTCAATGATACAGAAGAGTAGAGACCAAGGGGAGCGTCGATTGCCTTTGTAGAAACTTTGAACTATGGACCATACTACATCTAATAATCCCCATTAGTGAACTGTGAACACATCACATCCAAAATACAAAACTGCAAGATATTGAACTATTGGAACATATTATGTCCATAGTCTGACCAACAACAATGAATTGGTGTGCCCATCTATAGAGTTTTAGACGTTTGATTGGTTCTTGCCAGATGCATGTGTCTTGAACTGTGACCTACGGATCCAAACACCAATAACTTGAACTCCAACACAAGGGTCCAAATTAATTATAGGAAGCAATGCTTGCCCCTCTTTGCCACTCACAAGCCTCTCTTTGGCTGAAGCTAGTGGTGACACCAATCTTCATGTGACTAGAAGGCGGGAGTCCGTGCCAGTGTAGTCACCACCACACCGGCAGCCTCCTTATTGTCCTTCCCAGAGTCACTATCATTGCTTTCCTCCTATTGCTTGCTTTTAAATTTTTCCTTTGTAGAATCTCTATCTTTGCCTTTGGATTTGCAATCCTTGGCCAAATGACCATGCTTTCCACATTTGTAACAACGGTACTTTGTCCTCTCTCTGGAATCCGAAGCAGCAAGTGCTTCACCATGTGCTTCCACTATCTCAAAAATTTGATTTTTGCCTTGAGTTACCAACACGGATTCCTCCTCAATGAGAAAAGAGCTAAGATCATCAAATTCTAGCTTTTCCTTCGTGACTTGTAGCCATAGTGTCCTAGCCATTGTTCATACTCTTGAAGCAACTTTGTGAGAACCAAAGCAGCTAACTGAGTACTCGTAAGTGCACTCTTCATAGCCGATAGTTGATCATGAATAACTTTAGTCTTCATAAGAAATGATTGCATGGAACTTCCTCGAGGAAAGTGAATGGCAAACAACCGTCCAAGAAGGGTGATTGCTCGCATTGTAGAATCCTCATCAAACATACCTACAAGCTTGAACCACATTTTGTTGGTAGTCTTCAAGGTCTGAATAGCTGGAGAAAGGTCGTATGTAAGATATTCAATGGCCGACATTGCCTTAGCATTAGTCGCATCCCAATTGGCACACAATTTTAGATATTTGTCATCTTGAAGGCGGGTGTACCTGTTCTGGGAATCCCATGTGGGACGAGGCTCCAAGCCGTCGACAACATCCCATAATCCTTTCGTGAGAACCAGAGTCGCATAATCAAATTCCAGTGAGTGTAGTTACTCCCGTTCAATTTGTCGTTGGAGCTTGAGCAAGGGGGACCCATGGTGAAGTTGCAAAAAAACTGGTAATATGGTACCTTTTTGCACTCCGAGGGTGGCCGCACGAATCCCAAGCCGCAAGGACTCTAAGCCTTCTCCACTCCTTTTGCTCTTTCTTGTCCGATTCCAAACCTCCAAGCCAAGAATTTTCTCATACCTTCTCTCACTTCAAGGGTGGCCAAGAAAATTTCGAGCCTACCTCTTCGTCTCCCAAGTTGCACCTTTACTTCCTTGCAACTGAGGCAATGCCTAACCTCTTAGCACTCTCTCTTTACCTTTGTTGTCACCTCACCTCGCCATGGGGTTGGTCGCCAATAAATGCAGCTATTACCCAAGGAGAGCCACCCCTACTTGTTGGAAACAACGTTCTAAAATGCTAGCAAAAAAGAGGGGGGGGCACTGTGGGTTGGCAATGCATTGGTAGCGTTTCAAAATGCTAGCTTCAAGAGGGTTCAATCTGTCTCATGAGAGGCGTTCTGAAATGCTAGCAAGAAGGGATTGCCAAGGGAGAACACCTCCTTCTAGCGGCGTTTTGAAATGCTCGCAAGGACCAAGACCCTCCTAAAGGCCAATCGGGTAGCGTTTCAAAAGGGGCGTAGAGGTCGGGAGGGAATTCAATGCCGACTTGCAAAGCTCTGAGCATTTTGAGATGTTGATTGGGGTGGAGATCAACGTCGCTACCACAACAGCATTTTAAAACGTAGAGGACAGCTTTGTTTTGGGTAGCAACTTCAAGATGGAGTAGGATGCCGGCTCTCCTCTGCATGGGACAACTTCTTCTCCTCTTCAAGACCGCTCCTCCACCAAAGCTCTTCACGCATGGAGCTACACCAAGCACTTTGATACCATGTCAAAGTAGACAATGTGGAAGTGTAGAGACCAAGGGGAGTGAGCAAGAGAGAGAGAGAGAGAGAGAGAGAGAGAGAGAGAGAGAGAGAGTCTCCTGAACCAATCAACCTTGGCAATGAGTAAGTGAAATGTGTATACAATGGAGGCAAGGGGTTGCTTATATAGCAAGCCTAGTAAATTGCCCTACCCAAGACTTTGACAAATAAGTAAAATAAATACCTAAAGTCAAACTAAATAATGGGATCACATTGGGCAGTTCACTTGAGATGCCTAAACTTTAACAACAAGGAGGTGTTGACACCGCACCTATTGAAATGGCTTCTACACCACCAGATTGCTATTTGTTGTCCCCTCCACTCAGTCACATTAGACATGTTTCTTATTGCATGCTCAACAACACCTCAACTATTGAAATGGCTCCTACACCACTAGATTGCCGTTTGTTAGCCCCTCAACTTGGTCACATTAGATATGCTTCACATTGCATTCTCATCAACCAAATGTGAGCTACATGTGCACTTCTATCACCACTGAATCCACTTCATTATTGGCCCCCTTTGCTTTTCCCATGTTCGGAGCTTCTACACCACTTTGCCTTTTTTAACCATCTTGTCTTCTCTTTTGCCTTGTTGACGACGAATGTTGACGAGTGCCATGGCAAGTAGCGACCAGAGGAGAAAATGTTGCTAGAGGATAGTAGTCCTTCAAGAGAATCCCAAAGTATCTACAAAGCCAATATAGG
This sequence comes from Adiantum capillus-veneris, assembly GCF_014529385.1. NCBI lineage: Eukaryota > Viridiplantae > Streptophyta > Polypodiopsida > Polypodiales > Pteridaceae > Adiantum > Adiantum capillus-veneris. Next base: position 113,983,461 of record NC_140958.1, read on the forward strand.
TATAACCACAGACCTTTCTTTTGTCCATATAGAGCTAGTGAACCTTAGCACACAAATATAAGAGGGTTGTGCAAGAGACTCAAGGAGCTGGAACATGAGGAGATGCAACAAGGATACAAGTGTCTGTGCATAGGGAAGCAAAATGTTGTTGCCATGGTAGGAGGGAGTATTGTAGGTATTGTAGCATGTGTGTGTGAGAGAAGTACTACCTAGTATCGAAGGCAAACCCCCCCAAGAAAAGCAAGAAAAGGGATACCAACTAAGAGGCTCTTTGCACGAGCATGGGTTAACCCCCGCCAGTTGAGTTCAATTGCTTTTGCATGTGTGGGCTGAGTTAACCCTGCTCTCCCAACTCAATTCTGCCACAATTGGCAGAGGTATGAAAGCAGAGCAAAGTTTCACAAACGCATATTGGACCTCTGCACACAAACGTTGAGCCAAGGTGGGAGGGGGTCAACTACACTTGTGAGAGGGGGTTTGAGTTAACTATAAAACCCCCCTGGTGCAAAGGGCTTCTAACTCCCCACTTCTCCACCAATTTGGTGTACGCAAGAATGGACCCAAGAATAAGTGTCTCCTCCTATGGACTCTAGCATCTTCTCATATTTAAGTGATACTTATAGTGGTGGTGTTCTAACACATGCCTATTTGGCCAGGCATGACACACAAATCACAATATCATGTAAGTTACCTTACAATAAGAATAACAAGATGTGAATGTGATTCCCATGATGGCCTACCACGAATGTGATTGTTATGGTGGCATACCCCACAATAGGGTGTGAGACTTAGGTTGAGATTGAACACATTTTTTCTAGTGATGATGCATGTTTCATTTTTTTGCATTGTCTTAGGAAAACAAGGCTAGACTTGCAAAAAGTGTGTTCCCGCTTAACCTCAATATAGTTAAATATTCGAGATAGCCGATTGATGGGAGAAAAAATCCACTTGGATCTCCGCTCAAGGATTGGTTTTAAGGGAATTCTATGTGTTCGAGATAAAGGGATTTTTGTGTGCTTGGGATAAAGGATTTACCAAAGTACTACCATGAACATTGGGATTATTAGGGCCCCCACATGGGCACCACAAGACAAGCTTTGTCTAATTTAAAGGCCCCCACATGGGCTATATGTGAGACCCAAAAGGTTCATGGCTCTTTGGACCAACTATGGGTGCCCATAAGAAAAATAAATGCACCCATAAGAAAAATTAATGGCCACCATGAGGTTTAAGAAACCAAGCATTTTCAAAATACAAAGGGAAAAGCTCATAGCTTTGGGCGTGAGGTGGATTGGCCACCCATGATAATAATCAAGCATGCAATTTGTACAAAGGGAAAAACAAAGCTTGAACTAAAATACCGATGGGAACTAAGGCATGATATTCTCTACCCAACCTCTCTCTATATAGCTCTTGGCTTAAAGACCCCTCAACTGCATGCTTAGCCTAGGGTCATGCCCCAATAGTCCTACCATTGCCCTAACATTACTTCCCACCTTGGAGAATTATTTTCGTCTTTGAAAACAAAAGTGCAATATTTTTTAAAGAAGACTAATGGTTTTCCATGTAGCCCCTTTCGCAGGTCTATCGTGACCTATAATATACCCGGAATATGTTTAAGTTCATGCAGTTGAGTGGGAGGTTTGATGAAAGCAACAAGAACATCTTGATGGATTACGTTGTTGTCTCTTTGGAAACGTTTACTTAACGGCCTACATGATAAACCGGATGAATAAGAGAGTGTGCAGATACCATATTGCCAACTTGCTTGAGTATTTTGAAGGTGGGAAAATATTAAGAGGTAACTAGATGGATGACTTGTATTTAGACTTTTTGAAGGTTTTGGAACACATAAGAATAACTCTTCTTGACTTTTTATGAGGTTGACTTGCTGAAGTTTTTGTCATTAGCATATTTCTTGTATCCTTGAGAAACTTTCAACGTATCCATATGATCTTGATAAAGTCCTTGACTTGCCGACATTTCTCTCAATAGTCGACCCCACCATAACTAGTGATCTAAGTTGAGAACCATACATAAGCATGAAGGGACTAAAACTAGTTGTAACATGCATTGCACTATTATAACAAAAAGTTCAAAAATAGAGAGATACTATTCTTGATAACATATGCTCATAGCATTTCTTCTAGCACTTGATTAACACGTTCAGTCTGCCCATATGTCTCTGATGTTTCCAAATGTGTACAGACAAGCCATATAATATATATAGGTTGTCAACAAATAATTTGGTGAACTCTTGAGTTTTAATAGTGGACTATTGGGTCGGATGCCGGTCACTAACCCATCAAGTTAACTTATTCTTTATGTATACAAAAATAATAATGAATGTGAGGCTATTATCCTCACTCTATGCACCACCCACTTTGCGTTATCACTCTCCATCCTCACAACATTGCACGTACGCATGCATGCATCCGTGCACATGCACTTCACAAGTGGGATCGGAGCTATGGTATTCATCTCCTTCTCTGTATGTGCACATGCTTTAGGGCAAGCCTGTGGTTGCCAACACTAAGGTCTACAGAGTGGAGAAATTAAAATTGAATAGTGTCTAAATAACTACACAACCAGGAAATTTTGGAGAAGTGGTTCAAGCTTGGTGAGTGGGATCTCTTAGTACAATTTGGGCTAGACATTCAAGAGCTTGTGTGAGAGGGAGCTCTTGTGAGCTGATGTACATAGAGAAAGGGAAGTGCTAAAAATTAACTCCTTACAACAACACAAAATTAACACTATACATCAATGCAAATGCCCAAGGCAAATTAAGCAAGCAAAATCTTGGCTTTTTTGTAGTGCTATATACAAAAAAACCAATGCAAAAAATTGCTGGAGTTTGGGAAAAACAAAAGGCAACGTTTTTCAAAATCAAGGGCAGCATTGCCGTCAGAATACCTCTTCTTGATTTTCCATGAAAGTGACTTGCTAATGTTTCTCTCATCAACATATTTTTCTCTCATCAACATATTTCTTGTATCCTTGAGAAACTTTTAATGTATCTATATGATCTTGGGTAAAGTCCTTGACTTTCTAACGTTTCTCTCAATAGCCAACCCCACCATAACTAGTGATCTAGGTTGAGAACAATACATAGGCATGAAGGGCCTAAACCTAGTTGTAGCATGCATTGGACTATTATAAACAGACCCCAATATAAGGAGATACTCTTTCCAATCAGATATGCTTTTGCTAATGAATGCTTGTAGCATATCCTCTAGCACTTGATTAACATGTTTAGTTTGCCCATTTTTCTTTGGTCCGAGCTACAATATTGTTATGGAGTTGTGTTTCCAAACATGTAAAAACAATCCATACAATCTATACATATTATCAACAAACAGTTTGGTCACTCTAGGATTTTAATAGTGGACTTGGTTTGAATAAACTTATAGAGTTTTAGTTAGCCTATCTACAATCACTCATATCAAGTCATGCCCTTCTACAATGGATGGTAGACCCACAAAAAAAATCTAAGGAGACACTACACTTATTGTGTCAAAAAGTTTCATACATGCATTTGCATGCCGCTACAAATATGTCTTTGCTAAACACTAGGGCTGTCTTGCAGGAGCAAATCACACCACCCATAAAGTGCATGCAACACAACCTAGATCTTGTCAATCAAGGACACAGATGACACGATAGGCAACAGAGGAAATCTCTTTAGCTTGTCAGACTGAGACCATCCCATGCATACAACACTCTGGAAGGCTAACTAAACCACAATTTAGAATCTCACTGCTCTCAACTACACCACCAACCCCACATACACACAAACAGAAGTAAATTCACTAAACCATACCAGAATCATACGAAACTTAAGGAACACCATCCTCTCACTAGGATACACCTGTTCCTAAGCCTCTACACTCAGAATCCTCGCTCTAAACCCATCTACGGAAAACGCATATAAAGACAGAGAAAATTTTTGAAAGTGCTTGAAACTGAAATCTATGAGTACCTATGTGTATCTTACGTTGCCACAATCCTAACGACTACTTGCACGTAGAAAATAGACATTGTTAGATATATTACGACCACAAATGGCTTGTAGACGCATCAACGTGTGTGCTCCATCTCGCGTGAAATGCTTGGTGTTGTCGTGTAGCTCTCACCGAGCCTAGCATGATGGTGTTATTGGTTCTCCAATACGATGAGAGAGCAGGGAGTAATGCCAGGATGAAGCTCACACCCTCTCTCTCTCTCTCTCTCTCTCTCTCTCTCTCTCTCTCTCTCTTTTTCTCTCACACACGGTTGACGGCAGCTTAAAACTTGATTATGATATAAGATCTTACAAAAGTGACCTAGATACCTTATATACTAAGGCTACCTTATGTTAACCAAAAATAGAGTTTGAGGGGTCAAATGGATTGGTATTTACAATCTGGAAGTGCCATTGCACCCCGGCTTCTGCAACTAGACTACCTAATTATTACAAATGATGTTTATAACCATAATCCTCAGCATTCCATAACTCTCAAAAAATAAGGCTTTGTTGAGTTATGTCGTGTAGTTGACCTAGCGGTCAACACTCCCCCCCTCCAAATTCATGTCGTCCCTAACATGACCTGGTTGTCGATGTCGGTGCAGTCTTTGTTGTCATTTTGCGGATGTAAAGAAAGTATAGGTTGTAGCCCTTGCATGAGCTCATCCTATTCATCCAATCCGATGTACATAGTCTTCACATGATTCAGGAAAATCATAATTGATGACAAACATCTGCCAATTTTGTGTCTTTCTCATTTTTAGAAACAACTTCTACAATCTATAGAATTGACTGATTGGCTTTCAAATCTTGTGAACCAATGACATCTTTGTAAGGATTCTGTAGAAATGTTTTGGCTAAACCTTCAACTTCTTTAGGCCAAGTTACACTCCAATGCAAAGTCTGTTTGTCAGGCCGAATCTTGGAGATAATTTTTTATTTGAGGTTCACAACCCATGTCCAGCATTCGATCCTCCTCATCAAGGACAAGGTACGTAACCCTAGTTTTCTCTTCTTTGTTGGTGACTCCTTTGTTCTTGCATCAACATGAAGCTTTTGTGTGCTTCATAAATCATTATACTGCTTCTACTTGATACATGACTTAATTAACGCCCGACAAACCCTAGTTAGTTCCCCAAGTTAGTAACTTGCATCAAAAGGGATTTATCTGATATCATTCGTGTTAGATGACCATCAATGAGCTATCATTGTCCATTTGTCCCCAAAATTCATATACATGATATATAGGGTATGTAGATGGCTACCATGGCTTCAGATTTGAAAAAAATGCATCTTTGGCTAGCTAGGGGTTATTTTTTGGAAACCCTTAGCTTGCACTCTCTATGTATAGCCTCCTGACAAAGTTTGTCTTGATTTTGACTTGTATTTGGCTTTCCAAGCTAATTTTTTGGATTTCAATCTCGAAAATGACTGATTGGCATCGCTAGCACCTTCTGGCTACCAAACACATGTAGAACTAATGATGATGACCAGAATTTGGCTTAATCCCTAGTTGCTCCTGATGATATCTATCACAAAACATGACTGAACTGTCATTTTTGCCCCTTTTGTTTTTGTTAGTAATGTTAGTCCCTTTTGTTTGTTAGGCTTCATTAAGTCACATACAAGATAGAAGATTTACAGTATAAAGATTTACTTCCTGTATATGGCCTTGTAGTCGCATGAAATGTCTGATAGGCAACTATACACTTGACGGCTGCTTTCATTTAGTTAATCACAAAATTTCTTTGTCCTTGTAGTCCATGCCAGATTTTTATGACCATTCTCAGTCATTTTTATGGCCGTTCTCAGTCACGTTTGGCTGCATGTTGTTGTTGAAGTCTGATCAACAGTATTTTCTTACCTCTGACATCATAGCCTTGTGCATATGGCTTTTGAGACAAGTATCATTATTTTCTTGGACCTGCTTCTCTTTGTTTTGCTCAGGCATCTTTGCAACCTTTTTGTCACTTGGATTATGGATTTTTTCCTCTTTTAAAAAAATAAATTACAAAAATAACAAAAGAAAACTAAAATTCAACTCAACCAAAAAATAAAAATCATTCTAATAGAATTCTAAATGCTATGTACATTGTACACATGTCCCTAGGGGCTTATATATGCCTTTTTTCATCGTACTCCTGTTGTAATGCTATTATGAGGGCATATACTCTGAATTTTGTTTAAAAAATCACAATCAAACGCAAAAATTCAATACAACTCACAAAACATTGCCGTCTAATATTCATATATTAGGTTCGCATTTATAATGCCTCCCCCCCCCCCCTTCTATTTGGAGTCCTTCTTGACGACAAGGTATCGCCATGGGTATGTGTTAGCGGGTCACCGTGACGGATGTCTGCAACATAGCTTTTTGGTACTAACATAATGTCAATATGCAAGGAACCGGCTTGAGATGGGGCATGGAGACTTAATAAGAGTGTCAATCTCACCAAAGTGAACTCAGAGGGCTATTCATACTACAAAAAAAAAGTAAATCAACCACTTTCTAGTCAGAAAATCAGTCTATGTCCGATCTCACCACTCTAGGTTATCAGGCCTTTTTGGCATCCAAACAAATTTGGAATGCAATGAAACTTAAGGAGAGGTATTATAACACCTAAGGGTACAATCCTACCAAGTTCTGCATATATCTGGGAAGATACATAAATCACGATCCATCACAAAAAATGTGCAGAAAGCTGAAACAGAACTATGCGGAACGGTCTCCCTTAAGCATAGAAACACTTATCCAAGGTCAAAACATCAAAAAACAACCATTTAAGACCTCAAATCAATGCATTTATCTCACAAGCAAGACTTCGCAAACCACAACAAAATTGAGAATGATTACACTTAGATTGTAGAGCAAGAGACAAGGAACAGAATGTGCTATTCGGAAATGAATTCTGATTACCAAACAAGGAGAAAAGTGGATTACAAATTGTTGCAGCAAGAGGCTCTCACAGTGGATGTCCAATACTCCTTTTTGCTAATGATAATGTTTTTGTCAAAAACTAAGGGTTTTGACTTAAGAGCTAAGGGGACTTTCCCATGGCCACTTACAAGGGGTGTAGACTTAGAGAGGCTAAGAGGGCATGACAAAATATGTTACAATTATGAATCCTCATTAGTTGAATTACACCGCTTCTTTTGAAAAAATGAACAAGTACTACAAGGTTTGGTGTTCATCCGTCTTTTACGTGTGAGTCCGACGTGTCCACCAAACATTCCCCCCTTCCTATTCATTGCACGTCTTCGTGTAATCTGTCTTTAAGTGTCTTCTAGTAGTTGATCGGTCTTTTTTCTAGCGTCACAACAGTGAGGTGATAGTGATCCTATTTAGTGCTCTATAGTCGACACACATACGATATGTGCCGTCTTTATTTTGCACTAATAACACGGGTGAACAAAATGGAGATGGGCTAGGCCTAACCATGCCCTTCTCAATTAACTCGTGTTGCCGCATAATCTCCTCTTGTTGAGCTTGAGAAACTCTATAAGGAGGTTTATTAGGTGGTGAACTTCCTGGAAGAAGTTCAATTGCATGGTCATCATTGCCTCGTTTAGGAGGTAGTTCACAAGGGATGTCGTCAATAAAAACATCTTGAAATCCCTTGAGAAATTTGGATAACTCTAATTCCTTGTGATTGTTTATATTTTCTTTTGCTAAAGCATTAGGTTCATTTTGAGAATCCTTAGCAAAAATCATGTACACGGAAATAGAGCTCTTTATTGACTTATTGAAAGCTTGTGTATGTACAATGGGTATGGTGTTACCCAACTCCTTAGCATCTATGTACATATCTTTTTCCCTGAACCTAAAGTAGATTTTCCTTTCAGGGAATTTAACATTGGCAGCCATGCAATCAAACCATGGTGCCCCTAGGATTACATCCTCGTGCTTGAGAGGAAAGATAAACAACTCCTCTTTGTCCACATAGCTTTGGACATGGAGCCTCAATTTCCCAATTAAGGGAGTGACTGAAGCTTCTTGCCCCTTGAAAGCACCATCGACGGGTAGGACATCTCCCATCTCATAGGCTTGGATGCCTAGCTTGGTGGCCAACTCTTTGGATATGAAATTGTGAGTAGAACCAGGGTCAAAGAGAATAAATGAATCATGTTCTCTTACCTTTCCCCAAGCATGGCATAGAGGAGATCCTTTGTGGTAAGCTTCCTTTTCTTGGATTTCGACCAAGGTAGCTCTAGGAGGCTTGTTTTGTGTATTCTTGTAGGGCCAAGCATGATAAGCATGCCCTTTCTCCCTGCACTTGAAACGGCCGTTATCTTAGGAGAGAGTTTATTTTTGCCTTTCTTAACTCCCTTCTCCTTAGCGTTGTTGTTGGTGTTGCCTTTAGGAGACTTTTGGACATTTTCCTTCCCCTTAGGCTCATTGTTACGGTCCTTGTTCTCCGTGTGCTTAAGATTTCTCTTAGCCCCTCTTTGGAAATTGATTCGTGAAGCCACCATGGTATGGTGTATGATCGCAGATATGGTGCGTGGCCTTTGGGAGTTGACATACTTTGCCATATCTTCAGTTAAGCCCACACAAAATTTTGTTTTTGCTCTCCAAAATCCATCCTTTTGAAGACAGTGTCTTTGAGATGTAAGTCCCAAAACTTGTCTACATATTTGTGAATAGATTCAAAAGGAGAGAGCTTCAAGCTTTTCCATTCGGTGAGTACTTTGTCTTTGGCATCGGTAGCCAAAAACTGCTTCATGATGGAAGCTCTCAAAGCTTTCCATGTTCGTGGAGCTTCACCGTTTGCCCATAGGCTTGCCCGTAGGCTAGACCACCATTGCCTAGCGGACTTTTGAAAATGCATAGCTATATGATGTAGCTTAGAGGACTCCGTGAAGCCCTTATCTCCAAACACCACATCGAATTGTTGGATGAAATCCAAGACTTTGTCCGTAGCACCAAAGGTGCCATCATAGGTAAGGAAAGAGATGCTCTTTCCTGGCCTCTTCTATTTGGTGGTTCGAAACTTGCACCATTGTTTTCTTCAAAAGATGAAGAATTTGAGGAAGATGGAGAAGAGGGTGACCTCTTTCTCACCTTTTTCTTGCCTTGTTCCTCCTTGTCTGCACCATCACTTTCTTCATAAGAGGAAGAGGATGAAGAAGATGGAGAAGAGGGTGACCTCTTTCTCGCCTTTTTCTTCTCTTGTTTTCTGTCATCCCTCTTTGAATTATGGTGTGAAGAAGTGTGCGATGGTCTTCTCCATTTAGGAGGTGATGGAGAGCGTTTTGCCACCGTCTTCGTGGAGCCATCTCCGCCGGGGTGGCAGGAGACTCACTTCTTTCTCGTTCTTTTGGTGGGGGGGTCTTGAGTTCTCTTTTGGAAAGGAGATGCGTCGTCAAGTAGTAGATTTTTGAGCCCTTCATACAGATCCTCTTCTTCTTCCCAAATCGGAGAGAGACATCTTTTGGAAGTCTCACAAGGAGGCTTCCTAGGTACTCTCTCTTCTTGGTAGGGAGTTTGGAGAATCCCATGAGCACAAAGCTGCCGTTGCACTTCACTTTGGAGGGATGGAAACAAGGTAGCTAACAAGCATAGGGGCATCATTAGTAGCCTGCTCATTAGCAAAATCAAAGCTATCATTAGTAGCTTGCTCATTAGCAAAATCAAAGCTATCAACATTAATTTCACTCTTTTTACTATTGTCAGCCATTCTAACAACTTTTAGGTGTAAACTTTTTTAGGTGTACTTTGGTACTTCAAGCTCTAGTCGCTACTCCTCTTTACCCCTTTAGAAAAGCACTCAAGCTCTTGTACCCGTGGCTCAAATATCATCAATTGCAAGGAATAGAAGAGAGGGTCTTTCAACACCAAAACAGTACCGGCTCCTATCAAGCTTCTAATAGCTCAATAGTGGTTAAGCCGTAGGCAACCCGTAGGACTCCACTATAAAGACCATAGCTCTCAACGGTGATGCCCCGTTATCTGCACGAAGTAGGCACACTGCAAGACTAAAAAATCCCTATTCTACTTGCTCAATTGCAATTAATAATACCAACCATTTATAGCTAGCTTGAGGACCTCCCTTCTTGAGCAAGAAAAGAGAAACCTTGTGCTCTGATACAAATGTAACATTTAATGGCCTAGTAACTTGTGTGTAGCGGAAAATAGCATAAACATAGTGAGCATTTCATTAGAATAGATTCCTAATGAGCATAGCAAGAGTGCTTGGATGGAGAGAGAAACAAAAAGCATAACAGCTAGTTAGATATGCATGAACAATACTTCAAAAGAGAGAGAAATTAAGCTATTCACAACAATTGAGGACCGGATTTACATGGAGCCGGTCCCCCCTCCAAAAGGTTTTGTATTATAGGTTTCCCCCATCAAAGGAGACATTTTACAATACAATACTTTCTGTTCCTTCAATACCTTGCTGGTGCAATGAAGATGGAAGTTCAAGCACCATGCACACACTTCTAAAACCCAACATCAATTCCCTCACGGTCTTAGACCCAAGAACTCACACACTTTGGAAGATGGTGAGAGCTAGCGGGGTATGAGAGTAGATTGAGAGGAAGAAGGAGTATTCTTACGCGAAAGAAGTGTATCTCCTCACATAATCACTCATAAAAGCTTAGCATAACTTAGTAATTAGCATGGTACAGGATATGAGCATGCATTGAAGCTTGTCTCTTGGTTGGATTTGCATCACAAAGCCAAGGGTTGTTGGTGTAGGCCTCCCTTCTCACAAGCTTGGAGTAGATGATGAGCTTTCCATTAAAGCTTGAGAAGGAGAGAGAGTCTTCCATGCTTCACACATGAGATTGTGCGAGTGTGTGTGTGATAATGCCTTGTCAAAATCAGCCCCCTCTCTCTCTTGGTCGACCCCTCTTGGATTTTACTCATGCTAGCACCCCATTGGACCCTACAAAGCTTAGCCAATGATAATTGAGAAGCATAAGCGATAGCATTTTGACATGTGTCCCCCTTTACCCTTTTGTGAGAGCTTTGGGTATTTAATTAATGCAATTAAACTCTCATTGGACCCCTTTGTCTTCTGGCCAATAGGAATCAGGCAAGCCATTGGGCTGCTAAATGCTCATTGGACCCTTTGGGAGACTGTCCCCAATAGTCTTCTAGAGAGATTAATTCCTATTGGTTCTTTTATCAAGTGTTTTAAAATGAATTAAACTAAATGTAGTCTAGCCTAATTCTCATTGGTCCACATCTATGGCCATCCAATAGGATTTGAATGCACCTTGGGGGCAACTGGCCTAGGGAGCTGACATGTGTCCCCTATTCCCTTTGTGTAAAGGGAGCTTGTGAGTGTGTGTGTTTCTCTCTCATCCCCTACTACAAGGGCTCGCCCCCTCCTCTCTAGGGATTTGCAAAGACTTTTTAGGGCTTCACAAAAGCATCCAATATTCCTAAGGTTTTGACCATTGGACTTTACATTGAATTTTGGAACCTTAGCATTTTGGAAGTCTTAATGGGCTGAACCTTAGGGTCTTTGAAGTCCATTAATGCACATTGCTCTTTTACAGATGGCCCCCCCTTTGGATCCCTATTTTCCCTCCTTTGGAACCCTACTGTGGGGCTGGTCTGCTAGCTTAACCAATATTCTAGATTTTTCTCCCCTGGTACTTCCCCATATTAAATGATCAATTTAACATGAGAAAATCATTTAGGAGAATTAGATATCATTTATTATGACAGCAAATGAGATACATAGTCCTTGCACGAGAAGACTTAAGTAACGAGGTTGAAGGTCGTTCTCTAAAAACAAAAATCACGAAAGGGATAAGTAAGTTCCTCTTGGACGATGTGATTAGCCGTTATGGATGTGTTGGGAAAATAATAGTAGACAGGGGTGAGTTGGATGTCGACATAGCCGGTGAATTTTTCTCTAGGTTGGGCATTAAACTTGCTCTCACTACTACTTACAATCATGAAGGGGATGGTAAATTAGAGAGTTGGAATACTCCTAGCATTAAATCTTTGTCTAAGTCTTGTAAAGGCAAACTAGGAGAGTGGCCTAGGTTATTTTCTTATGCTTAATGCTTTATGGGCTAATCGTACAACTCATAGCTCAGTTACTGGCTATATGTCTTTTGAGTTGATGTATGATCAGAAACCTGTAATGTCAATTGAGGATGTAATTCGCACATGGAATGTATTATCTTGGGAAGATGGAATGAATAGGGAAGACCTTCTGCTTTGCCTATACAACAACTAGAAAGAAGGCCTCAAGGTATTGAGATTGCAGTAGCATGATTGAAAGATGCAACATATTTGGCAAGAGGCATAGGCTCAGACCTAAAGCTATTGAGAAAGGTGATTGCGTGATGGTGTATGACAGTATTCTTGACAACCAACATTCAAAAATAAGAAAGCTTTCAAAAAGGTGGTTTGGTACTTATGTGGTTATGTACATGGGAATGCAACTTACACATTGCATGAGTTGGATTGGATAGAGATGAAGATTATCAAGCTATTCAAAACAAGAGGAGATACATATCCGTTTGATTCACAAGAAACTCAAAATGAAGGCTCTGATGAAAATGTTATGGATGAGGATGAAGAAAGAGAGGATGATGCGCTAATATTCATTGAAAGCGATGATGAAATTGACATGTACATTGAATTAAATAAAGATTAAACCTGCAAAACAATATGTGTGGAACATGTCGGAGGATGTGCAGGTTTAGAGGGGGTGGATGTCATGCCGTGGCATGTTCATAATGTGAAATCAAAAATTTCACCTCAAATTTTATGCATTGTGCTATGCTAGACTAAATTCTACAATGTACATAATGTCATGTATGTGAAAATGATTGCCACGACTGTAGTCATGTACATACCTTACTGGGGTGGTGAGGGCTTGGACGTGGCACTATGGCATGTTTTATCACATAAAAACTTACCCAATTCGGTTTAGAAATGTACATATGCCAAGTGCATCAGGATGGCACGCTCATTATGCCTAGAAGGTTCAATGCGGGAAATCTCGTCCAAAAATAGCAGCTTGCCAAGTGGAAAAATGAGGTTGAGCATGTAATTTGAGCCCAAGGTATTTTTCCCAACTCATTTGGACTTTTTATGAACAAAAAGGGGTATTTTTTGTTGAAAAATGGCCAAAATGGTAGTTGGAGAGCTCTTTTGAAGTAGAATATCAGCTCCTTAAGCTTCTTCGTGAACGGATACACATGCTTCTTCTATGGTGTGTTGTAGTCCTGCGTTGTTCCTACCCCATATTTGAGTGTGTGGGGGGTCCAATTAGGGTCTAATATCCTAAAAAAGGTGTGTGGGCTTGTCTACGAAAGTGTTTAAGCTTCCATAAAATGGCCCCAATTCTTTCCTACCCGCACTGCACGCTTTTCGACAATGCTGCATATGAAAATTCAGCTCAGGAAAGTGATGTAAATGGACAGGCTGGATTCTCTATCCCATGACCCTCGACTTTGACGGTGTGCTTAGCAGGGCTGGCCAATGTGTGAACATCAACATAATAATCTCTTGAAAATATAAAGAGGTGTCGGGATGAGGACACTCAATTCTTGGGTCCATTCTTGAAAGGCTATATACATGCACAACAAATTAAACCGTTGTGGCTGATGGAGTGTGAAACACAACCTCAAAATTCTTGAAAGTTGTTACCACCAAGCGATCACCACCACCAAGCGAACGCCTTTTATGTAGCCATGGGCCGGGCTTGTCGGACCCACTAGTAGTGTATTATGTTATTGGCCTAGCTTGTTGGTCACAATGGAATGGTTAAGAGTGATCGCCGATGAGAGGCGCACTCTAAAACTGGAACCTATAATGTTTGGGTAAGATTGGCTAAGTGTGGGCGCCCAAATGTGAACGGGCAAGCTCATACAAAAGTCAATCTAAACCTAAAATACCTCATTCTCTCATTTATGCAATGCAAGAAGAGTGCTCTTGCTCCATATCCTTCTCCGTCTCCTTTGTGTACTAGTGTGTGTGTGTGTGTGTGTGTGTGTGTGTGTGTGTGTGTGTGTGTGTGTGTGTGTGTGTGTGTGTGTGTGTGTGTGTGTGTGTGTGTGTGTGTGTGTGTGTGTGCTTGAGAGAGAGAGAGAGAGAGAGAGAGAGAGTAGTGATCGAGCATTGCGGCGGCACAACGACTGCGAGGTGGTTGAGCGTGGCACAGTAGCGGCTCCCTCTTCTTCGCGGTGAGGAATCCTCAACGACAGCAAGCGTACAGCAATGAGTGACACGCCATCGTCATCTTTGAGATCACTAGTTTAGGCTAGTTGCGTGCTTGGAGCCATGTGTGGCTCGCACACAGTGTTAGGCAAGGCCCTTGCTTTGATACGTGCGGCAGAAGCCCACATTTTTGGCGCCGCTGTCGGGGAATCGGCCTGCACTTATCTCAAGAGGCACTATGTGCTTCTTCTGTGAGTGTTTGTGTTAGGAAGGAAGAGGAAGAAGAAGAAGTTATTTTCCGCCATGCCTTCCTATTTCCTTTTGTTCACACCCTCTTTTACTTAGGGTGGCCATTAAAATTGGCTTTGGGCGGCCGGGCTTTGTTAGTGGGCGGCTGGTCTTAGTGGGGAGCCCTTAAGTTATGAAGGGCACCACATTTGTCATACATATCGGCTGAGGCAATGCCCAGCAAATCATTTTGCTCTTGCAAGTCGCAGCCATGTTGACATTTTCCCGCGACACAATCGTCAAGATGCTAGTATAGGTAATTTCATTTTGAGAGAGACCCGAGTTTGTATTTGCTTAAGCCATAGCCGTGTTGGGCATTTCCTGCTATCAGTAACTCTTCAGTATAAGTTTTAACTTCCTGCATAATCTCTAGTTTCTGTCAATGTCTGCTTGCACATAATCTTTTGCACATTTAGTAGTTAGTGTGTTAGTAGTGAATGAGTGTTTTCTGCCGATGTCTGCTTGCACATAGTCTTTACATAGTTAGTGAATAGCTTGTTTTCTACCAATGTATGCTTTTACACAGTTTTTTGAAAATTGCACAGTTAGTAGTTAGTGTGTTAGCTAGTGAATGAGTAAGCAGTTAGCAGAGTAGGTAGCTTCATTGTCAGTTAGTAGTCAGCAAAGTAGTTAGCAGAGTAGTTAAGCTTAGTTAGCAGAGTAGTTAACTGTAGAGGAGATAAGGTTAGGTTAGTTAGGAGAGTAGGTAAAAGTTTAGTGTGTGTGTGTGGCTCAAAAAGGCCACCAAAACCGCGCGCAGTGATTGTCTTAAATAAATTAAAGACTCAAAATTAAAGCGTGAGCGTGGTCCACTCATTCCCCCAAGGCCAAAAAAATAAAAAGAAAAAAAATCTGCAAATTAAAGCGTGAGCCCAGGCCCAGGCCTCAGTCCCATGATATATACTAGACTCTCTTATATATATACCCTACCCCCACAAGAGCAAATGAGGGCATGTGGGACAAGTTCCTCAAGTCCTCCACCATGCACTTCACACTCACCCTTTGGACTTACTAATTCTAGCCCTCTCCCCACCTAGGAAAAGACTAGTTTTAGGATTTCAAGGGCTGTACATAACCGAATCAGGGGTTGTAAAGCACGACACGTCCCTCTAGCCAAGACGCTCGTTTTGAGCTATTTCATGTCATATTCTGTGGCTTGGTTAAAAAAAGGGACCAAAAATACAAAAAAAATGGATTGTAAGCACCTAAAAAACTAGGTGAGCAGCCTCCACGGGCACTCGCCAACACCTCTAGAGTGTCGAGGTCACATGCATCTACACTCTGGTCATGTGCTACAGGATGAGCACATCGAGAGTGTCTTTGTTTTCGCGGGAACTCATTATTCCTCTACCTTAGGCTCTAGTCCCTCAATGGGAACCCAAGGTAGTACCACTCAGGACCCGCATATAGCGTCTAGTGACTCTTCCTTTGACTATGACATCATGGAGGGTTACCCAATGCCTAATCTTGATAGCTCAAGCCAAGACATGCATGCCATGGGCTGACGGTCCGCGTCGAGCGTGCTTAGCCGCTTGAAGGAAACCTTTAGTAGAGCCATTCACTCCGAACATTGAGCTAACGATGTAAATGAAGTGGGTGGGAAAGTAAATTCTCCATTCATGACCAACGTAGACCCCATGCTCTTGGAGAGTCTGCACATGAATACTCCATTCATTGCACCCCCTGACTCTTTAGAGCTATTTCCCTCTGAGATTATATTACCTGATGGTAGAAGCCTAGCCGAAGTTCAAGAGGTTGAGCGATATATCATTGCGATTAGGGAAAAAGAAATTGAGAGCTTACACAATACGGAGCAATGAAGAGAGTTAAAAGCGAAAGCTCCTATGTCAATATCATTGCCAGGAGAGCAATCGAGTGCTCTTGAATTAGTGACCGCTAAGGGTAAACCCATAGAGAGCCACATCTAGTTCAAAGGACACCCTAGCACATCAAGCCTTGATGGAACGTTTATAAATGAGAACTGGAGGTATGAACTACAAACGGAAGCTCTAACCGACCTATACATAGGTCACACCTATCACGTGGGTTGGTTAGATGTCCTACAATCCACAACGGGTGCTACTAGTGTGGAGGACCAACAACAAAGAGTTTGTGAGGTCATCCATAGGGTTATTGAGCTAGAGAGACAGAATAAGGGGATCCACATGCCTTCAATGGGTCTCATGAGATTCTTGGATACAGGGAAGGCTAAACAACCAACCTTATCACAAATGGAGACTCCCTCGATAAGTCTGATGGATTCTCCATATGTTGTTTCGCCAGGGGTCTTAGTGCAATATGAATCCACAAGTGATAGCATTAATTTTCCAAGTCTAGCTCATATTTCCCTTGATGACACCACGGATACCATGCCTACCCCAATGATGGGCATGCCGAGAAACACGCCATGGACCTCATTTGTTAGTAAAGCACCACTACATGGTAGCTCAATGCATGTGACAGTACCTACAAGTGTGTACCAATCGTATACGCCTATGGATCCTCGCACTCATGTAGCCCCTACCCCTCCCATTGTTTCAACAACCTATGCTCCACAACCACAACACCCAAGCTCTTATTTCCATGGGACCATACCGTCTAGCATTAGCATGTCACATCCGACGCCTGCTATGTCTATGGCCACACATATGAACTTTGGGCTGTCACATGGCACAACACAGTACCAAACATGGAGCCCAAGGGCTTCCTATGTGCCAAGCTACTCCACATGTAGTCTCTGGAGTGCCCCCATCCATGGTGCCTGGTCACTTAGGTGACTTGGAAACATCTATTAGTCGATCTATTACTGAGAATATGTGTAACACACCTGATAGAGAACTTAGAAGTAAGGCAGTCCAAATAGCCAAGCTCACACAAAAATTTAGTGGAGACCGGGATGTGAGAAAGCATATCGAAGTGTTTGAACAAATATGTGATTCTCTAGGAGAACACAATGACCTGCATAAGAGTAATGCTTCAAGTCTAACCTTAAGTGGGAAGGCTGGGGATTGGTATAGAACCCTAAGGGTGGAAGAAAAACCGATTTACTACGAGAGGGAGTGCTTTGGGGTGTAGCCTCTCAGCTTCAAAAAGCCCAACGAGAGGAAGGAGAGTCGGTGAGAGACTTTATTAGTCGCTTAAAGCATTTGAATTCTCTTTGTAATCCAAATGAGTGCTTCAATAATAATCAATTGCTTGATAGGTTCATTAGGGGATTGCGACATGAGGATATCTACAATGGCCTAGTCATTAGAGGTATCACCGCTTGGGAAGCGGTCACCACCAATGCAATCCAATTGGAGGATAATTTAATGATTCAAGGATAAAGAGTGTCCGTTGAGCTTAAATCTATTAGCTCACAAGAATCGGGGCATCAGCCAATGATCTTAAAGCCTATTGCTAAGGAGCCAAAGATATCTGAGATGACTTTAGCAGACCTCACCAAGGCCATTCAAGAGAGTCTTAGAGACAACTGTGCTCCACAAAACAATCATATATATCCAAGAAGGGAGCAACAATGGTGTTCAGTATGCTAAGGTCCGCATAGTACCAGTGAATGCCCTACTTTTAGAGTGAAATTCAATGGGAATTGCAATGCCTATGGAAGGTATGGTTATCAAGCTAAGGATTGCATAGTATTTAAGAGCACGATGGCCAATAGACCAACCTTAGCATGGACAGACACACCTTGAGTGCCTGCATTGATGTCGGCTCCACCTCTTGAACAAACGTCACAACACATGGTCCCTAGGGCCAAAATGTTGTTCAAACTACACCCTTACCACCTCCAGTGCTAGGACCGCAACCACCACATCCGAGAATCACTTCTATGAATCAAGTGGGTTGTGAGTCATCTATTGCTTGTTTGGAAGGCTGTGAGGAAGATATATGTTGGGGTATAAAACCCAATGTGGTCGCCCAGGTAAGTGGGCGGGCCGCCAGGTATGTACACATATTCTTTTGTAAAAACCTAATAAGAACTCACTATGCTCTACACATTACAGTAGAGCGAGTTCACCATATCGTCGTGCTCTTCTTCTCGCACTCTCTCTCGCGTCGCACTTCCGCTCGTACTCCTTCAACTGATATCAGATCTCAGATCGAGGCTCGGGGCAGCACTGCAGGAGGCTAGAGTCACTAGCTCAGATTGGAGTGAAATTTGACAGGCAAAGACACGGCCCCAAATCTTGTGGGTGAACCCGAAGAGCTTGGTGTGCTCAGAATTTCATTCTGAGGTCATCTCGGCCACCGTTTCGCTTCGACAAAGTTCTGCGCAGGCCATTTTCGACTACGTGGTCTCAGCGGGTGCAGATCCGACTCTGCAAATTTAGGGTTTTTGGCCTACGACTGCAGGTGCTGAGGATATCGACACTCCCAGAGTGTTGATTTGTGGTTTTCTACACATCGAAGGACGGCTCACAGTTCTTGGAGGCGTGTCACATACGACACGGGCGCATCTACACACAGACTGTAGGCGACATCCACTAGTTCATCAGGTAGCTTGTGTTTGCTGCTTGATATTCCAGATTTCATCCTGACATTGCAAGTACTTCCACATGGGATGTATTGTCAGAGATGATGTATGTCTGTTGAGGGTTTGTTGGTTGTGAGTCACGCAGCAAACAACCGCCGCAACGATTACAGCATACAATGGGAAATTTGTGGATGTATGACTTTGTGGGAAGTCTATGTACTGTCAGATTTACTGCAGCCTTTGTTGAGGGTCGAGTGAGGTTTTATTGAGCTGGGGGATTCTGGAATGTTGAGATCCTTTTGGTGATACAGGTCTTGGAGCGATCCCTCGAGCACCCTTAGATAGGCAGCTAGGATGTATTGACTGTGAGTTAGACAGTTGGGTTGCATCTTTGCTTTACTGCCGTTGAGGCATTGTCGCAGCCTATGCTTACAGGACAGTCAGAGACAGTACAGGTGCAGGACAGGTTTACCCACAGCTTACAGTGTTAGAGAGACAGTGGTTTTTTGAGCTGTTTTTTGGTCTCTTTTTTAGTACACCAGAGCCATTTTACAAAGGAGACTCTGCCAAAATTTCTGCAGAATCTGAAGCTTTCTTGGTTCATTTGACAGGTTGATATTGGTTCAGAGGTCAGTTTACAGGGGAAACTCTGCCGAATTTTTCCCAGGAAAGTAAACTACTGTGAAGCGTAGCTATGGCTGGATCACAGGACACTGCTCTTTACAATATCAAGAAGCTGGATGGAACCAATTTCCCATTGTGGAAGAAGCAGATTTGGCACGAGTTGGTACAAAAGAAGCAGATAAAACCTATAAAGCTCAAGGGGATAAAACCAGAAGATATGGACGAAGATGAATGGAGCGAAATGGATGAATTGGCACTTTCTACCATTATGCTGACTTTGGCATAAAGCGTTTACTTCAATGTAGCAGACGAGATGTCGGCTTATCAAGCATGGTTAAAGTTGAGTGATCTTTATGAGAATCAGAGTGCAGCTTCACAGGTATACTGGCTTAAGAAGCTTGTTGACTTGAAGATGAAAGAAGGGACACCTATGTCCAATCATCTGAATGAATTCAACACAATCTATAGTCAGTTGTCAGCTCAAGGTGTCAAGTTTGATGAACCTGTTAGAGCTATGTTCCTGTTGATCACATTGCCAGAAAGTTGGGACACTTTTCGCACAGCTTTGAGTAATTCTGCACCTCCAGATGGTTTGAACATAGCAGGTGTAGAAGGAAGTCTGCATACTGAAGAAACCAATAGAAAGACAATGGACAAAGGCAAAGGAACAGCCTTAGTTGTCAGGGGAGGGACCAAAGAAAAGTACAAAGGTGGAAAGAGGAATCAGTCTCGTAGCAAGTCCCGCAGTGCTAAAGGCAAGAGTGACATAGAATGCTACCATTGTGGCAAGAAGGGTCACATGAAAAGAGACTACAGAGAATGGAAAGCAGAAAAAGGCAAAGAGAAAGCTGAAGACCATGGTGAGAAGAACAAGTCCTCAGTGAAGATTCAAGAAATAAATGTGACAAACACTGTTGCAGAGGATGACAGTCTAGTGTTAGGAGACATCTACTTCTTGAAGAATACAATGGACTCAGCTCTTCTTACAGCATCTGATGGAAATGCACTGAGTGACTGGATTATAGACTCAGGGGCATCACTTCATGTGTCTCCAAACAAGGAGTGGTTTACCTCTTATGTGACCACTAAAGATCATGTTCGGCTAGGCAATGGGCAGACATGTGAGATCTTAGGTGTTGGAGATGTTCAATTGAAGTTTCAGAATGGCTCTTCTTTCATGCTGAAGAATGTGAGACATGTTCCCGCAATTACGAACAGCTTGATCAGCACAAGTTTACTTGATGATGCTGGCTACGTCACCACTTTTGGACAAAACATGTGGAAGATATCCAAGGGTTCTATGACAGTAGCACATGGAGTAAAGTCTGGAGGACTTTACATGATTTATGTATCAAATGTCTCTAAAAATGTAATCAATGTAACCGAGCAGCCGAACGTTTCTTTGTGGCATTGCCGGTTAGGACATATGTCCAAGAAGGGAATGGAAATCTTGTCTCATTCTAGTTATTTGCCTGGCTTTTCATTTAATGATTTTGAATTCTGTGAACATTGTCTGTATGGTAAGCAAACACAGCAGCCACATAAGCATAGAAGCAGTAGAAGAGATACACAGTTGGCACTTGTTCATAGTGATTTTTGTGGACCTATGCCTAACCTATCTCTAGGGGGAGCTTCTTACTTTATGACATTTATAGATGATTACTTGAGGAAAGTATGGGTTTACTTTCTCAAGCACAAGGATGAAGCGTTTAGTGTTTTCAACACGTTTGTGACACTTGTGGAGAATCAGAGTGGCAAGAAGCTTAAATGCTTACACACTGACAATGGTGGAGAGTATGTTTCAAAGGCCTTTCAGGACTTTTGTGAGTCAAAAGGTATAAAACGTGAACTTACTGCTCCTTACAATCCTCCTCAAAATGGTGTTGTTGAGAGGATGAATAGGACCATACAAGAGAAGGTCAGAAGTATGTTGTCTAATGCACAACTGCCAAATGGGTTTTGGGCTGAAGCTGTATCAACAGCTGTTCATCTTGTAAATAGATCTCCTAGCAAGGTTTTGTAGAAGGATTCAGTGCCAGAGATGGTATGGTCAGGCAAAATGCCCTCATACAAGCATCTCAGAGTCTTTGGCTGTGAGGCATATACTCACGTTCCAAAGGAATTTAGGAACAAACTTGAGCCAAAGAGTAGAAAGTGCATCTTTCTAGGCTATGGTAATACTGGTGACATGGGGTACAGACTTTGGGATCCCGAATCCAGAAAGGTTGTCCGCAGCAATGATGTTCACTTTAATGAATCCAAATATCATTCTAAACCAGAGAGGGTTGAGGAGATTAGAAGAGTTGTCTTCCAAGAAGATGGACCTGCACGTGCAAGACAAAATGTCAGGGCTCAAGAGGAGCAAGGACAGGATAGAGTGGAACCACAGGTTGTGGCTGAGCCTGAGCCACCTATTGTGCGTAGATCTGGACGTGTCACACGCCCTCCTGATAGGTTTGTTCCATCTATGAACTATGTCATGTTGACTGATTGCAATGAGCCTTCATGTTACAAGGAAGCAGTGCAAATGAAGGACTCCGGGAATTGGCAATTGGCCATGCAGTCAGAGATGACAGCTCTGCATAAAAACAAGACATGGAAGCTAGTTAAATTAACACAGGGCAAAAAGACTCTACCTTGTAAATGGGTTTACAGGTATAAGATCACCGCTCATGATAGTCAGCCAAAGTACAAAGCAAGGCTTGTTGCCAAGGGCTTTAAGCAAGAACAAAGCGTTGACTTTGATGAAGTCTTCTCTCCGGTGGTCAAGATGACTACATTGAGATGCTTTCTTGCATTGGTTGCCATATTAGATTTGGTGTTGCACCAAATGGATGTCGAGACAGCATTCTTGCATGGTGATTTAGATGTGGAAATTTACATGCAGCAGTCAGAAGGGTTTGTTGAGAAAGGCAAGGAAGATTGGGTATGCCAGTTGTTAAAGAGTCTTTATGGCTTAAAACAATCACCGAGGGCATGGTACCATAAATTCCACAAGTTTATGCTTTCTCAAGGCTACAAACGTAGTGAGTTCGATCATTGTCTATATACAAAGAATGCTAAGGATGGTAGTTGGCTGATCCTTATTTTGTATGTGGATGACATGTTGATTGCTGGCAAGCACTTGGAAGAAATTTCAGCTTTGAAGTCAAAGATGGCAAAATCGTTTGACATGAAAGACATGGGTGAGGCAAGTCATATACTTGGTATGCGCATTGAGAGAGACAGATCAAAGAAGTTGATTTGGTTATCTCAAACATAGTATATTGACAAGGTTTTGCAACGTTTCAATATGGAGAAGGGAAAGACACTGAGTGTTCCATTGCCACCATATGTGAAACTTAGCAAACAAGATTGTCTTGTGTCTGAGGAAGAACAGGCTGAAATGGATAAGATTCCATATGCGTCTGCTGTGGGTAGTTTGATGTATGCAATGATTGCTACTCGCCCAGACATTGCATTTGCAGTGGGAGTAGTAAGTCGATACATGTCAAACCTAGGCAAGAAACATTGGGAGGCAGTGAAAGGAATATTGAGATACCTGAAAGCTACAAAGAGTATGCGTATATGCTATGGGAGTCAGGAGCTAAATGTAAAGGGTTTTACAGACTTAGATTATGCAGGTGACTTAGACAACCGAAGGTCTACGTCAGGGTATGTCTTTACATTGGCTGGTGGAGCAGTATCATGGCGTTCTAGATTACAAGATTGTGTTACTCAATCTACTACAGAGACTGAATATGTTGCAGCATCAGAGGCATGCAAAGAATCAATTTGTCTTAATCGACTAGTAACAGATTTGGGAATCAAAGAAGAGATGCCTGTGTTATATTGTGATAGTCAAAATGCTATACAATTGGCTCACAATCCAGTTTATCACTCAAAGACAAAGCATGTGGATGTGAAGTATCATTTCATCAGGGAAATGCTCGAGGATAAGCAACTTCAGCTTGTCAAAGTTCACACCACAGAAAATCCTGCTGATCTACTTACAAAAGGACTTCCCTTAGAGAGGTTTGCGCATTTTCGCAAGCAGTTAGGTGTAGGGTAGTACATCACTTCTCTACATCTCTTGTATATTAGCTTGTATAGTAGCTTCTCTCACACTTAAAGTACCACATTGGACTTTAAGTGGGAGGTTGTTGGGGTATAAAGCCCAATGTGGTCGCCCAGGTAAGTGAGCGCGCTGCCAGGGATGTACACATATTCTTTTGTAAAAACCTAATAAGAACTCACTATGCTCTACACATTACAGTAGAGCGAGTTCACCATATCATCGTGCTCTTCTTCTCGCACTCTCTCTCACATCGCACTTCTGCTCGTACTCCTTCAATATAGACCCTAATATTGCCTATGGGATAGATGCGCTTGAAGAAAATCCACAATAGTATATGGAGGACTATTGGGGATAAGTTAAACCTATCTATCAAGTAGTTGCTCTTGCTGCAAGATGCCAAATATCAATTACACTGCTAAGAGACCACCTCTTCAATGCTATGAGTGTGGAGGTCCACATCGTGTGGCCGAGTGTCCTATAAAGCTACAAAAGAGCGCCACACTAATGCAAACCAATCAAGCGAGCACATCTACAATGCCGATACTCATGTGTAATTGATGTGGCATAGATCATTTGATTTCCCAATGTCCAAATAAATTAAATGCACCGAAGATCACGCCATTAAACTTGATTGAGGTTACAAAGGAGCCATCACAAAGTACACTTGTGGTACCACTAAATGTACTCACACGATCTATGCTCCAAAAACAAAATTATATTCTTGAAGAAAGAGACACGACATCAATTCCCCAATCTCAGAAAAAGAAGAAAACACGAAGGAAGAGATTGCAAAAAGCAGTGAAGTCAGACCCCAGTTCAAAGACCAACATAGGGACTGGTGACGACCCCGTATATATGCACGACGCAGAAGAAGATTCTGATTCAGGTGAAACCATGGAGATCAAGACGACCACTAAGAAAGTAACCAACAAGGAAGATCGTCATGAGCCATAATGGCCAGGATCTAAGAAGAAGATAGGAACTTATCCAAACCTTACAGAGGAAATCGTGCGAGTCAAGCAATTAAGGAGTTTGGTAGAAGATACCTAAAGGGATCTAGAGCCAGCACCTAGGTAGATCCAGATTACAAACACCATGTTCCCTACACAACAACAACCTCAGAAAGTCCATAGACCCCTAGCCATACCTAGTGTCATCCAAGAAGAAAGTGCTTAAAGTCATGGGAAAGTGGGCGTACTCACTTCTTGTTGAAAATAATGTTTACAGAGGGACTACCTTACCCTATCGAGGAAATGGAGATCCCATCTTCCCCACGTCAAGGGACTGAAGGCCAAAAGGTGCCATTAAATATTGCCAAATTGATGGACTTCATGGCTTCACAAGTTAGAACCACCATCATGTGCAAACTATATGGAGACCCTGAGCTATTCTTAGCTCTTTGAGCTTTCCTCACTGGAGAACTGAAGGTCGGGCTACCACAATTTGCACAGATGGATGGAGTTAGGGAGATGCCAATAGAGGAGAAACACTTAGATCCACAACCCAACCTAGATGAGAATCCTATTGTAGAAATACATGTTAACAAGTTGGGACAATACTTTGAAGGAGATGAATCCAATGCAACCATACCAATCACTACCAAGGGATTAACTGTGAAGGGAATCCTTGATGGTGGTGTTGGGGTTAGCATTCTAACTAAAAATTGTTGGGAAATTATGGAAAGACCTCACCTTGCGACCACAACCATAGTAGTAAAGATGGCCAATTGGTCTATTGTTAAACCTATTGGGATGCTAGAAGATCTCAAGATCAAGGTCTTTGGACATAAAATAAGAATTACCTTCATTGTTATGGATTTCTCCAAGAACACTATGGCATCTGAGATGATCTTAGGACGTCCTTTCATGAGGGAAGAAAAAATGGTGCATGACTGGTCTAAAAACCATGTCTACTTGCAGTTCCAAGATTCTATCAATCGAGTGGATCTTGTAACTGGTTGAGCACATCCTCTAGGAAACAGGTTTATAATTGATCATAGATCTGACACCACAGTTCACTCGGTCCCATTGCAGTATTGTTAGACGTGTAAAGCGGACACTGATGTTGGGGAAGATTCTCCTTATATGGATGTACTACCTGGGATGACTGAGTTGGACAATGTGGATTGGGTCCACCTCGCAGCAACCATAGACACTTGGGGAAACAGGGGGACGACCTGGGTAACACCTGAGGGAGATGAAATGCCACCACTCGTACCCTTAAATATGCTAGAATCAATGCATATAGCTTTTGATGACCTACAAGATGAAGGTTTGACTGGCATTGGAACCAGTAGCATCTCACAAGACTATAGCCCACATGATTTGGGGTCAAAATCATCAATTGAAATTGACTCGGAGGATGAAAAATTTGAGTTAAATCTTAGTGTAAATGTGGGGACAAACCATTCAAGGCCCACTGGTACCCTAGATGACAATCTATCCAAGGGAGCAAAAGACACAAGTAGCAATTCATCTAGTGACTCTTCACTAGAGATCGATCGTAATAAAAAATTAGACAAGAAAAGTAAGAGATATAAGAGGTGACGATATCAAGCAAATGTGCGTGCTAGAATAAATGAAAAGAAATCTACCACAGAATGGCTTAATTATATAGGGGCATGTGATGCTCATCGGAAGTTGGTAGATAACTGGGGTGAATACCTTCAAAGCGTTATGTGGTGTAGTCCACAACCCATTGACATCGCACAACTAGAGGCTACAGAGAAGCCAAAGTTGAGCCATACCATAAGGAGATGACAAAATCAAAAGTTAGCTCAACAACAAAAGGAATTGAAAGTGAAATTGCAGTCCACAGAACAACAGGACCCCATAGACTTACACCCTGCACCTGAACATTTCAAATCTACACTACAGAGTAATGTAAGTTTGTGTATATGAAGAAAACCTATCGATGGAAGTAATGGAGCTGATGGTCTAGCGATAGTTAAGAAAATAGAGTTAGCAGACCCAGGAGAAGAGTCCAAACCTGTTTTCATTGCCCAAGATCTGACAGAGACTGAGGAGTGTGTACTTAAAGAGCTTCTCAAGGCATTCAGGGATATATTTTCTTGGACATATTATGATATGAAAGGTGTTCCACCTTTCGTGGTGCAACACACAATCCCCTTGAATAGCATGGCTAAACCAGTTCAGCAACGACCCTACCCAATGAATCCTAAATATGCAAAGATCGTTCAAGAAGAGATTGAAAAGATTGTGAGATGCGGATTCATATACCCTATTGAGCACTCCAAATGGGTGTCTCCAATAGTGATTGTGCCAAAAAATAATGGGAAACTCAGGGTGTGTGTGGATCTCAAGAAGGTCAATGCCGCCACTAGGAGGGACCATTACCCCTTGCCATATTTAGAACATGTGCTTGAAAGAGTTGCAGGGATGGAAGCTTATAGCTTTTTAGATGGGCACTCTGGCTACAATCAAATCACAATTGTGCTAGAGGACCAAGCTAAAATAGTCTTTATAACCAAAATTTAAAGCGTTCGCATTTCGTGTTATGGATTTTGGCTTAAGTAATGCCCCTGCTACCTTTCAAAGATTAATAAACAGTGCTTTTAGAGAATATTTGAGGGAGTTTTGCGAAGCTTTCTTAGATGACCTTTGTGTTTATTCCTCTTGGCAAGAATATCTATAATGCTTACAAAAAGTGTTTGAGAAGTGTAGATTGTATCGCATCTCCTTAAACCCTTTCAAATGACAATTTTGGGTTAAACATGGAGTCATTTTAGGGCATATAGTGTCCAAAAATGGGATTTCCACATATGAGAGCAAAATTAAAGCCATTGTTGAATTGCCACCACCTACAAACTATAAAGGAGTTCAAAGGTTCATGGGCCATGTTTTTTATTATCGATGGTTTATTTTAAACTTTGCCAAGATAGCTTGTCCATTGTACAAACTTCTTATTGAGTTACTGGACCGCAGAGTGTGACCATGCTTATGAGTCATTGAAAAAGACCTTGACTAACACTCCTATTTTATGAGTGCTCGATTGGAATGTAAATTTTTATGTGCATATTGATGCATCAAACTTTGCTATTGGGTGTGTTCTAGCTCAACCAAGAGAACATGAATTGGACTACCCCATTAGCTTTGCAAGTCGTCAATTGAATGATGCTGAGAGAAACTACACCACTACAGAGCGAAGAAGGTTTAGCTATGATTTATGCAGTAAAGAAATTCCGCTTCTACCTTCTTGCCAACAAGTTTGTTTTCTATGTGGATCATCAAGCCTTGTTGTATCTAGTAAATAAAGCTTGTTCCACGGGAAGAATTACATGATGGTTGTTAATTCTCCTTAAGTTTGATTTTATCATTATAGTGAGACCTAGTAAAAAACATGTCATGGCGGACCATTTGTCTCGCATACCCAATGGTGAAGCCCCTACAGGAGTCAATGATGAATTGCTATACTTCTCTATTCCTAGTCAAGACCATACCTGAATGGAGTGAAAAGATTGTGAACTTTCTAGTTAATGGTTTTCCACCCAAAGAGATTCGTAAGGACATAGCTCGAAAAACTGTTAAAAGAATGTGAACCTTATTCTCTCATTGCAGGAACTCTCTATAGGCTAGGGAAGGATGATATTCTTGGACGTTGTGCTCGTGAGGATGGGTATTTATACATACTACAAGAAGACCACATGGGTATAGTCGAAGGACATTTCTCAGGGGAACTAACAGCTAGAAAGGTGTTGCAATCAGGCTATTGATGGCCTACCTTATTCAAGGATGCATCACTTTTTGCAAAAGGATGTGATGAATGCCAACGTTACAAGATCACACAACAAAAGGATAAGATGCCCTGACATCCTGTTAAAGTGACTCAACCATTTAAAAAATGGGCTTTGAACTTTGTAGGCCCAATTAGTCCGGCAGCTCGTAGCACTCAATCTCGATATATTATCGTTTCCACTGTCTATGTAACAAAGTGGACAGAAGCCAGGGCAACACGTAAGGTTGATGCGATGTCAACTGCCAAGTTTTTCTTTGAGAACATTATTACAAGATTTGGTTGTCCCTTTGAGATTGTGAGTGACAATGGTACTCATTTTATAAATGGAGTGATAAAAGAACTCACTACCAACTTCATGATAGCTCACCATAATTCCACACCTTATTATCCACAAGCAAATGGCCAAGCTGAGAGCACCAACAAGACCTTAATCTATATCTTGACCAAAATGGTGGAAGCTCATCACACAGATTGGGACTTAAAGCTGACTTCAGCTTTATGGGCTTATCGTACTGCGTACAAAGTTGTCATTAACTGCACACTGTTTAAAATGGTGTATGGCCAAGAAGCGGTTATGCCATGGGAGTTTGTCATTCCTAGTCTACGAGTAGCTTCTCAAGAAGGTTGAGATGGTAACCCCTTAGTTGAGCGATCATATATCCTTGAAAGGCTAGATGAAGAGAGGCAATTAGCTGTGCAAAATGCACTTGTGGAGAAAGATAGAAGGAAGAAATGGTTTGATCGTCATCTAAAGAACAAAGATATCAATCTTGGTGATAAAGTCCTTATGTATGGAGTGCGTAACAAAAAGAAAAAATTAAAATATGCGGGAAAAGGACAGAGTATGTGAAATCACCCCACAAGGAACTATTCATGTGGAGACTCTAGATGGATTTGAAACCATTGCATTCCTCAATGGGAGTAAATTCAAAAGGTACTATGATCCTCTAAGCCAGGAAGAGCTACATGCCATCCATGAAAAAAAGGCAGCCAAGGCACAAACAAAATTAAAGAAGATACAAGCTCAAGATGAGGCTAAAGAGCGACAACAACGCATAAGACGGCCAACCTTGGAGTTACACATGCATTCCACGTTGAAACAGAGGATGATTGGTTGGACTCTGACACACCTCTACAACCCTATTGAGCTAAATATCGCCAATGGAAAAGTGCTATATAACGCCTTATTGGACAAGGGTGCTACATATAAACTATTGTCATATGGAATTTGGTGTCAGCTAGGGAAGCCACCTCTATCTGAGAGTATTATCCAAGTCAAGGGTGTCAACAAGAAAAAAACTACGATTTTTGGTATCTGGCACACTTGTGTCAGTTATGACAATGGGGTTGTAGCTCAAGACTTTTTGGTCATGCCTACTGGAACTATGCAGGGAAATATAAACCTTGGACGCAAGTGGATGTTGGAAACCAAATGCACTATTGATTAGGGTACTGGTAGTGTCACGACGTGACCAACAACTCTTACCCCTATCCTTGAAGCAAAGTCACCTATGTTGCAGACTCTAGCGAAGTTGCAGGATAGCCAAGATTCAAAAGTGGTTAAGTCATCCTTGTCGGCTGCCCATGAACCTAGCACTTCAACCCTTGTAGTTGCAGCAAGCATTAATATTGCAAGTACTCAACCTGCACCACCTAAGAGTACATATCAATGGGTCCCCAAGGCCTTACTTCCAAGTACCTCAACCCTTCCATCCATTTCAAGAAAAACTTCTCATGGAAAACCAAGAGCGCGCTCTAGGAGAGTCAAGACCAAATCGCCGTGGATTCCAAAATGACTATTAGAAGCCCAAGGCTACTATGATGGAAATGATCAAATTTGGGTACCTAAACGTAAAATGTGTCTTTCCTTATCACCTACAAAACCATGTGAGTCAATCAGTGTAACTCCAAATCCAATGGCACACCGTGGAAAGGGGAAGATCACAGAATGCTACACACCTATTCCAGAGTTAGTTTGGGTTTTAAGGCAAAACCAAATTATTCCACCTAACTTAGGAAGGGGGGAGTCCCATGAAGCTTCTAGCTCCTCATGTAATGCATCCATAGAGGTAAAAGCTTCTCCACAGCCTCCACCTACAATTGTGGACCTCCATGAAGCTACAAAGGAATCCACACCTCCTAGTATTCAAGAATCACCTGATGAACCACTTCAAGTTCGATCCTGGAGGAGTACCTTACCACCCTTGCAACTCGATGAGTCACCTAAGATTATAGAAAACTAATGGCAAAATTCCTCACCTATCACCAACTGGCACAATTGGTTTCAAAGGGTGACGAGCACATTTCAAACAGTTTGACCTACCCAAGGAAGGGGGGAGTCCTCACGTCAATATTTTGGATCCCCATCCTCTTAAATTTTCTTCCTTGACATTTGAACTCTGCAATTGAGGAAATATACAATATATCCATATACTAGTTCTAGCAAACAAACAAAAAAAGATAACAAATAGTAAAAGAGCAAGAGCGACTAGCAACGAGAGAACACCCTATCAGATCCTACACATAAGTCCAAATTCACCATGTCACATCAAGCAGCACACAAAAAAAACTCTTATGTTTTAAAGACCTAACCAAATCTATTTTTATTCTCAAAGATGGCTAGTTCACCAGAGGCATGCGCTTCTATGTTTTATGAAAGGTACCCTTTTTATTTTTCTCAAGTGTTTCACATCTGCTACCCTGTACTTTCTTGCAAATGGGATTTGGTAAAGAGACTTGCACGTGAGAGAAATTTTGAGGAGTTAGAATGGCTGATACATCTATGGATAACTAGTGATCCCTACCCAATGGCAAATGTGTCTCCAGTGGCACATGCTTATTATTTTGCACAAGATGAGTATCCACGCATAGCGAGGTTCTTGATTAACACGCTTGCACAAAAGGATGATGAAGAAGAAATAATAGAGACCAAGGAAGACTATGGCCTCACGGAAAATGATTTCATTTATCTAGATGATGAGGATAGAGGCCTAGCCTTAGGGATGCCACCCGGTTTATATAATATCCTCTTTCCTTGATTCTAAAAGGGACAACAGATAGGTAGGTTAGGGATCTGGATTGTGTTTTGAGTTTGTTTTCTAGGAGTTTTGATTTTTTCACACTGACATGCCTCCTAGAGGTATTGTGCTTGTTGTTTGATATTGTTATGTAGGACTTATATGGATTTCCATCCATATGGCTGAGGACATTTGCTTCGACAAAATAAGCAACTCCATACCTCCAGGTGTACTACTTTCCATGATTCATGATGGTGGATATGTATAATTGCTAAATGTGGTTTTTCATGGTTTGTTTCAGTGCAATAGTTATGTTTGTTATCTGCCATTATAGATGTATAAATTTGTCTTTGCTTAAATTGATTGAAATCTTATAGATGAGCCTTGAGATTAGGAGACCGTTACTTTAGGTTAACTCATTTACTTGACCACTAGTTCTAGTTGATAAAATTATCTAAGTGTTTGAGACCTTAGGAATGTTTTAGGCATAGAGAAGCTTGCTCACTTAAACAACAAAAGACACTAGTGAGAATACCAAGGAAATGGAAGCAAAAACATAAGTGCCACAAATGAAAAATCTTACGCTGGAAGAGAAATCCTGGCTTGATTTGATACTTCACTCACATGTATTGTCTATTGTCTATTGACATTTAAAAGACTTCCATTAAGCTTACAGTTAAAATTTCAAGCTTTTGTTTGGAGTTGTGAGAGCTAGTCGGCTAATCAAAGCTAAAAAGCACAATTAGGGAATCTTGCATTTAGATCATCTTCTTAGCTTAGCTAGTACTAGAGTAGTTGTTTAAACCTTAGTCATAGCTAACTAATTGTTCAACTCACCCATAAGCTCGAAACTCTTGATTAATTAATTTCATCAAAGTGCAATTGATTGTCCTTAATGACAGTTTAGCATTTCATAAATCTTGCATTTACTCATTTTCACATGTACTTTACATTCCTCTCATGATTTATTGCCATATAATTCCGCTTGCATAAAACAGTGACTTTGCCTTGCAGATTCAAATCCAGATGCTCTACAACATGGACCAAACCGGATTTCTCTCACTAGCTTCCGAGGACGGAATGTACATCAGAGAGGGGGGCATGTTACCACCAAGTGATCACCACCACCAAGCGACCACCTTTTATGTAGCCATGGGCCGGGCTTGTTGGACCTGCTAGTAGTGTATTATGTTATTGGCCGGGCTTGTCGGTCAGGTAGGAATAGTTAAGAGTGATCGCCGGTGAGAGGCGCACTCTAAAACTGGAACCTATAATGTTTGGGTAAGATTGGCTAAGTGTGGGCGCCCGAATGTGAACGGACAAGCCCATATAAAAGTCAATCTAAACCTAAAGTACCTCATTCTCTCATTTGTGCAATGCAAGAAGAGTGCTCTTGCTCCATCTCCTTCTCCGTCTCCTTTGTGTACTAGTGTGTGTGTGTGTGTGTGTGTGCTTGAGAGAGAGAGAGAGAGAGAGAGAGAGAGAGAGAGAGAGAGAGAGTGGTGATCGAGCATTGCGGTGGCACGATGGCGGCGAGACGGTTGAGAGTGGCGCAGCGGCGGCTCCCTCTTCTTGGCGGCGAGGAATCCTCTACGACAGCAAGCGTAGAGCAGTGACACACCATCATCATCTTTAAGCTTACTAGTTTAGGCTAGTTGCATGCTTGGAGCCATCTGTGGCTCGCACACAATGTTAGGCAAGGCCCTTGCTTCGATACGTGCGGCAAAAGCCCACAAAGTAGGATCATGGATGTAGTTTACTGCAACAACAACCATTTTTGTTGGTTAAGGCTAGGAACCGGGTATCGCCACGCATAAGTGGTATTAGTGAGGTTTTCTTGGTGTCTTAAATATAGTGTTCACCCATCACTTCATGGTACTAAGAAGGCAACATCACGAAAACTTGTAAAGTTGTTAATATACCACAATTCTTTTGTATTAGGAGCCTTCAAATTGTACTAATCAATCATAAATCAAGTCTTTCTTCTTGCATGCATCTTACCCTTTTTGTATCTACTTATATATTAAAAAGGAATGAGTGATGCTCCACGTGGCAGCAAATGCTTGCAACTAATGTGGAGGTGTTTCCACCCCTCCAACCAGAGCCGTCCATGGCAGCAACTAACGGCCATGCTAAACTACTAGTCTCCTCTCCCGCATGTCAAGAACCAACTGCCATGCCAACCCAAAAACCTTTAGAAATCAGATTTACAAGGCATTAACGAGATTACGGAGAGAGAGAGAGAGAGAGAGAGAGAGAGAGAGAGAGAGAGAGAGAGAGAGAGAGAGAGAGAGAGAGAGAGAGAGAGAAAATATCGGGCGTTTGCTCTCTTTCTTGAATCAACCACCAACAATACAAAGAGTCTCTCTTAGTTTCCCTCGCTCCGTGGGATGTGAATAGCCATCTCTCGCCAGTGTATAAGATGGGAGGTGAAGAGACCACACACACACACACACAAAGGGTGTAGCCACCTATAACACTTGCTCAATAGAAGCACACCATAGCCATTGGATTCAATAGTTGGAGGCTTTAGCCATCAACTTTAGGGAAGGAGTAGCCCATTGCCATTGGTTGCGATAGGAGGAGGGGTAAGTTGTTGGCTTTGGCTTTGTGTGTGTGTGTGTGTGTGTGTGTGTGTGTGTGTGTGTGTGAGAGAGAGAGAGAGAGAGAGAGAGAGAGAGAGAGAGAGAGAGAATATCACCTCAAGGCAAATGCGCGCTATATATTAATGTAGATGTAGTAGGCGTGACACCAACAATAGATAGGGGGATCTCGTGTAGTACCAGGTGCGACACCACCCCTATTAGCTCTCTACTTATTAGTACTACCTCTCTAAATTGAGCTACCACAAGTATAAAAGCAGAAGAAACCTCCATAATGGTCTTTAAGACCTAGTCGAGTCAGCTTAATTAGAGATCATCAAGGGAGTTGTGACACAGTTGCAATTATTATGACGAATCTAGGTTGCTAGGTTGCTGTACAGCTTGGAGGTAGCAGAGCTCACACCGCGGAAGCGAAGCGACACGACAACGGCTTATCGAAAACGGCGAGATGAAAAACTTTATAGTTCATAGTTTTTTTCATTTGAGGACCGCAAGAGGAAGTTTTCTTCGTTGACCTTGGGTTCCATAGAATATTGACTCATTCTCTTGTACTCTTTCCCTGCACACCTTGAGCTAGATCGTGATTGAACTTTTTCTATACCCTTCCTTTCCCCTTTGTGCATATCTATCTCGCATCTCCTCTGACGCCGTGTGGTAATTTAACTCTCTGTACTCGAGTCGGCCATGCATATGGTGATCTCCCCTATGCCGATGCTATGGCAATACTCACACAACTTCCTACCATTGTCTACATACCCTTGCATACTATGGTGGAATCTGGATTCTATGCAAACTTCAAGGTTCCTCCTGCTCTAGCGATGACTATTGCTTTGCTGGTCTCGAAGCTGTTGATGTTGCTCATACGATCGCAAGCTCTCTTATGATTTCATCCATTCAAATATGCTTTTTGCAGCATATGCCGAACACCAAGGGAAGGGTGAAGATGATCTGAGCTATTTTGAGAGGAGGAAAACCGATGGCTTCTCTTCTCTATAGATGCATGCACCTATGCTTGCATCTTGAAGGCATGGGAGGGTATGCCAGAAGGCATAGCAAAATAATTCATAACTAGTACGGCTGGCCGCCGAAGCTCTCTCCCTCTCTCCCTCTCTCGTGCACAGGGGCTTCTCTCAATTTTGGAGTTTAGCCTTCATGTCGCAAATTTCGACATGTGTAACGGGCTACCCCCTCCGCCATATTATCTACTAACATAATATGGCGGAAGGGAGAGCCCTTTACACGTGTCGCAATCTGCCACCTGAAGGCTAAAGTCCAAAACAAAAACAAGCCCCTCTGCACGCGATAAAGAGGGAGAGAGGGGGAGAGAGAGAGGCCGCCCAACTGTACTAGTGTTAGTTTAGATTAGATGCACTGGTAAGTCAAGCGTGGTGTATTTACAAAAGCACAAAGTAGTTTTTGATGATCTTCTATTTAGCTTCGAATATAAAAAATTTCTTGCTGCCATGCTGGCTCTATAAGTGACTCTTGGGAAAACTTCCTACATGTGCAGGAAGACCTTCCACGGCTTGCACCAAGCTATGGGAGCTGCTGCAAAAAAATGCACTCTTCATGTGCGCACGTTTTGTTGGGACCTTTTTGTTTTGTTGGGAAGAAAAAAGACAAGAGAGAGAGTGGAAAAGGTGAGCGCATGTTTCTATAAAAAGCTCCCAAGGGATTTTTTTGATAAAACACTTCTAAGAAAAGGTGGTCACAATTTGTCTTTTTCTTTGGTTGCATTCTTGCTTCTCCTCCCAAGGGTGGAGCGAAAAAGGAACCAGTTGCAAACTTGTTGCCAACCCCTTCTCAAATTTTTTCCGCGTGAACAAAATGGTTTCCAAAAAGTTGCCAACTTGTTGCAAACCATCTCCTCATGTGAACTGGCTCTTAGCCTACCCTTTGAGTCCGACTTGACTTTTCCAATTGGCCACGTAGGAAGAACAGGATAAAACGATGTGGCTCGCCGCTGTGCCTGACCTGACACTTGCCCACGTGTCCCGAAAAAGTCCTGGCCCGCTGGGCCACGTCATCTGGATCCGAAAAGCGCGATTCCAGAATTCGAGCCGAGAAGAGAAAATTAGATGATCTAATGAATCTTCCGTTTTTCAGGAAAACGATTGGTCGAATTGTACCTTTTACCGGGGTAAAACAGAATTTCCTGTTTATAAAATATATTCCCTATTCCCTATTCTTGTTTTTCCTCTCCTAGCAATACCTGTTGTAACTGCGGCCCGGGCCCTGCCTTGATTATTGCACACTCCTTGCATACAGGACGGGCTTCTTCCTCTTCAGGTTTGCTCACACTGTGCTCTCTTTCTTTCTGCGTCTGATCTTCTCTTGTTTATCACATCGAGCTCTCCATTGCTCTAGAGGCTCTGCGGCTTTCTTTTTCATCATTTTTTCTGTTTGTGCATTATATATTTCGCTCCCCGGTTTCATGTCGCCGCTTCAGGCTCTCCGGCGCTTGTCGCTTCAGCTCTCCCTTGCTCTTCTCTGCGCTTGTCATTTCAGCGCTGCGTCTACCCAGATGGGCAGATTTCTGTGGATTTAAGTCGGAATTTTTGGTCGGTGCTTTTTGGTTTGCGCCATTTTAATCTGCTTCCCCTGTTTTCACATCTCTGTGTCTCTTTATTGTTTTACTCTGCTATTGATCGCACACCGAGGTAGCCATGGATTTCTCTGATGAGGCTATTCTGGATCCATTTTCGATTGGGCCCTCTACCTTAGTAGGCAGAACTATTGCACTGCGTGTGCTTTTCTGCAAAGCTACAAAAGAAGAGGTGATCTACTTGTGGACACTTGTTGCTCGACGCCTCCGCAAGTTCTCGTCTTTGACATACAGTTTTCTTCTCCAATGCCTCAACCCGCGCAAACCAAGCATGATTTTGGCTGCCATTCTGGGGGCTACGTTTCTCCTCCGGCGCGGACGAACCGTGAAGCTCAAGGCCGAGGTCACTTATCGTCGTAAGTTTTGGGAAAACATGATGAACTCGGTGAACACATATGAAGAATGGGCACATGCTGCACGCATGCTTGAGAAGAATTGCGATCGGAGGAAGGATTCAGATTTTTATGATGAGGAGCTTGTCAGGGGAAAATTGTTGGAACTCAGGCAAAGGAGGCTCAAGGGTAGTATAGAAGACATTCTTTTCTGTCTTCGTGCAGATCTTGTGCGAAATTTGGGAAATATGTGCAACCCACAGCTCCACAAGGGCCGCTTGCAAACACCAAAGCTGATTCAAGAGTATATTGAGGAGGTCCGCTATCATCTATATGCGGTGTGTGCCAAGAGCTCGGAGGAGTTTTCCTTGGAGGAGAAGATTGCCTTTATACATGAAACAAGGCATGCGTTTGGGCGCACGGCACTGCTTTTGAGCGGAGGTGCTGCATTAGGTGCATTTCACCTTGGTGTTGTACGCACCCTTGTAGAGCACCGCCTCTTTCCCCGAGTAATTGCAGGTGCAAGTGTTGGATCCATCATATGTGCATTTGCGGGCACGCGCACATGGCCCGAGCTCCAAACCTTTTTTGAGGACCCAAACCCGCCTATACATTTCTTCGAGTCTATGGGTAATATTTTTGCAATTGCGCATAGGCTATTCACACAGGGTGCAGTGCAGGGCATAGGGCAACTTCAGCGGGGTATGCGACAATTGATTGGAGACTTGACATTTCAAGAAGCCTACGATCTTTCTGGACGTGTGCTTGTAATATCTGTCTGCTCACCTCGACGGCATGATCCCCCCCGCTGCTTAAATTACTTGACATCTCCGCATGTCGTGATATGGAGTGCAGTGACCGCGTCATGTGCATTTCCAGGTCTTTTTGAAGCACAGGAACTTATGGCCAAGGATAGGCAAGGGAGGCTTGTGCCTTATCATTATCTGGCTCATGTTGGTCAAGAGGGTATGGGAGTGGCTCGGAGGCAGTGGCGTGATGGGAGTTTAGAGAGTGATCTTCCTATGATGCATCTCAAGGAACTTTTCAATGTCAATCATTTTATCGTTAGTCAAGCAAATCCGCACATCACACCACTCTTGCGGCTGAAGGAAGCCGTGCGCACATATGGAGGACACTTTGCTGGGAAGGTATGATATATTGGCTTGCTCTTTCAAATCATTATTTCAACTGTGTGCATCGTGACTGTTGACACAACGTGTCCACTTGTGCTGTTTTATGGTATTGTTCATGCCATATGTAGTTTAAGCACGGGTGTATTTCTGTTTCCTGGCGTGACCACAGCCATGCTTCTTCTGTGCAAGTAAACCTTCTGATTTTTTACGTAAATTTTCTTTCAGCTGGCTCATCTAGTAGAGATGGAAGTCAAGCACAGATGCAGGCAGGCATTAGAGTTGGGGTTTCCTTTGGGTGGAATTTCAAAGTTGTTTGCCCAGGATTGGGAAGGCGACATTACAATCGTCATGCCAGCCACGTTGGCACAGGTACTTTGCTGTTTTGCATTGGATAATTTAGGGTAAAGACGTTATGGGTTTGTGCATTGGATAAAGACTTTATGGGTTTGTGCATGCAATGCCCACTCTGTAATGCAGTTGCGCATGCATGACACGTGTGCATTTGTGCATGCATGCACAAGCGTGCATTCTTTCACAGACATGGGTGCAGCTAGAATCTTTCTTGTTGCATGACACCTGTGCATATGTGCATGCATGCACACGCATGCATTCTTTCACAGACATGGGTGCTGCTGGAATCTTTCTTGTTGACATGTGTAAGGTTGAGGTTCTTACAAATCTTTGTGTATGCAGTTTGTGAAGCTTATACAAAATCCTACACCTGCAGAACTGCGAAAGTCTGTAATGCAAGGAAGACGAAGCACGTGGGCAAAGCTTCCTGCAATACAAGCCAATTGTGGCATTGAGCTTATGCTAGATGAGTGTGTTATAGTGCTTAATCAGCAGCGCCAGCTACAAAGAAACTCTGAGAAGTGTACGACGCCGACTGGCGGCGGACCGACATTTTCAGGATCTGCAAAGCGCATCCCATCGTGGATTTGTTTAAGGTGGGACAGCTCGACAGGAAATAGTGAGGATGAGGGCACTGAGCCTGCGTTGCCAATTGGTGGTCCTTGGGGTGGGACCTCATTCAAGAAAACAAAGGTTTTGCGTAATTCAAGTGATGGAAGTGATGGAGAGAGCGTCTTGGATAGCTTTGATGACTCTTGGACAAAAGCTGGCGGTCCTTTCATGCGGTCTCCGTCTGCCAACAAACTCATTGTACTGATGGGATTTGATAACGATGCTGCAAATAATGAGGGCAAAGAAACCAAGGCAGGTTCGGAGTGATGGGATTGATAATGATGCTGCAAATAATGAGGGCAAAGAAACCAAGGCAGGCTCGGATGTTGAGTCGAAAGGGCCTTAACAACAAGTATTTTGTCATCATGGGATTCAAACATACATTGGGAAGATGAGAGCATAGGAGATGTCATTTGGAATAAGGTCTGAAACTTGTTATTCTGTACAGCCTCAAGAACCATGCAGGCGCGCAATGTGCACAATTGTGTAGGCCTCATGGTAAAGCTCTAATGGGGAGGAACGGTATACCTACTTTGTAGTCTTTACGATCTTCCACAGTACTATACCATCAGTTATGGGCAAGTAACAGCATGAAACCTCTGCTTGTGGAGCTGGTGGATTGCAGTTGAAGGTATCCTTTACCATGGTGAATTGATTTCACGCGTAAGCTGTACAGTGCTATTGTTTGTCCCTCCTGCTGGAGGTTTTTGTATCTTTGTAAATATACACATGCCAGATTCATGCTGGTGGTATGAAAATGTAAAGAAATGAAACATCAGGACTTTATTCAAAGGTACTCTTGGCATGTTACACTCTGCGCAACTGTATGTGGTACATGGAATTGTCAATAGTTGCATCCATCACTAAACAAGAATGGAGGGGCCTCTCTCTCTCTCTCTCTCTCTCTCTCTCTCTCTCTCTCCCTGCTTCTCCATTTGTTTCTCTTTCAACGATTGTAATGGCAACCGTCAGAAGGTGCAAAGATTGGAAGGTGTTTGCAGGTCTCTCTCTCTCTCTCTCTCTCTCTCTCTCTCTCTCTCTCTCACAGCATCACCAGCTATACTGTAGGGAGGCGATAGTTCTCTCTTAAAGTCATTGTTGACGAGGTTGGCGACCAGCCATCTGCTCGCTGTTGTACCTACCTCCATTGCCATGTACTAATCTCCGTTGCGAGCGACACTGTACGTGCGCTACAATCGTCTGAAGAATGAGTAGGGATGCTCCTTCGCAGCCATAGACAAAAAGAAATACCACTTGCTACACAGATCAGTAAGTAGAAGAATCTGTCTTCAAAATTACTGAATGCAATGTGCGGGTAGGGGAAGTCGAGACCGCATAGGCAGTAGAGGCGAGAATTGGCCGAAAGCTAAGCGTAGGCAGGAGGGCCTGTAGGCTTGGGTGGTGTGGAAGATATCTGAGTTGTGTGAGGCTTGAGACCCAGAAGAGATTAAACGGCCCTCCTGCTCGACAGATTTTGCATGTCAAGGGACTACATTCCAGCTTGAAAGCCCACCAAAGGATTTGATGAAAACGGCACCTTTCATTGCCGGCCTTGAGTGTTTATGCAGCGTAGGTGATTGTATCAAGCAAGCTTTGCATTAGACAAAAACAGCCCACAGCTTTGTCAACAAGAGCTTAAATTCCCAGTCAAGAGGCTCACTAAAACACCTGATGTATGGTCCCTCTAATTGTTGGCCTTGAAGGTTTATGCATCATGGCTTCAAAATGCAAGCATAAGTGACTGAATCTGGCTCATTTTACACCCAATGAAAATACCCCAGATGATTTGCAATCAATGCATTTTGAGAGAGACTCCCATCATAAACAGGAAATTGAAATTGTTTCAAGAATATACCAACTTTAGTAAACATGGTTACCAGAGCTGTGCAATCAATACATTCAAGAGACTGCACTTTGACATGAACCTTCTTTGTTGGCATTGATGATTACATCTCGGGAGAAGCTCTTGCTTGCATTGGTATAAAACTACTCATTGTTAGTCTCTGGGACATTCATCAATCATGAAGATATTTTTCTCCCATGTTAATTTTGTATGCATGGGTAATTCCATGTGGCAAGAAGCTATTGCTTCACATCTAATGAATATAGGTGGAGAGCTTTCACACCATTGTTTCTAGACGTATTTGCAAGAGGATCCAACATCTTAAAGTTGCATTTGATGAAAAAAGGTGGTTGCATCTAGAGATAACCTCTAGCTACGTATCGAGTGAAATTAGGAAAAGAATAATACATGGCAACCAAAGCTCTACAATGAGTGTATTCCAACAGATTGCATCTTTGACATTTTTCTCATTTGTTAGCATAGATGATTGCTTCTAGGAGTAATATTTTGCTTTGCATCATGTGAAATTATCACAAAGGTCACTCGCCATTACCTTGCAGAGATTTTTCATTTCAAGGGACTGCATATAAGTGATTGAATCAAGAGAGAAGAAGGTGATGCATCCCTTACCTCCAATGAAATACCTTGCAGAGATTTTTCATTTCAAGGGATTGCATATAAGTGATTGAATCAAGAGAGAAGAAGGTGATGCATCCCTTACCTCCAATGAAATAGCCCATAGCTTATCTTTCCTTTTCTTGGCATGTTCTTCAATCAAAGAATGCATCTTTAAGTAGCTCTACCTTTGCATCTAATGAAAATAGCACCCAGGTTCCACATCCTTCTCTTGCTAGACATATCGTGTGGTCAATGTACCAAAGAGACGGAAATCCATGAGCCCAAAGATTCATCACCCTCCCTTGCTGAAATATTATGAATCCAAGAGGCCCTATTTCACTTATATTCTGATGAAAATTCCCTAGAGCTTTTGCAATCAATGCATTTCAAGAGAGGCCCCATCTTACACAGCAAGATTATCAAAATGTCTTTGTGCTTTACACTACATCAGTCACGTAGACATGTTGACAAACGCTCAAAGCGCATTCTTCAGAGCGCCTCAAGATGCAAGCACGACAAAAGATTTGCAAAGTTGATCTTTTTTCAAGAGCCTTAACACTAGTTTGGTACCAAAACATGGCACAAATTTAGATTGAATCCTACTTGCATCAAATGGCGTATTTAAGAAAAACCTCTTGGTATGCTTAAATATGTCAGATAGGGGTCTTTTAAAAATACAACCATGCATTTTAGAAGTTATCATGATTACAAACTATACTCATCAAGTGGCCCATGTAAGACTGCGTATGATGCTTTGAATAAATGGACTTTTTAAGCTCAAGAAAAAATGAAGAGGCCTTGTAAAAAATTGTACATGACTTATCCACAAGTGTGCTATAAA
The DNA here is from genome assembly GCF_014529385.1 of Adiantum capillus-veneris. Classification (NCBI taxonomy): domain Eukaryota; kingdom Viridiplantae; phylum Streptophyta; class Polypodiopsida; order Polypodiales; family Pteridaceae; genus Adiantum; species Adiantum capillus-veneris. Next base: position 114,025,752 of record NC_140958.1, read on the forward strand.
TATTGTAAGTATCATGTACAAAAAAAAATTACTTGGGAGTATATAAAATAATCTGAAGTTCTATGGGTTTGATATGGCCATTTCAAACATATCACCGTATGCAAAGAAAAATATGTTTTTGATGTATTTGTACATTTTTAAAAGCAATACGTTGCTTACCCTCTCCATTGAGGACTCAAGGGGGCAAGTATAAGTGCTTTGGTAAACAAAAATTATTTGATCATTTCAAATATTCAAAACTGCGCATGTGATAAACTAAATGTGTACGGACACAATTGGGACACCGAAAACTTTGATTTCAATGTTATCGTGGAAGATTCAAGATATTCAAGAGATTTTGCTCAATAAAAAAATCAAGGTAGGATTCAAGCAACAAGATTTAGCTGAATTAGGGAGCCAAAAAATAACGTACTTTCTTGGCTTCAACATATAAATTCATTGTAGTTGTCAAAATGCACTAAAAGAGCCCAAATTCTATGAGAGGACCTTTGGAAGGCCAAATTTATGCTCTTAGTCACCACGTACTTAAGTATGTTATTATGTCCATAGCTTGCAAGTGACTTGAAAACTAGTCATTGAAGAACATTCCCTTGTTTTGTAACACTAAGCACTAACACTTGGCTTTTACAAACATAAAAAAGGTCATCTCTACAAAAAGATATAAGCATTTTATGATGTTTTTGGCAAAACAGCTTAAAATTCTTCTAAAATTTATGACTTAAAACTTACCATAATTCTCTCGATAGGGCTTGTATTTTGACATGGAGAAAAATCCAATATTTTCTTTTTCTCATAATCCACCTATGGTAGAAGCAATGTGTAAAAACCTTGTTTCTAGATTGACAAATAAACTGCCAAAACTTGATAGGAGAACTAGACACTTAAGTGTCTTAGGACAGTTGAATGTCCAATTACAAGACTAGTGTTAACATGCAAGCATATGTGATTGCATCTAAAAAAGAAGTCCTTGCTTTGAACCCTTCCTTTGTTTAAAATATCCCGCATTCAATGCTCTATGAATTCATTTGTGTGGCCAGCCTTGAGTGTTTATGCAACATGTCTTCAAGATGCACCCACAGGTGAGTGTATTAGGCTTGATTTGTGTTGGATGAAAAAAGTATAGTCTTCATATCCTTTCATTGTTGAGCATATCCTCCAATCGATGCATCCTAGGAGACCACATCTCCATATTTGGTGAGGTGGAAACATCATAAAACTGTGAAAAGCACGTCTTTTCTCAAGATCCTTGAGATATAAGCATCTAAAGAGAAGTCCTTGCTTCACATCTAACAAAAAAATATTTGCTTCCTCTATTGGACATATCTTTGCAAGCAATGCATTATGAATTATTTGCCTATGTCAAAGTCTCACACACTACAATAGATTCCAAACAAGAGGCTCACCAAAGCATCTGATGGAAACAATCCTTACAAGGCTGCCTTGAGGTTTTATGCAACATGTCTTCAAGATGCAGACAGAGGTGAGTGTATCATGCTTGCTTTGTATCATATGAAAATATCACAGAGGTTTGCATCCGCTCATTGTTGTTGAACATAATCTCCAATCAATGCATACTAAGAGAACGCATCCCAAAATTTGCTCCACATTTGGCGAGGTGAAAGCATTGCAATGCCACATGCCTTAGAACATCTTATTGCAATGAGAGAAGTCATTGCTTTTCATTCTATGAAAACAAATCACTCTTCTTTATTGGGGACATATATTGCAATCAATGCATCCCAAGTGAACCTGTCTTGTATTGGAAGCTCTTAACAAACTTTTTGTTCTTTAAAAGGTACACCATATTTGGTAGCCATGTCACCAAAAGCTCTACATCGCAAAGAGGATGCTCAAACCATCTCACAAAAGGGCCCCTCTGATGCATGGACTTCAGGTTTTATGAAACATCTCTTCAAGAAACCTCATGAGCCGTTTTCATGGGAACAGAAGCAAGGCACTCTCTCTAGAGCAAAAAAATTATAACACAAAAAATGTTTTCCATAGGATCCCTCTTTGGGATGCACTCTCTTCCAATTCATTGATTGGAGAACGGCTCATCAAGGCAAGGGTGAGGAAGGTAGATTGTTTTCTTGCACAAGAAGCAAGGGCTTCACACCGGATGCAATCACCTATGCATCTAGAGGATATGTCAAGATTGTTAGCATCACAATTGAAGGGAGAGCCTATGAGGAGCCTCTCTTCAACTGCAAACAAATATATGACAAGATTGATAGTGAGAAGCTATTAAATGAAAGGGTTTTTGGTCTTGTTTTGTGGGATGTAAAGAGGGATTTTTACCATATGCAATTACTTAGGCTTCAAAGTATGGTATATAATTGAATGAATGAAAAGTTTTTTCTGCAATTTCTATTGAGGATACAGTCTTCTAAATGCATTGATAACAAGATATGCCAAACAATGGCAGCGTGGAGGGTCACATAGCAACATTGTGATGTCCAAGAATTTGTTTTCCAACAAGGCTAGCACCCATAAGATCGTTTTCAGCCAATGTAGATTGAGGATTTACCTTCATATGCAATCTTTTGAATTGAAGTTTTAGAAGCTTTGGTCAACATGTATGCAAAATCTGGCACGATTTGAAATCAAAAATAGTATCTTGTATGTAGTTTCTCAATGCATTAAGTGGATGATATGTATAACTAGGAAAGAATGAGGAAGCTGAGGGCTATTTTTAACAGATGAAAAGTGAGGGTCCCTGTCTGGATGTAATCATCTATGCATGCATCCTGAAGGCTGCAAGAGTTTAACGTAGAAAAAGCTTTGGTTGAAATGTATATATGCTACTTGTGACATGTTTTTGAAAGCAGTTTCTTTTTTAATGGCTTCCTATCCATGACGTGGTCCTTGGGAATTGTTTTAATTCCTCTAAGAAGCACAAAAGAATGGATAGTGTTTACTATGCTCCTTGGTTTTAATCACTAGCATATTTTTCATTCAATCATAATTATAAAATCAAGAACATATCGGCTCAAGTGTCCATCCTTTCTTTCTAGATCCATCTTCTTATTTGCAAGTGCCATGCATATTTCCTCTTGTTATGCATAAAAATCTTGGATCCTCCAGTGGTTGCAGCAATTAGATTGGAACTTGAATTTTCCAAAACAATTTGAACCTGTGTCAGTTGTTGTACCTTATTTCTCCAAAAGTTAGATTCTGTGTGTGTGTGTGTGTGTGTGTGTGTGTGTGTGTGTGTGTGTGTGTGTGTGTGTGTGTGTGTGTGTGTGTGTGTGTGTGTGTGTGTGTGTGTGTGTGTGTGTGTGTGTGTGTGTGATGTAGTTTTCAAGCAATTTATATCACAAAGTTTGCTTATGGGCTGCAAACAAACTTAGAATTTTTATGGGCTATGGATTCCACCTTCAACCTTGTGTTTGTAACACATTTTTCAACTTGAATTGTGCAAAGAAAAATGTGTGTTGGCCATTTTTCACAATGCTGGCAACAACACACCACCTTGGGGCCCATTTTATCTTAAGTTCTATCTAATTAGCTTTAGTAATTCTCCACATATTTGCATGATTCTAAGTAGGAAATGCTCCTATTTTATAGTATGGCCTATTTATAAAAATTTGCTTGCAATTATTGTTGACAAACTTTGCACTTGAGCGATTTCTTTAGTAAATTGTCTACAATGTAAAGGCAACTTTGACTGCACTTATCTATTCAATATCATATAATTCTTTGAGTTGTGTGGCACATAACACCTCCTATATCTAACACCTCAAAGGCTTGATGAATCGGATATTTTTTTCTTGCAATTGGACATGTTTTGAGTCACAACTATTCTCTTCAATATTGATAGTTTTATTCAAGGAATCATGGTATTTTTGTAGCTTATATCAAAGTCTCATTATGAGTTTTCAATTTTGCTACATGTTGACAGTTTTTGAAAGGATACCAATGACCACATTGTAGAAGCCAAAGTTTTCATGCAAGCAATTCTGGTACTTTTGTCTCCAAAATTTCACTAGCAAGACACTTTTTGATGCTTTGAATGTTGATTTATGAATACAAAGTACCACAATGTATCAAGAAAATATGTGGCAATAATGTGTGTAACCATAGAAATATCGACGATAAGTAGATTGACAAAAATGTAATATTTTTGTACCTAATACTATTGTAAAAATTGTGGGGCTTCAAAAATTGTAGATTCTGATCATTGAACTTTGTGTGAAACATAGTTGGATGGTCTACAAAAATCGTTATACTCCTTAGAATAGGATTGATTGAATTTATTTTTTGTTTTTGGTAAAATGGAGCAGTACACTGACTTTGGAAGCTTTTGTTAGGGTTATGGGGAGTATAATTGGAGTAGCATTCATGATGAAGGAAGAAATATAGTAATGACACAATGCTCAAGGTGTAAACTAGTATGAATAACTTGATTATGGAATGAGATAACAACACTAGAATGTGTACAAGATGTGGTTACTTATGTAGTAGTAGTATGGCAAGTATAAGTGCTACTACAATGGTTAGGTAAACCTTTCAAGGGCCAAAAGGTATCTCCCCAAATAAAAAAGGGAAACTCCCAAGTCTACCAAAGGCTCCAAGATTCATGGGTTGATTTATACAAGTGGGGGCTCTTCCTTGGCTCCTTGTGCAACTCATCTAAGCCCACATGGTGTCACATGATCCTCTACTCATTGGATCGCTAACTAGACCGGAGATGGTATACACAAGAGTGTTGTGGCATAGGCCAAAGGCCACATACCCAAGAACCCTCCCCTTTGACTTTAGACTAGTAATTGGAAACTGCATAGGGACTCACTATTATACAGGCATGGAAGTCACACATGCTACACTAAGAAGTCTCTCATGATATATGGTCACACAGAATAAAATACCCTCCTCTCAAACAAAGAATCACTATAGTTTTAACAAATAAGTTGAAGACCATTCATATCCTCGACAACACATCACTCTAATCACTCTAAGGATAGAGTGCAGTACAAGCATGGAGACAAGTCTCCTCTCCTTTATCTTTGTCTTTGTCCTTGTCCTCATGCTCTGCAATGTTGACTCTACCTTTATTCTTCTTTTGTTACTACTATGAAACTTTGATGGTGGATGACTTTTGATGTTGCACTTGCTACAATACTTGTTCTTTTATCAGTCCTTAGAAAAGTGTACGGGCTTTCCACACTCGTAACACTTCTTCTTGTTATTTGACCTACATAATGATGATGATGCTCTAAATGGTGATGATGCATTATATTTTCCTCCATTTGATGTAATCTTCTTTGCTTGCTTCTTTTCTTCTTCATGAAGTGCACTTACAACTTGTTGTAGTGAAGGTGTGGGATCCTTTTGCTCTAAAACCATGACTATGCTGTCAAAGTTGTCGGGTAGAGCACTAGCATGATATATCATGGAGCTATACAATCCTTGACGAGATACCTGCAAGATATGCATGCATACTCTAGTGGAGATAGGCACTTTTTCATATTGTTGAAGCATGCATGCACTTGTATTGAGACAGTAGGCATAGATTCAGAGGGAATACTCCCAATCTTGTATATTTTACTAGTATGTCCACTTATTAGCACACTCATCTTTAAGTGGGCGATTGTTGGGATAAAGATAGTATGCCTCACCTCGGGCCAGACACCCAGTGTCCTTGTGCTTACTTACTCTGTTAAATCATTAACTGTAGATATGTATGAATAAGGATCTCTCTCACTTCTTCTTTTGAGAGGTAGCTCCACCCACACACAATCTCCATCTTCTCCTTCCTCTCTTTACCTCACACACACACATTTGTGCACCTCCACTTTCTCTATAAGGGAGGGGTGTGTACTCCCACCTTCTCACCTTACTATTAATTTTGTTCAAGACTGATTCAATTCTTTTCTTATCAAAACTATCTAGCCCAAGTGGAGCACCAAGGTGTCTAAACACTTTGCCTTTTGAAATAATCTCCCTCAATTATTTGGCAAGATGAAATGAGTTGCTTTCACTGAGTGAAATTAATTTTGAATTTTCAATGTTTCACTTAGGGCATAAAGCAACAGCAAACACTTGGACAATGTGTGCTCTTCTTAGCATCTAGGAGTTGGCTTTTATGAAGAGAAGCAAATTGGCTGCAAAATATTTTGCTAGCAATTGATTGCCCCTTTGTAGTGAGAGCCCTTGGACTTCGCCTTTTGCACATTGTCCTTGAGCGAGGTCACAAGTGGTGGATGTGAAGTGAAGAGATCAATCAAGAAAGGTTGCTCACTTGCCCTGCTGCTCTTTACAATTGGTTCACACATTAAGTGACTCTTAATGTACATAAGACATAGGTTTACCAATCATATATGAACCTTGTAACTATTGTGTTTTTTTCAATGAATCCTCTAAGTTTGTTTTATGTGAGTTCTTGAGTGTCATATATGGTGTTTATTACTATTTGTAGGACTCATTTTGTGAACCATAAATCTGCTGACCTGTGAGACTGCAAACTGAATAGTTGGCCTCGTGTTGCACACATAAATGAGGCATCCAACAATAGTTTGGTAAAGAGTCACATCAGTAGGATCACCAGCATCATGAAGACTCAATTTCAAACCTGTTTCCATGGGAGTGGCAATACGTTTGCAATCCTCAAGTCCAAACTTACATAGCAATGTCTCTATGTAACTTTTCTGACACAAGGCAATACCACACACTGCTTAAATTGTATACCCAAGTAATGATGCAGCAGCCCCAAATATTTCATCTTGAAAGTATCATTCAAATTAGCCTTAAATTCTTTACATACAATGTGATTTTTGTTGGACTGATACAAATGAGTGTCAGCCTTCTTATACCAAGCACGAGGAGATTACTTCAACCCATACAAAGCTTTGTTACATTTTTACACCTTATCCTCTTGTCCTTTCTTGACAAAACCGCAAGGCTGCGTTACATAAACTTCCTCAAATATGTCACCGTTCATGAACGCAGTAACAATGTCTGATTGATGTACATTTCAACCAAAATGAGCTGCCAATGCACATAGAAAATGCCCAGTAGTCATACGACAAGTGGGAGCAAAAGTCTCTTCATAATCTATGCCTTTTTGTTGTGGGTAATTCTTTGCAACAAGTCGAGCCTTATAGCGATCAACAATCTCACCATCCGGCTTGCGTTTCAACTTGTAAACCCACTTTGTACCAATGGTCTTTTTTCCAGGAGGCAAATCACATAAGTCCATGTGTCATTTTCTATAAGTGCATCATATTTTGATTGCATGGTAGCCATCCAATTTTTTGAATTCTATGCTTCATCACAAGACAGAGGTTCCTCAACATCATGTAAGCTAGACACAGCCAAAGCATAACAATCTGATGCATAAGATGCATGGCGAGAACCTGAGCGAGTACGACTAGACAAAGGTGCATCCAATTTACTGTCACGCAAAGTATGCACCAGTCATTTTGGCATACCTCTAGCTTGCTCTTCTCAACCCTTTCCTCATCAAGTACATCATGTACATCTGCATCAATAATAGGCTGATTTGTAACATTTTTAGAAACCCCCATAGGCTGTATATTTGTCTCATTGGAGTTTACATTCATACTTACACCACTAAAAAGAGGCAACAAAGTGTCATAAATGTCATGTGAGCTTACATTACTGTCTCTAGTACATGGTAGCAAGGGTTGAATATAATTTTCCACAAACACAAGATCCCATGAGACCAAGATACATTTTGTTTGTGAATGATACAACTTGTAACCTTTGCTTTCAGCATTATAACCAACAAAAATACATTTAACAGTTTTATCATTTAATTTTTTGCGTTGTGTTTGTGGCACCAAAGCATATGCCAAACAACCAAAAACATGCATGTGCTCAATAGAAGGCTTTCTATCATGCCATGCTTCATATGGAGTAATAGACTGCAAATCTTTCATAGGGCACCTGTTTAGTACATAAGTGGCACACATGATGGCCTTAAGCCAAAAAGAATGCAGCAAAGCTTGACTTTTGACCATACATCGTGCCATTTCCGTAAGGTATTGCTGAGGCATATAAGGCATTGCACATTGGTGTTTTATCCCACAACTAGCTAGAAATGCATTAAATTCATGAGACATATACTCCCCTCCTGAATTGGAACGGAGGGTGCCCATAGTACATTTCGAGACATTTTCAGCCATAGCCAGAAATTGTTTGAAGCACACAAATACTTCAGACTTCGCTTTAAGCGGAAATACCCATGCATGCCTGGACTAATCATCAATGAAATCACAAAGTAAAGGTAATTGCCCAAGGACAGAGTTTTCATGGGCCCACAAACATCACTATGCATAAGGTGCAACCTGCATGCGGCCCTAACTGAACCATCCTTTGGAAACATCGAACGTTGCATCTTACCCAAAATACAACCTTCACAAACATTTTTGATAGGTGCTTCAAGAGGCAGCAAAGAAGCAGCCATATCAGATTTTTGCAAACGCAGCAAACTAACAAAATTCAAATGTCAAAACGTGCATGCCAAAGTTTTTCATCTGAAATACCCTTAGAATCCACAACTGCATTTGCAAAATTTTGCACATACTTGTCATACAAAGTGAGCTTATACATCCCACGACATAAAATGTCAGATGCAACAATTTCATCACCGAAACGGAGACCATGTACTGCACATCTGTCATCCACAAATTTGACTACAAGACCAAGTCTAGCAAGTGCAGATACAGAAAAAAGATTCTTCTTGATCCCGGGTACATAAAGTGCATCAAAAAGTGTGAAAGAACTGCCACACTTACAGCAGTAAGCACAATCTTACCAACTACCTAAACTGGATAAAAGGCATTGTTGGCACAAGTAATTGAACTCCTATGAGGGACATACTCAAGAGAGGTGAACAAATCACAATGTGAGGTAATGTGCTTTGTAGCACCACTATCAAAATACCACACATGTGAATGTGCAAAAACTGACATACATGCATCATGATTATAGGTACACTCTGCACTAAAAGCCCATTCTGCATCAACATCAACATCACAGTCTCCTTTCACATAAGAATCAACAATAATAGCATTTGTAGTGGAACCAGCATTTGCATTGGAACCACCCTCTTTCTTCTTAGCCTCTTTGGCCTTTAACTTAGGACACTGCTTGATCAAGTGATCATTAGCTTTACAATAATGGAAACACATGTTCTTTTTTCCCTTATCACCAAAATTTCCGGAAGAATTGCTGCCAACAAAAGCATTAGGAACATGTGATTTTCCACTCGCAGAAGAACCATAAGTAGGTTGCATTGCTATTACCACCCTTTCTTTGAGCAGAAATAAAAGCCTATTCAACTGCACGTTGTCTAGTCCTTTGTTTTCTGGAAAGTGACTCTTGCAACAGTAATGTGCACAAAGCATCAAACTTGACAACTTCAGGATTTCCGTGGGTCATAAATCTTCAAGTACTAGCAAAAGCCTGGTAAGAGTCTGGCAAGGCATCAAGAACAGTCTGCACAAGGGAACTGTCTGAAATGACTTCACCTACAGAAATAAGTTGCTCATTGATATCCTTCACACTAGCAAGGAAAGTGTCCATGTCATCTTCCTCATGCATAATCTTCGATTCCAGGTCTTTACGTAGCAATGGGATTTTAGCCTCATTGCGACTTGCATAAAGACCAGCCAGAATATCCCAAGCTTGTTTTACAGATTTTGTTGAACGAATGTGAGGAGTAATAGTGGGTTTCACAGAAAACACAATCAATGCATGAGCCTGCACATCTTCTACATCCCAACGAGCTTGTTCTGCCGTAGGCAAAAAAACTCTAATAGCAGCAATCCTTGCAACAAGACTTGCAACATCCTAAACATCGCCTATATCCTCAGAACCAAGACGTACATCAATGCCCTACACAATATTCTAGACACCCTTTGACACAATAACAGGTTGCATCATGTAAGCCCACATAGGGTAATTGTCCCCATCCAATCTGTCCTCATAAGCAAACATCTTGAACACATCTGTGTTGTTGTCGGCCATGACGAATGCCTGCACTTGATGTGAAAACTGCCCAAAAAGAGGATAAACAAAGAGGGAACAACACGTGCTATATAGCACAAACCATAGAAGAATGTAAGGAACCTGTTATGCAAAAAACGCCATTAACAAAAATTTTGCACAAAATGACAAAATAGCCTGTGCAATACTGCCTGTAGTAGAAATAGAGGCCGAAATGAGCTCGAATCAAAAATTTGAGCAGATTTATCTCTTTAAGTTTACCCAAAAAAATTGACCTATGAATGCTTGCCAAATCTCACAGAAATCGAAGAAAGTGAGCAAGCGTTTGCTTGAGCTGCTGGCGACTAAGCCCGGGAGGACGTAACCTGCTCTGATATCAATTGTTGGAATTAGGGTTGCAAGAAAACACACACAACTTGGAGAAGACAAAGGAAGCTCAAGGACACAACAGAGAGTGTAGTGCTTAGTGTGCAATGGAAAGATAGATAGCCCTAGAATGAATGGGCATATATACAATGCAAAGGGGAAAAAACCTCCTAGTAAGGAAAAAAATGCCCCTGGCAGTCCTAAGTGTGTTCACACATAGCACTACCACATGTATATGGTAACAAAAGATTGTTCATGTGGCCCACAAGATTATAAGCACAAAGAGATCTTTAAATTATGTATGAGGGGTAATTTAGGCTAGCATTAGAGGGGTATCAGATAATTTGCAAGTCTAGAATAGAATAGATGGTGTTAATGGCTCTTTTATAATGATGGTTCCAATCTATTTGCAAATAGATATAGTCATTGATAATAGAGTGGGGAAAACCAGTAAGTAGGCCAATCTAGGCCACTAGCATGAGGTATGTCCCACTCGAATAAAAGATGTCAGTTATAGTTTAAGAGTTATGCCATTTTTAAATGTTCCTCTTATTATTTTAGCCGAGAAATTTTTGATTGGTTTTGCTCACCTAGGTTTTCTTGGGAAGTCATGCTCAGAGATTGGAATTGTTCAATACCCACAGGACACTATAATCTTTGCTTACATGAGCTTGGGAAAGTCCATTGACTTTGAATTCTTTGATGAGTGTGAAAATGAATACCACTTCTTTCCCTATGTGCACCTTTGCCACATCAATACCCTTGCGTAGTTGGACCCATCATAATTTGACTCACCTTGCTATGCCAAGGGATCCACAATAAGCCACTATACAAGTTTTACTTTTGTAAGGGACCAACTCAATAGAGACTTTGCTCATATGAACTTGGAGATAGAAGAGGACACCACATAAAAAACCACAACCAAACTTAACTTACTCAAACCACTATGGTGTACAACCTATTTACCTAGGCATCATCACACCAAGTTTTCCAAAAATGGGAGTGCCTAAAAAAGACTATGAGAGAAATTTCTATTGTGTGGCCAAAGGAAATGGGGACCATGGGCTGGTAGATGCTTGTTGGGCCAAATTTGATGAGACTAATGACCCCTATGACCATGTGTCCCAATATAGACAAGCCATTTTGAAAGAGGGGATAAGGGATCCACACACCATCATCCAAGGTTTGTATTGACTGTGGAGAGGCCAATGTCTTATCATGGTTCCAAACCTTACAACCAAGTGTCTTGTTTGATGTTGAGGATTTAGCTAGAGCTTTTATAGAAGCTTGATCCTAGATTGAACACAACATCCTCAAAGATCTTAATGTTTAAGAAATAATAGAAGTACACAACGAGGCAGTGCATAGAGAGAATGATAATGTATATAGCTAGCTGCCCAACAAATAATATGCTCTTCAATGAGTGAATTTGTAATGTACCCAATATTTTTCAATAAAATTATTTTATTCAGTTTTGCAAATATTTAAGGTTTACATTTTGTTGAGTCATAAAGTGTTCAAATGGAACGATCGGATTAGAAATCGGACTCTGGAACTATTACTTATGGTCTTTATTCACTTGAAGACAATAGGTTGATGGAAAACTTAAGCCTCAAGACTGTATCTAAAGATAAGAGTTGACCTTTTAGGAAAGAGAGAGCAATTTTAGGAAAGGAAGAGTATTTTTAGGAAAGAAGGAGGAGGGAGTTAAGTTTAGAGTTCTTGTCTTCGAAGTTAAGCTTCCTTTAAAATTGGAGAACCGAAATCGCGCATCGGAATCCGTGTCTGAAAAGAATAAAAAAATAAAAAAACAAAAAAATTTAGAGCCGAAAACGTACGCGAACTTAGCTCTCTTTGCTTTCCTCTATTCTTAGCTGGCCTTGAGAACCTATATAAATACCCTTCTCCCTTCACTTTCAGGAGACATAGACACACACTCTCAAAAGCGGAAACTCTCTTGCCTTGACGTCAGAGTTACCTTCTCTCCCTCAACCTCCCTCCCTCAAGCTTTTACCTAAAGCCATCTCCATCTCCAAGTCTTTCTCTACCATCGTCGTGTTGCCCTTCGGATTCTTGAGTCCTCTTTCTCTTTTTTCCTTTGCTCTACATCGGTACGATGGCCCCGAGGCGAGTGACTTGAAGCTCATGTTACCATATACATGTGGTAGTGATGTGTGTGAACACACTAGGACCGTCGGGGCATTTTTTCCCTCTTTAGGAGGTTTTTTCCCCCGAGCATTGTATATATGCCCATCACTCTAGGGCTATCTATCTTTCCATTGCACACTAAGTAACACACTCTCTATTGTGTGCCTTGAGCTTCCTTCGTCTTCTCCAAGCTGTGTGCATTTCTCTGCAACCCTAATTCCAACAATTGGTATCAGAGCAGGTTGCGTCCTCCCGGGCTTAGTCACCAACTGCTCCAGCACACACCTGCTCACATTCTCCGATTTGAGTGAGCTTTGGCAAGCGTTTGCAGGTCGACAAAAATTTCGGGGAAGCTCAAAGAGCCTAGACTGCTCAGATTTTTGATTCGGGCTCATTTCGGCCTCCGTTTCCACTATAGGCAGTGCTGCACGGGCTATTTTGTCATTTTGTGTAGAATTTTTGTCAGTGCCGTTTTCTACATAACAGGTGCCTTATAGTCTTCTACGGTTTGTGCTATATAGCACGTGTTGTTTCCGCTCCGTTTCTCCTATTTTTGGGCAGTTTTCAAATCAGGTGCAGCATTTACCATGGCTGACAACAACACAGATGTGTTCAAGATGTTTGTTTGTTGCTGAGGATAGGTTGGATGGGGACAAATACATTATGTGGTCTTATATGATGCAACATGTTCTTGTGTCAAAGGGCGTCTGGAACATTGTGCAGGGCATTGATGTACGTCATGGTTCTGAGGATGTAGGCGATGTTGAGGATGTTGCAGGTCTTGCTGCAAGGATTGCTGCTATTAGAGTTGTTTTGCCTACGGCAGAACAAGCTCGTTGGGATATAAAGGATGTGCACGCTCATGCATTGATTGCATTGTCTGTGAAGTGCACCATTGTTCCTCACATTCGTTCAGCAAAATCTGCAAAACAGGCTTGGGATATTCTACCAGGTCTTTATGCAAGCCGCAATGAGGCTAAAATTGATTTGCTGTGTAAAGAGCTGGAGTCAAAGATTATGCGTGAAGAAGATGATATGGACACTTTCCTTGCTGGTGTCAAGGATATCAATAAGCAACTTATATCTGCAGGTGAAGTCATTTCAGACATTTCCCTTGTGCAGACTGTTCTTGATGCCTTACCAGATTCCTACCAGACTTTTGCTAGTACTTGGAGACTGATGTCCCAAGGAAATCCTGAAGTTGTCAAGTTTGATGCATTATGCACATTGCTGTTGCAAGAGTCACTTTCTAGAAAAAACAGGACTAGGCAGCGTGCAGTTGAATAGGCTTTTATTGCTTCTCAAAGAAAGGGTGGTAACAGCAATGCATCCACTTCTTATGGTTCTGTTGCGAGTGGTAAAAATTATGTTCCTAATGCTTCTACTGGCATCAATTCATCTGGAAATTATGGTGATAAGGGCAAAAAGAAGATGCGTTGCCATTATTGCAAAGCTAATGATCACTTGATCAAGTCGTGTCCTAAGTTGAAGGCCAAAGAGGCTAAGAGGAAAGAAAGTGGTTCCACTGCAAATGCTGGTTCCACTACAAATGCAGCCATTCTTGAGTCTTCTGTAAAAGGAGACTGTGATGCCGATGTTGATGCAGAATGGGCTTTTAGTGCAGAGTGCACTTACAATCCTGCTGTCCATGATGCATGCTTGTCAGTTGCTGCAGATTCACATGTGTGGTATTTCGACAGTGGTGCTACAAAGCACATTACGTCACATCGTGAATTGTTTACCTCTCTCGAGTCTGTCCCTCATGGGAATTCAGTCACTTGTGCCAACAATGCCTCTTATCTAGTTCAGGGAGTTGGAAAGATTGTGCTTACTGCTGCAAATGGCAGTTCCTTCACACTTGTTGATGCACTTTATGTACCTGGGATCAAGAAGAATATCTTGTCTATATCCGCACTTGCTAGACTTGGACTTGTAGTCAAATTTGTGGATGACAGATGTACAGTTCATGATCTCTGTTTTGGTGATGAAATTGTTGCATCTGGCCTTTTGTGCCGTGGGCTGTATAAGCTTACTTTGTATGACAAGTGTGGACAAAATTTTTCAAATGCTGTTGTAGATTCAAGGGCTATTTCAGATGCAAAACTTTGGCATGCACATTTTGGTCATCTGAATTTTTCCAGTTTTCTACGTTTGCACAAATCTGATATGGTTGCTTCTTTGCCGCCTCTTGAAGCACCTATCAAACATGTTTGTGAAGGTTGTATTTTGGGTAAGATGCAGCATTCTAAGTTTCCAAAGGATGGTTCAGTTCGGGCCACATGCAGGTTGCAGCTTGTGCATAGTGATGTTTGTGGGCCCACGCAAACTCCGTCCTTGGGCATTTACCTGTACTTCGTGACTTTCATTGATGATTACTCAAGGCATGCATGGGTATTTCCGCTTAAAGCGAAGTCTGAAGTTTTTATGAGCTTCAAACAATTTCTGGCTCTGGCTAAAAAATGTCTCGAAATGTACTATGGGCACCCTTCGTTTCGATCGAGGGGGGGAGTATATGTCTCATGAATTTAATGCATTTCTGGGCTAGTCGTGGGATAAAACACCAATGTACAGTTCCTTATACACCTCAGCAAAATGGTGTTGCTGAGAGGAAAAACATGTCACTAACGGAAATGGCACGATGTATGGTCAAAAGTCAAGCTTTGCCACATTCTTTTTGGCTTGAGGCCATCATGTGTGCCACTTATGTACTTAACAGGTGTTCTACGAAAGCTTTGCAGACTATTACTCCATATGAAGCATGGCATGATAGAAAGCCTTCTATTGAGCATATGCGTGTTTTTGGCTGTTTGGCATATGCTTTGGTGCCACAAACACAACGCAGAAAATTGGATGATAAGGCTGTCAAATGTATTTTTGTTGGTTATAGTGCTGAAAGCAAAGGTTACAGGTTGTATCATCCACAAACAAAACGTATTTTGGTTTCACGGGATGTAGTGTTTGTGGAAGATTCTGTTCAGCCCTTGCTGTCATGTACTAGAGATAGTAATGTAAGCTCACAGGACATTTATGACACTTTGTTGCCTCTTTTCAGTGGTGGAAATACAAATGTAAGTTCCAATGAGGCAAATGTATAGCCTATGGGGGTTTCTGAAAATGTTATAGATCAGCCTATTACTGATGCAGATGTACATTATGTACTTGATGAGCAAAGGGCTGAAAATGAGCAGGCTAGAGGTATGCCAAAATGGCTGGTGCACACTTTCCGTGACAGTAAATTGGATACACCTTTGTCTAGTCGTACTCGTTCAGGATCTCGCCATGCATCTTATGCATCAGATTGTTATGCTTTGGCTGTGTCTAGCTTACATGATGTTGAGGAGCCTCTGTCTTTTGATGAAGCACAAAATTCAGAAAATTGGATGGATGCCATGCAATCAAAATATGATGCACTTATAGAAAATGACACATGGACTTTATGTGATTTGCCTCTTGGCAAAAAGGCCATTGGTACAAAGTGGGTTTACAAGTTGAAACACAAGCCAGATGGTGAGATCGATCGCCATAAGGCTCAACTTGTTGCAAAGGGTTATGCACAGATAAAAGGCATAGATTATGAAGAGACTTTTTCTCTCACTTGTTGTATGACTACTATGTGTTTTCTATGTGCGTTGGCATCTCATTTCTATTGGGATGTACATCAATCAAACATTGTTACTGCTTTCTTGAATGGTGACATATTTGAGGAAGTTTATGTAACGCAGCCTCGTGGTTTTGTCATAAAAGGATAAGGGGACAAAGTGTGCAGATGTAAGAAGGCTTTGTATGGGTTGAAGCAATCTCCTCATGCTTGGTATGAGAAAGCTGACACTCATTTGGTTAAACGAGGCTTTCATAACAGTCCAACAGAAAGCACATTGTATGTAAAGCGTGAGGGTGATGTACTTCTCATTGTGGTTCTTTATATGTATGATTTGCTGATCACTGGACCAAATGAGAGACATATTGCTGAATTTAAGGCTGATTTGAATGCTACTTTCAAGATGAAAGATTTGGGACTGTTGCATCATTACTTGGGTATACAGTTTAAGCAGTGTGATGGTGGTATTGCCTTGTGTCAGAAAAGTTACATAGAGACATTGTTATGTAAGTTTGGACTTGAGGATTGCAAACCTATTGCCACTCCCATGGAAACAGGTTTGAAGTTGAGTCTACATGATGCTGGCAATCTTGCTAATGTCACTCTTTACCAAACTGTTGTTGGCTACCTTATTTATGTATGCAACACGAGGCCAGATATTCAGTTTGTAGTCTCACAGGTCAGTAGATTTATGCATATCCCAGGGTCTAAGCATTGGTAGGCTATCAAGAGAATTTTCCACTACCTTAGTGGCACTTTACATCTTGGCTTGTTTTATCCCAAGCCGGGATCATTGTCGCAGGACTTACATGCTTTTTCGGACTCAGATTGGGCTGGTTGTTTTGACACGCGAGTGTCCACAAGTGGTTTTTGTTTCATGCTTGGAAGTTCATGTATATCATGGTTGAGCAAGAAGCAACATACTGTGGCCACTTCGAGTTGTGAGGCTGAGTACAGGGCAGTCTTCACAGCTACGGTTGAGTGTGTATGGCTCAGACGCCTTATGGCTGATTTGGGTGTTGGACAAGACACTCCTAACACTATCTACACTGACAGTCAGAGCGCATTGGCAGTTGCGAGGAACCCAAATTTTCATGCTCGCACAAAGCACATTGAGGTGCATTACCACTATGTCAGGGAGAGGCTCTCAGCAAGAGAGATCAGCTTGGCTTATGTGCCAACACAGGACAACCTTGCAGATCTTTTCATAGAGGCATTGTCTTGTGAGAAGCTTGAAGCTTTTCGCAAAGCTTTGGGCTTACTCCCCTTTGTGGACTGATCATGTCCTCAGGGCATGGCACTTCCCTTTACTCATGTGCCAGCTCTCGTTCACCGCATCACTCCAGGGGGGATTTGTTACCATATACATGTGGTAGTGATGTGTGTGAACACACTAGGACCGTCGGGGCATTTTTTCCTTCTTTAGGAGGTTTTTCCCCCCGAGCATTGTATATACGTCCATCACTCTAGGGCTATCTATATTTCCATTGCACACTAAGTAACACACTCTCTATTGTGTGTCTTGAGCTTCCTTCGTCTTCTACAAGATGTGTGTGTTTCTCTACAACCCTAATTCCAACAGCTCAAAGGATGCTCATGTCGTTCTACCTCCAAGGAAGATGCAAAAGAAGGTATAATTCACTCCAATCATAACTCAAGGGGAGGTATCGACTCCAAAAGAAGGTGAAATTGTCCAACATCAAACATGGGAGGTAATCGAACATGTTTCTAATCCGGTAAGACAAATTTTATAATTCTGTATTGCTATTCATGTTGACTTGGGAAGCTAAGCATAGGGAACCTCTTAAACCATCCAAGAAACGTGATTCTATCACAAGAAACAAGCATACGTTTTCATAGATTAGTGAAAGAACTGTTTGATAAATTGTCACTATTTGTTGAATTGTTATTGCTTAATAAATTGTTATTGTTTGATAAGTTAATACTAATCGATATAAAGAATTGGTTGATCATGTTTGAAGAATCATTTAAAGAGAAGAATTGTTGAAAGAATATCTTTTGTTCCTCGCGAGTAGCGAGATGATTCCACGGTTAGCAAAGATTAAGCTGAGGTTATCGGCTCTCTTTTGTTGCTCGAGGTTAGCGGGATGTCTCGCGGGTAGGGGGATGTCTGGCGGTTAGCAAGATGCCTCGCGGGTAGCGGGATGCCTTGTGGTTAGCAAGATGCCTCACGGTTAGCAAGATGGTAAGGTTGCACAATTCGCGGTTAGCGAATCAATCCTTTGCAAAGGCTCTATTGGTAGCGGCAAACTCATAAGAAATTGAAAAAGTTCTTTTTGTTGAAATATAGGACTGTCTTCATTAGGCCTTATTTGAATTGTTTTGGTATTGTTTGAAGGGCTCTATAAAAGAATCTGTGTCTGAAATTAATTAAGGAATATTGTTTGTATATGTAAAACAGTGTGGTAGTAATTAGAAAACGAGATAAAAAGTGTGAGTGTGGGATAGAAAGTGGGGGTTGGCTCAGGTTGTCAGACAAAGATGGGTAGTCTCGATTAGTCGAGAAACTCTTCACTCCCTCTTATTAAGAGAAGTGAAATTAGAGATTTATGGTGCCAAGAGTCGAGATGTCCCAAATCTACGTGTCCACAAGATTACTAGCTAGTCTAGACTAAGTCTCATATCATATTTATGGTCTATGGATGGCGGCCGTGCCTCTTAAACGTGGGGAAAAATTTGTTGTTTATGGATTCTAAATATGTCAATGGGATTTCATCTTTATGTTAGGTAATAGCTTTCATTAGAATCCTTGATTTATTGACCTGGCTTGTGGCGTATGACCCTTATAACCACGAACATGATGGATAGAGGACTTCCTCTCTTCTATTGCTTGTATCTCTACTTTGTGGAAATGGAGTAGGGTGTCGTCAACGAAAAACGAGAGTAAAGGAAGGCCATCTATCAAGTCGCCCCAATCTTCTCGGGGTTGGGGACCTCACAGAATTCATCCCATAAAATAATATGTTCTTGAATGAGTGCATCACATCTTGCCCCCTAGAAGGGTTGAGAGACAAATAGCTACATACCAATATCTTTGGGAAGGGACAAACTAGTTTAAATATTACATGCACATAAGTATATCAAAAAATTCACATTTATTGGGAGCATCTAATGATATGGGTTTAAAACATTTTGAGTCAGACCAATAGACATGTGATTTTGAAACCTTAGCAAAGAGACCCTAACGAGGCAAGAGGCAAGGAATACTAACCTACGTAGAGCACCAAACCTATATCCATAACCATATGTGTAGAATATGTGGAGGGATCATCCCACTAGTAGCTGCCAATCAACCACAATCTCTGGACTCTCGTGCAAGGTGTGTAGCAGATAGGGCAAGATGCCACCAATGACTGCTAGCATATAGCAAGAGATCCTAAGAAGTATCAGCTTGGACAACAAGTGCAACCAAGTATACTAACCCCTCCAATTGGGGGGACTATTGAAGAGAGAGACTAAAAATATTTCTGGATGAACAAACACCCTTGCCCAACAGTTCACTTTTGAGGCTCATGGATATTACTAATGAGCAGCCAAGCAAGGAGATAATGCCTACCGCACACTATTATGAGTGAGTATGTAGCTAGAATGCAAAATTATGAGGCCTATTGGACTACCTATTTGGCAATTCAAGGAGCCAAATTATCTTGGATGCCTAAACCTTATAGCCCATGAAAATTTCAAACTACAAACACTTAAAAGAAAGACATACCTAAGAAATGTGAACAAGCCTCCATGGTGCTTTCCAATGGGTTGAAATTGTCCATGTGAAGAGCAAAATGTAAATTAATTGACAGTGAGGAGGCATTGTTTGGAATGTGAAACTACTCATCTTTCCACGCTATGCGAACGAGATACCCCTACATGATATATTGAAGGTAAGAAAAATTCTATTTAGAACATAGCCAAGTTAACCAAAGTCTTGAAAACCTTTGTGAGAACCATCATGTCTTCACTGACCCTTTCGTAAATTCTAAGGCCTTTAAACAATTCAAGTAAACACAATCCTCTTGAAACTAAGCAAAAGAGAAGGGTAAAAGCAATAGAACTCTCATTCTATAAAACCTAGCAGAGAGAGCATGATTTCTATCTTACACATTAGTGTTGGTATGGCCATTGTCACAAATTTAATGTGGTAATCATGGGAAAGCAATGTCATCCTAAGGTCATTAAACAATTCAAGTAAACACAATCCTCTTGAAAAAAGAAAAAGAGAAGGATAAGAGCAATAGAAATCTCATTCTATGAAACCTAGTAGAGAGAGCATGATTTCTATCTTAGACACTTGTTCAGGTATAATCACTATCACAAAAGTAATGTGGGAATGATAGGAAATGATGTTGTGTTGCTTTGCATCCATGGCTGCAATAGCCATGAAAGTGATGCCTATTTTAACTCTATATTTGGTAAAGTTTTGGTCAATATGTATGCCTGATGAGGTTCTTGAAAATACCCTTGTCAAGGAATGTGAGCTATGGACAACACCATGGGTGCCGCATATGCCAACTTGGGACCCTCTTTGAAGTACATTTTCATGTTTTAAAGGAGGATTTTGTGAGTTTGTAGAAGGGGTGCACATAGCAAGCTACCAAGTGGCAAGGTCATAGACCCATATGCAATGGGGGGTGAGTAGAGAAAGTTATATATATATTTATATATTTATATATTTATTTATGTATTTATTTATTTATTTATTTATTTATATTTATATGTATAAAGAGATCTGGAACATACTCAAGTGTGTGCCACCATGGTGATTGGGCTTACATTGAGCAAGGTCTATAGTATTTTGGATCCCATTTAGGTTTACAAGAATTTGTGACACATCTCCTTATACTTATTTCTCATATAATCAGTAGAAACTACTTGGGATCTCTACTTGCTACATCCCTCTTGTCTACTTCAACTTTTCTAGCTCTCTACTTCTCATAGCCAGGGGCCCAATGTGGCCCTCTCAAATTTTTTTCGATAGTGCATCAAGGGAAATGCGCATGGTATCATAACATGCTAGTGGAAACCTTGAACAACGGCTAAGATTGCTTGAAATATAGCTATAGCCAAATTTAGCACTGATTACAAGTTCACACTTCCAAGTCATGAGATAGTTACCTTTGCCAAGATTGCTTGAAATATAGCTATAACCAAATGTAGCACTAATTACAAGTACACACTTCCAAGTCATGAGATAGTTAATGGTTGTGCATGAGTAAGGATTACCATTACCTCAACTTACAACTCAAGGAAGGACTACAAGAGTTAGCTTGATGAGCCATAATTATATGGATGTGGCAATATTGCCTACACTTAAATTTGAGGTAGATAGGCAAGAGATGAGGCTTATGTTGGAAATACGGCTACAAGAATGCACGCAACGATGAAGGAGAAGCTTAAGAGCACACAATATAGAAAGTAGCATTAATGAGTGGGCTAATACAAAGGTAAGGGTTTCCTTAGAGTGATGGGCATTGCCGTGTTGCTTTGCAACCATGAGGTGAAGGTGTAGGGAAACTAAAACTAAAAACTTCTTCTTTAGTTGATAGTGTGAATGCTGAATCCAAATTTGAAGGGGCATTAGTGAGTTCATGGTGATTCTTTGAGCAATATGTACGTCAAAAGTGGTGGGTTTTATTGATCAGGGAATGGTGGTGATTTGGCCAATATGTGTTCCAAATGTAGTGCTTTCTTGGAAGCTCTAATTGAGCCATTAAAATGACAAAGATTTGGCTAATATGAAAACCAAATGTGGTAGTCATATAGAGAAAAGGCACTTGTAGAGGCCTTGATAAAGCCTTTGTAATTTAGAGCCAACATGCTAGTTTTTGGGCCCCATTTAGGTAAAAAAATGAAGCCAAAAGGAGTTTAATTTAGCGTTGTTGTGTGCCATCATGGTGGTTGTAAGGTTTTGTGGCCATTTTTGTGGCACTGTAGGATGCATGTTTCACACTAGGAGTCCAATGGCTAGCCTTATGAGGTTGGCATGCTCCCCTTGCAAGGGGCCTTTTCCTACGACATAGTGGGCAAGAGTCACGGTGCTGTGATTGATCAAAGGAGGGTTGAGGATGACTACTTGCATGGGTGATCACGCTTGGGGCCATTCAACATTAAACCAAAGAAATCACATCTTTATTTCTTTTATTTAGAGAATTGTATATAAATAGAGAGGAGTTTTTGAGGGATGGAAAAAGAGAAAAGAAAGAGAGTAGCTTTTGAGAGAAGAAAGAGAGGAGTTTTTGAATGATTATTGTTGCGTTGTGTATGCTTAGAGGAAGAAGAGGAGGAAGAGGAGAAAGAGATCCTTGAACAAGAGGGAAAAGTTGTCCTTGGGCAACATCAATGGGTGCTCCAAAAATGGAGACACTGCGTGTAGAAAGAAGAAAAAGTGTACACCAATAGGGGAAGAATTTTTCTAGAAGTATTGAGACAGGTTTCCTCTTGTTGTACTCCTTGCTGATCTCTTCTTGGGGAGCAAGGTGGAGGGGGGGAAACAATGGGAGTTCAAAGGGTTTGGGTTCATCTATTGCAAAAGTATCCTTCGTGCTTGATGGTACCTCTATGTGATCTTCTCAAAGTGCGTATCAGCAAGAATTTTGAGTATACAATTGAGCATATTGTATTGGTTTATTAGATTTTATTTTGGATAAATAAATAGATAGACTATTACGTTATTACTTCTAATCGACTATAAGCAATTAAAATTGCCCTCGATTTCTTATACTAGTCTTAACTACTCTAGCTTAACTCATCTCATAGCTAGAGGCCTAATTCCTACCCGATCTCCTCTCAAACAAAATTTGTTTGATAGCATATAGACAAGGAGGGGGAAGAAATATCCTAAAGATGGAAAAAAGTACCCTAGTGGTCCTAAGCACTCATGTATATGAAATTGCAAGACACGTGATCATTTCACAAAGTGGAGTAAGCCCAAAGCTTGTGAAAAGCTTTGAGCTTCTTACAAGATAGACCCTTTGCAAAAATATTAGCATGGGTGTCCTATGGAAGAAACATAAGCTAAGATAACCATTCCTATAGAGAGTATTTCCCTCAATCATAATGCACTTCTATGTGCTTTGTGTGAGCATGGAACACTAGAGTTCTCACAATTGTCAAAGAATTCTAACTATCAGAGTGCTTTGTGTGATCATGGAACACACTAGTCCTTGCAACTATCAAAGCACTCTGCAGAGATGATTGGGGTGGAATACTATTGTCCAACACACAAGTCACTCGAAAGGTGTCTAAAAAAAATGCACTCAATAATAGCTATAAAAGATACACTGTACTCATTGTCACAACTAGCAGTGGCTCTTGTAGGCTACTTCTTTTTCAACCAAGATAGGCATGTAGTCTAAGCATAAACAAAAACCACTAATGAACATGTGCCATAGCAGATAGGCTATTCTAAGTTTGAAAAAGAATGTGAATTTGGCAACAATGATCCCCCTTTGGGATAAAGAAACCTGATATGTATAGTGCCACTCAACCAGCAAAAGATTTCTCAACTCCCTTCCAATGCATAGACCCTAAGCTATGCACAAATTTACTCACCTATGAGACCACATATTAAACATATGCTCGTGTAAAGCATACATAAATCATGCAACCAACAACTTGCTAATAGAGAGTGACATCAAATTAGTCTCCAATATCTGAAATACTAAGATTCAAACTCTTCTCCATAGGAGGACCAATGGGCTTCAGATCTTCAAAGTTGAATCTTTGTGACAATGTCTCAATGTAATTTGCCATGAGACAAAGCAATACCTCCATCAACTTGCTTAGATTGTAAACAATGTTGCAAAAGCCCCAAATTTGACATCTCAAAAGAGGCATTCAAATAAGCCTTAAAATTGGTGATATTGTGTGTGCTTCCTTTTGGTCTTATGAATGGTTATGCTTGGTACCAAAAGTGCGTCAGTAAGGAGTTCTCTCCCTTTCTTGGCAAGTTTGTGAAGGATCTTATTGATGACTTTTGTGTTTATAGCTCTAGAAGGGATCATAATGCTCAAAACTTGGGCTTTCATTGAATCAATATGATGAAAGTGGAGGTCAAATCAACCCAAAGAAGTGTCATCTTGCTTAACCAAGAGTGAAGTTTTTGGGACATATGATCTCTAAGAATGGGATTGAAGCACATCATGACAAAGTGAAGGATTTGGTTCTCCTCCCATCACCTAAAGATACAAAGCAACTTGCTAATTTTATTAAAAAGATGAATTATATGTCAAGTCCATTCCTTTTTCCTTTCAACTGCTTTATCCTGTACAACAAGTAGTAAGGTTGGATCCTCTACAATGGACAAATGAATGTGAAGAGGTTTTTCAAGGCATCAAATAGGTTCTTGGTTCTCTCCCTACATTGAAATCTCCTTATTGGGATAAAGAATTCTATGTGAATCCATCAGTAGGTGAGGATGCTATTGGAGCTATGCTTCTCAACGAGGTCACAACTCTCACTACATGAAGCCTATCTATTGTGCTAGTAGGGTTAAGCTAGAGGTGGATCTCATTATGGTGAGTGTAAATTATGTATATAGAAGGTTTAGGCACTACCTTCTTCCCAAAACTTTCACATTGCTCACTAGCTACACTCTTTTACCTCAATTGGTGAATAGCCCTACTTTATCAAAGAGACGCATGAAGTGGATTGTGGAGCTATAGGAATTACAATTCTCTTTTTTGGTTTAGGAGAGTACAAGGGCTACACTGGCTGATTTGATTACTTATAAATAAATCCCTCTTCTTGTTAAGGAGGATGCCATGAAGAAGCAACACATAGAAGATCCTAACACAGACAATGCCTATTTATTGTTTTTTGGTGGCTCTTACTTCAAGGTGCTTTGGTAACCAAACAAATTTTGAAGCTTACAACACAAAGCAACAATGAAGCTGAGTACCTTTGCCTTGAGCTTGGGGTGATGTTTTTTTGGTGGTTAAGCAAGTACTTGGGGTGTGGCAAAGTAGGACTCCAAGTTTGAAAAATATGTTTTTTTAAGAATCTACTTAAGTGTTTCTCGGAATGAAGAAGCACATGGTGCAACACAAGCTTCACTTGGCCAATTGTATGTGATAAGGGTTCATTCTCCTCTTCATTTGGGAAGGGAATCTTTGAAGAGAGAAGACAAGTTTATGCAAACATGTATGCTTCCATCAAAGTTGGAGAAATAAAAAAAATAAACCTTCCTTCATTGTGTCAAAAGGTACGTGTTTCTTGGTGATGCCTTGTGCATGAAAGGGGCTGATCTTGTGATGAGAAGGGTGCCATGGAAAGATGAAATTTATAGAATTATAGAGAAGAATCATGAGGGTTCTTGTGGTGGTCATTTTTCTTGTAGTGGTGTGGCCAAGCATTCAACATGATGTTCGTCATTAGTATCGGTCTTGTGAAGAATTCCAAAACATGGAAACTAGGGTTCTCAAATCAGAAGTTAGAGGTGCCATTATGCAATATGATGTGTTTGAGAAGTGGAGTATTGATGCAATAGGTCCTTTACCTATAACAACTATCTAGCAAATGTCACATGCTTACTATTGTTTACTATCTATCCAAGTGGGTTGAAGCCAAAGTTGTATAAGCAAATCACAAGCAAAGATGTTTCCCAATTTTTATGTGAATATATTTGCTACAAATTTGGCATGTCATAGGAGCTACTTTCTAACAAGGGTCCAGATTTCAGGGGAGAGATGGTAGATTGCCTATGCGAGAAGCTTCATGTGCACCACACGTTTACTACTTTCTATTATCCCCAATGTAATGGAATGAATGATAGGTTTAATGGAGAGCTCATAAGGATGCTTTAAAAGATGATAAGAGATAATGTTAAGACTTGGGATTTAGAGCTACCTTGTGCTCTATGGGCTTACAAGACTGACATCAAATCAGGTGTTGGTTTCTCTCCCTTTCACCTAGTTTTTGGCAAAGAGGCTTTGCTTCCTATTGAAGTGGAGATACCAAACTTGAGGATGATGTTAAATCTTGAAGATGAGTTTCATGATGCACTTAAAGAGAGGCTTTTGTATTTGCAATGTGCACACTTGGATAGGTTGCTTGCTTTTGAGCATTATGAATATGTATTGAAGAACAATCAAGCAAAGGCAAATGAGAAGGTGAAAGACAAAGACATCGAGAAGGGTGACATGGTTCTTTTCAAAAGAAGTTTCAAATCAAGTGGCAAGGTCCTTTCTTGGTTTTGAATAGGTTTTCAAATAGCACACATCAGCTTACTAACTTGGATGGTACCCCACATAAAGCACGTGTAAATGGCTACATGTTGAAGAACTATGTTGCAAGGTTGATGATTGTGGTTGAGGATGAGTCTTCATTTGAAGAATTTTCTTATTGTGTAGCTGATATGAAGATGAAATGAAGGATATATCACCTGGTTTATAGGTTCTCTTTTCTGCTACCAATCATGAATGATCTAACATGCTGGGAATTATGTTCCACGCATTTTTAAACAACCCATTTTTTGTAAATTTGAACATATGGACATGATTCTGTGTGTCAAAAGGGTGTGTGGATTTATTTTTGTGGGTTTTTTTTAGCTTGCTTTAGCAAGCACATGTACATGCAATGCAAGTCACTAGTGTTGCGCCAGCTATCGGGTTGCCTTGAGTGCTTGTAAGTGAGTTTTTTGAACCATCACTTGTATAAGTACAGACATAAAAAGGTTCATAAACATATCATAAATTTGTAGATTTTTCCTTGTTGTGCCCTCTTCATGCTTTTTGATGCAATTTTTTGCCCTTGATTTCCCTTTCCTATGTGTGGTCGCACCTTGGCATCTTGCTATTCGTGCCAACATAGAGGTGCATAGATTTGAAATTTGTGGTCTTCAAAACTTTTGTTTCAAAAAATGCAAAGAATTTTTGAGGATTGAAAGCATCCCTTTTGAATTTGTGGTTTGGGAAATAAAGTTTTTTTCCCACAAGGTACAGGATATGACAGCCCACAAGCAGTCTGGTATAGGGTGAGTTGTCGAAGCTCGCTTGTTTTGTGGTGTGTATACACTTCAAACTTGTGATTTTGAAGAATCATTTGGTGAAGGGGAAATCTCTTTTTCTCACGTGCATTGGTTGGCATGTGTTGTATTTCCATGCGAGGGCAAGTGCTTCCTAGTTTCCATGGTGGTCTTTTGAGTGGAAGTGTGCTTGTAAAGTCCCAAGGAATCACTTACCTTTGAATTGTGGTGTTGTCGGAGTTCTTTAGATACAGCTTGTGCTGTTGGATTTGTATCTTGAGCTCTATTGGGAGACATGGCTATAGAGGTTCCCGTTGCTCTTGTTTTCCTAGCAACGTGCCTACACTGGTTTTCATGTGGTCTTCATCTTGTCTAAAGCCTTCATTTGTCTGACTTAATTCTTATGGAGTCTTGCCTTCCAAATTCACTGGTCTTTCTCCTGGGTTAGACTCAATGAAATTATTTGGAGACTGCTTTCCTAGACATTCTACTCTCTCACAATCCAACAACAAGCATTTAAGCCTATCTCTACTCTATAAGAAATATATTCATCGATGCCAGCATCTACTTGATCTTTTTCGTACCATATTTCCTACATAGTTCCTCTGGTTGCATTGACTTCTCCTAGCTTCTAGTGTAATTTGTTATTACTCAAATTCTCCTATTGGATCTCTAAATTTTCAATGTTTGGCTTACATAATCATGAATGGCTCCTGCACTTCTCAACCAAGGGCATCCCAATAGCATACTATAAGCTCCTTGTACATCCAGTACCAGAAAGCTGGTTTTAAATTTCTCCTCGCCCACTCTGATTTGTAGGTTTTTTACTAAGCCACTGGTTTTTGAATGGAGCTGGTTTCATCTCTTGAGTCCTAGGCTTCTATCTGACATGCTCTCCTAGGGTGTTCACTCTAGCCCTACCATCCAAAAACACATCACAGTGACTCCCACTATTTTCTTAGCTTGAAATCAATCTAAATAACTAACATTTCATTATCCTTTATTTCAGACAGATCCATGGCCATAGCTTTTGATGCCTTCTTCCTCTACTTTCTGATAAACTTAGAAACCTATGGTAAGTTTCGTCTAATATCATCCAATTTTATGGTTAGCTTTTGAATTCTTTCACATACCTTAACATAGATTTCATTATGTTTGTTCCAAGAGCTGCTTTTTGAACTGGAGGAACTCCTCTCCAGATAGCCGTCTTCATAGTGCCATGCCTCTACTGCTGGAATAAGATTGTTGCTATTAAAAAAATTTCATCCTCAGATCCATTTGATTAGGCTTGGTCAATTTTGCCTTTTTATTGAACCTCTTCTTCAATTTGGAAAGGATTCAATGGAGACTTAACAATGTACACATTGTGGAAAGATTGGGCATCCCTCTTCCAAGTGTCAAAGCAACAATAGCATCTAGAGAGTAGCACAATAGAAGAGATGAACATGAAGCCAGTGTCTCGTGACTTGGCAATGATAGTGGCAACTTGCAAACAAAATATGGGTGAACCCCAACCTCCATTTTTTGGAGTTATTTTTTATGACAACTTGGTCTATGTAGATAGTTTGTTCCTAAGAGACTTGTGCTTTGAGGGGAGGTGTTTTTGGCTTTTGTGACACCATAGTCCATTGAGTCACTATAACCTATGCAGTCTAGCCTTTATGGCAATGTAAGATCTTTGTAGTGGATCACTAGTCTAGTCCAAAGTCCAAGGGGAGGTTTTTTCAGATTGTGGATTTTGACCTATACCAACAATTGGCATGTAAACCATCTCTTCTATAGTCAACGTGTCCTATGTTTGGCCTCTGATATTAGTGTACAACATCTCCTAGTTGTAGAAGCCTATGTGGAAGATTAGTGCATGCTTGGCATGGGTTGTTAGTGTGCAACATCTCCTAGTTGTAGAAGCCTATGTGGAAGATAAGTGCATGTGTGGCATAGTATCCTAGATATTATGTGCTCTGTCATCCTATATGTAAGCTATTTAGTATGGCTATGTGTAATCCAAATAGGAGATATGCCAATCAGATATCTATCCAACTATCTATAAATAAAGCCTATGTTGTACATATCTTATGATAAGGTATTATTTGCATTTTGTAAGTTGAGTCTACTTTATTGAAGCTGTGTATCTCTCTCTCTCTCTCTCTCTCTCTCTCTCTATGTAGCTATGGTTGTCTTCTCCTTCAATCCTCCTTGGGCAGGAAAACAAGGTGTGCAAGAAGGCATTGTATGTCTTAAACAAATCTCCACGTGCTTGGTATAAAAAGATTCATGCTTACATGGCTACACATGGTTTTCATAATAGTCCAACTAAGAGCACTCTATATGTCAAGTGTATGGATGAGATATCTCTAATCATTGTGCTTTATGTTGATGAAATATTGCTCAGTGGACCAAATGATGGACATAGAAAAAACATCCCCATGGTGTGATAAATGTGGTCTTATTTTGAACTTCTAGAGCCAAAGTGAGCTAAAAATATCTAGAGAATCCATCAAATACACTATACCTCTCATGCCATGCAATAGAATCAAGTATGTCATCTATGAAAGAAGAGGGTATGGAACCCTCTTCATAGTTGTGTTTAAAGACTTGAAATCAACACAATTTCTCCACTTTCCATCCTTCTTGGGTGTGACAACAAGAAGACTGACCCATTCCACAATAATCATGGGAAATATAAAACCTACTTTGAGAAGCTTGTCTACCTCTTCCTTTAAAGCATTTTGTACTCATCCCATTCTCCTTAGCTTTTGGCATATGTACTTAGCTCCTTCCTTGATTGGAATGTGGATTTTCTCTCCTTTGAAGCCTCTAATTTTCTCATAAGAAGTGATGAATAAACTGGGAAATTTTTCTACCACCCTTCTCATGACTAGTCAAATCTAGAGACAACAAGCTTTGAATCAACTCTTGTTTTACATTAGGTTGAACCTTGGTTGCATCAGCTCTTCAATTTTCACATAAGTACTAAAGATATTTTCATTCTCTATAAGGCAAAGAAATCTTTGTTTCTCATTGTGCTCTTCTTCAAGAAACAAGGAAGAAACGTCTACATCATTATCGCTCCTATCTTCCACCTCACAGTCATCATTCCCATTGTCTTCTTCTTCAAATTGAGTACTCTTCTTCATCGTCTTTCTCATTAAAATCAACATCCAAATATTTCTTTCTATCCACATCAAACCTCTTCTTATCACCTCTTTTATTGCAGAGAGTGATGGTGTCGTGTCCCCAATCCTGTATAGCTTTGGTCTCTTGTAAACATGGTCTTCCAAGGATGAGGGAATGCACCAATACCCACAGACATAACATGAAAATTGACCAGCAATTTAATATCAAATACATCCATCTCCTAGTCCTTTATAGCTCCCAAACACTTCACCCTTGATTGGTTTGCAAGCTTTATACAAAAACCTGAATTCTTCACCATGTTGAGTCCCAACCTTGATACAAGTTTGAGTAATAACGCATGCATGTGCACCTCCATCAATATAAGCCTCTCCAATGCACTTACACTTATGTCATGCATCCACAATAGGGTAGGTAATGTTTTCACCTATAATGCTTCTTCTTCACGTAGCATGCATGCAACTACTTCTTCCACAAACAGTAATAAGTCAAAGAATTTTGATAACAAAGGCAAGAAAGAGTTAATATGAAAGTACTATAAGGCGGATTATTGTGACGATCACCTAAGGTGGGATTCCCACGCAAAAAGACAATGAATTCGTCACAATGAGACATAATGTGCTTTGTAGTACCACTATCAAACCTAACGATTCACTCTCTATAAAAAGAACATGTCACCTACAATCAGCCTTGGAAGATCCCCTATTTACGATTCATACAAAAGTATAAATGACCCCTTGTTTTTCACTTTACATACTTTTTTAATAAAAAATATCATATTCCTAACCTATGTTAGCAGTTTCACATGGATGGCATTGAATGAACTTTTGTAATCTTTGAGAATGCGTTAGGGCCATTTTATTATGGTACTAGATTATGCTTTCTTATTTTTTCACCCTTACATGATGTTTTTTGCCTTGAAAGAGGATGGGCTTCCCATTGTTACCATGCCTTAAATGGCCCAATCCCATAAGATGCAAAGACCATTACTGTTCATAGATGCATGTGTAATTTGATACAAATCATCAAAACCACATAAGCTATCGAGCAAAGATGTGGGGTAGTCATTGGTTATTGACTTTTTATTTTTGGCATTGCCTTTTCTTCCTATGTCCTATATCCTCAACCACTTACAAGTGTCTACATATCCAACATGCCTACATGCTCATTTGAGTTCCATTTGTACTCAATGGTGTCATTCACCTAGGAAATCATTTTTTTTTACCATCATTACATGAAGATGAAGAAATCACACACAATTAATGATAGCCTATACTTAAAAGCTCACATATTGTAGTTTCAGATGGTAACCCTAGTTTATAAATCATAGATCATCTTATTGCCAACACCAAAATGTCCAATAAACTTCAACATTACCATTTGGTCTTACTCTTGCTTGTTTAAACAATATCCAACTTGACTCCATATAGCTGGAAATTAGTTGAGAAATTTTATTTTTATAGGAGGACATCCAATTCTAATCATATATATTTTCCAAAGAAATTGGCACCTTACTTAATCACCAAAGTCTCTATCTATTTATCAATGCATGTTTCATATTGCAACTTTTTGTTCTCCTTTTCCACAAATCATGGTTTCTTCCAATTCCCCCACACCCTAAAGTTTATACACCACCCCTTTTCGAACACAACTAGCCTAGCTCCTTACTAGCTTCTTGTTTAGAGGTCATCACATGGCATACCCTATCATGTTATATACCATTTGGAATAGAATCTAAAAAGATAGCTTTCGTAAAATTTGAATATATTTTACAAAAGTTTTACCATACGCCCAACTTTTTTTAGTACGTGACTGAATAGCTTAGCTAGTGTACCACCTTATCATGCTTTCACCCAGTTTAGGCAAATCCAAAGCGATCACCACCACCACAAAAGGCAAAGATAAGATCAAAGAAGAAGGAATGGTTCAACTTTCTTATCTTTCTCATTCTTTTCTTTTTGCTCTCTCTCAGTCCTTTTCTATTTTTTTACAATTCAAACCCACAAGAAGTCAAGGTGTTTGGCAAAGAGGAATGGGTTGGAAATAGTGGGATATCATTTCACATGTCTTACAAATAGAGTGGACTATTGGTCTCTCTTAATGTTTTTATATTCATAATCATTTCATTGTGCCTTTGGATGTGTGGTCATATCCCTATAGGTGATATTGTATTAGGTAAATCATATATGTGCCAAAATTCTCCACAAATCTCTCTAGACGATATCATCTCAGGTAAACTCTCCACTCCATTTTTAAGAAACAATTAAAGTTCTCAAGTCTACTTTAATGCTTAGGTGATAAAAGTGGTTTTTAAAAGGAGCCTCCCTATTGTGGCTTATGGTTATTGACATAAATTGTTTGCTCTCACAAAAGAATTCATTTGTGCAATTGAGAGTATATTGTGGTATTGTTGTATTGGTCATGTCCACGTCGCCACCTACAACACCTTGCTTTGAAGGAGGTGTGTTGATTTGCCCAAGCTTCACAAGATTCTTCATGTATTCCCACTATGTACTAAAGGAAAAACATAGGAGTCTTTTAGTAAGAAGATTACTTATTTTGAAATTTGTCTTTTAGATCTTGTTCATGCTAATATTGTAAGAAGCATGGAGGTGGATTCTAATACTATGATACATTATCGATGAGTATATACACACTTAAAACCACTAGAAGAACTTTCTCCCTCACTGAGTTTTTTTTTTCACATCATACAATATAGCTTCCTGATATGTGTGCCCTTGAGCTTCTCTTTTATCTCCAAGATTTGTGTGTGCATTATGAAAACCCTACATCCACAGCAATTGGTAATGGCCTTGGCATCTCAAGCTATGCCATCAACACCCTTTCGTCTCACTTCCTCGGATTGAGGTGATCTTTGGTCATCATTTTCAGGGTGGCATATGTGTTGGTTGTGTTGAGAGAGCTTGGTGTGTTTAAGAATTTCCATTGGGCTCATTTCAACCTTCGTTCCTCAAGCAACGCCATGGAATCGACACTTTGGTCATATTTTGTGTATTTTTTATAGAGGAAATTCCAAAAAAATAGACCTTTCATATTTTTTATGGTTTGTACTAAATAGTCCATGGTGGTTTTGTGCAATCAATGCAAATATATTTTGCATTAGATGTAATCACTAGCCATGGTTGTGACAACAACAATGTTTTTGGCATATTTTTTGTTGATGATAGACTGGGTGGAGAAAATTAGTCATTGGTTGTATATAATATTGTGCATGCTCAATGTACATTCTTCATCTAGAGGGCCTGTTGAGTATTATGTAGCTTCTAGTAGTTATACTACTAGAGTTGTTTTGCTCACTACTAAGCAAGCATGTGGGATGGAAGTGATTAACAAACTCATGCATTGATTGCACATTTTTCATATGTGGATAGAGTGCCCGTTGAGTATTATGTAGTTTCTAGTAGTTCT
Organism: Adiantum capillus-veneris; assembly: GCF_014529385.1. NCBI lineage: Eukaryota > Viridiplantae > Streptophyta > Polypodiopsida > Polypodiales > Pteridaceae > Adiantum > Adiantum capillus-veneris. The sequence goes on from NC_140958.1 coordinate 114,059,378, forward strand.
ACTAGAACATAAATTTTTCATATGTGGATAGGGGGCCTGTTGAGTATTATGTAGTTTCTAGTAGTTCTAATACTAGAGTTGTTTTGCGAACTACTAAGCAAGCATAGTGGGATGGAAGAGATGAACAAACTCATGCCTTGATTGCGATCTCTATGAAAATTTTCCCTCACTCCACACATAAAATACAACATCATAGGCTTTAGATGTTTTATATGATTTGTATGTAAGTCACAATTAGGAAAATATTATTTACCCACATAAGCAAATAGAATCAAATATTATGCAACAAGAGGATGAATTTGATGTATCTTGTGGAATTTGAAGATCTCAAGAAATATTCGATTTCTCTTGGGGAGGCCACTCTTGACTGTGTCCTTGTGCACTTTGCTCTTGATATGATTGCTTGATCTATATTCGTCACATCACATTGTAACAAAGAAAGGCCCAATGCTATCAAGTTTGATGCTTTCATCTATATAGGAGGCTCAACTCAAGAAAAATAGGGTTGAACAACATGCTAATGATCAACCCTTTGTGGTTTCTTGAAGGTTAATGTTCCCCACTTATAATGCTCCTCCTTTAGGTAGCACGCCTATGACTACTACTTACGTGAACAATAATAGGTCAAGAAGTACAATAACAAAGGCAACAAAATGTTGAAACAAAAGTATTGTAAGGCGACCTATTATGACAATCACTTAATGTTGGGTTTGCACACCAAACAAGAAACAAAGCCTACTTGGTGTGGATTTGGTTGTCCTAGATTTTCTCTTAGCTCGCGGTGTTATGTAACTTGTGAGACACTAAATATGGCTTTGTTCATTACCTACATCACTTCCTTATCAAGAGCAATTCATAAGTCATTTGATGCTGTGGATATGGGGTGACAATCGGTTAGGATAGAGAGGACAATAGTAACATAGGATAGAGGAGGGCCATCAGAATGTATAATGAGCATAATGGTTTTGTCTAGAGGTTTGATTCTTATTTGGTGGAGATGTTAATAGTGTGCACCAAGAATGGATTTTGATCAGCCCGTAAGCCTCAACATCACAAAGAATAGCTTTGCTCATAATGTAGACCTCAACATAACCCACTACAAAAGAAGAAAGTTAAGTTGCTTTCCAAAATTAGTTAGCATGATTTCTTTCTGTGGATGTCTGATGAAAATAGTTAAAGTATTTGAAGTGTGCAACATTAGGCTCATGCTTATAACATTAGAGCTTGCTTGTTTATTTGTGTCACAAGCTCTAGGATAGATAAAACGACTTGCTACAATATTCGGAAGACTCTTGACAAGCAATAGACAGCTTGTGCTTCAACCACCTCTTTTTGTTGATTCTTTCCCAATGTGTATGTCACCAACAAAGGAAGTGAATCAACAATTTCCTACCTAATTGGTCACTACTATAATGTTTTTACTACCCTAATTTATGTTGGTAATGATCCTGCTACTTGATTAGTGACTACCATAATTTTTTCCTTCTTGATGTGCTCTTGTTATGTCTTAACCCCTGTTGTGTCTTTAACATTGTCAACTTGTGTTGTGCTTAGAGATACTACTATAGAGCTTTGCAGTTGGAGTTGATTGTCCTCATTGAAGCTTCTTGCTTTTGCTCGGCATCGCGATGCCATTTAGATTTAGTGTTATGTTTCAAGTCCGTGTTTTTTTCGGCTTTGGTTGTTACCTTGGGCTCTTCAATCTAGCAAACCTATGCTAAATGGTCTCTACCATAATCTCAATCATCTAATGTACTTCATGATAATAATTTTATAGTGGTTTCCTGTTAATCAAAGATTGTTGTGGATTTGGCATCAAACAATCAATACACCAGCAGGTTGCATTGTTTTGTGCAAACCATTGTATCATCAACAAGACTATAAATACTTTACCGTACCCAAGAGGAATGTCACAAATACTACTTCCTAATTTATTCCCATCCAAAGCATGAACTCGCCGAGGATTGCACCATCAAAACTTATATCCTTATCACGTTGTATAGAGGCCTTATATGAATACTCCACAATGAAAGACTAGCGAAAGTCTTACATGTAGGCACGTCCATTGTCCAAATCCATTTTCATAGCCTTCATGGAAGTAAGAAAGATGGGAATCTTATTTAGTGGTTCTGCACATGGTTAGGACTAAGGGATACCAATAGAACAGTTTTGATGTTTTAAGATCATTAAGCAAATCTCAATACATTTATTATGAGGATCTAGAGATGTTTGTGTCACAACTTATTATAAAAAGGTTGGTTTAGCCGGTTGAATACCATTGAAAACAGCATGATTGTGTTATACATGATATTGTACTTAATCCAACTCTAGCAACATAATAGTTTGGAGCAAGTAACCCGACCTTTGACTCTTATGCTTCCCCTCGTTTAGGAGAGCAACTTGATAGGAACGTATAACAGAAGCTAATAACAGGAAACATACAAGCTAACAGCAGGAAACATTTGATCAGTTTCTTGCTTGAAAAGTTGCCATCGATGGTTCAATTTAGTCGTAGCTCGTCACAAACAACAATCCTGTGCCCTTCACAAAGTCCCCTTTAAAAAATGTTGTAGACTTTTAGACTACCAATTTTCAACTAAATCCAGCAGTGTGTTTCTGTATCTCCCTACTAGCCTACAAATCCTCTGAAAAACTTAGGAAAACCTTGACTCGGTTCAAGAGCGTCCCCTTCATGGGGCCAGATCCCGCCGCATAATACTCTCAGCATACCTAATTGAACCTGCCTATGGCAAAACATGCTAGCATCCTGCCACATGCTTGCCCCTCTATGTGCACATATACTCACACATGAACCATTGGTGTTATTGCATGTGCACAAGCATGAATGCACACTCCTGCTGTGAAAAAAACTTGGTGCATGGTCCCCTGGATGCACTTTCAATGGAGCGCTGTAAAGGTGCTCTTATTTGGTGAGTACCGGCTCTCTAACTCAAACCACGAGTCTAGGCTCATCAATTTGTTGAACTCCTCAAATGTTGCTAATTTAGCAAGGTCCTCTCTTGTGGTGCCTTTCTCCTTAAGAGATTTAGTGATGTCCACAAGTGCTCGTGCAGTCGCATAAAGTGCTGTAAGAGGGTGCACAATAAGATGGAACCCCATGTCTTTCAGCTCTTCAGGAGTATGAAGAGGCGTGATACCGCCTTCGAGCATATTGCAAACTCTGTAGCCTTGGGTCCTCTTTCCAATTTCCTTCAACTCTTCGTCGTCTCGTGGGGCTTCAACAAAACTTGCATCAGCACCAGCCTGACAGCATGTGAGCGTATTCAGCCAATTAGCCATGTGTGCATATGGGCGCGGCGCATGAATGTTGACAACCACATGCAGGTGTTTACAACATCATACTGACATGGGTGCCTGCGGAAGGTTTTTCCAGTGGATAAAGCACTGTTATGTTCCTTATGGATACCTAAACGGATCCAGGATAAGCCCAGATACACGGATACGGACAAGGACACGGACACAGATGAGAATATAACCACCATCAGCACCATCATCCATATTATTGACTAAATACTATGATATCCCCACTCACATCATCAATGACCAATAGTACGTGTAGAATTAGGTACCAATATATGTTCATGTAGGCACACACGACTGCATATCAATACATATATCTGCACACTGGCTTTCTTATACTTTACTTGCATGCCCAAACGAAGAGTGCATTCTACTAAAGCACACAATAACATATGTAACTTACCTCCATGTAAAGATTGGCACGTGCTATGGCCTCTTCTAGACCATTTTTTGCTGAGGTTGCTCGTGCATCAGTCCTTGCAACCAAAAAGAAATCATTGTCACCAATCGCATCTCGAGCAGCAGCTATTTTCTGTGCATGCTCCTCAGCTGGTATGACCTGTTGGATATATAAACAAGTCAGACAAGAAGTCCTACAGTAATTTCCTTCAACCTAGAGATAATCACCTGCTTTCCTCGCATATGGCCTTTCGGAACACCGCCAGAAAACCAAATAGGTTTTGAGTAACCCTCAGAAAAGATGCAAGAATTTCTACAAACATGCAAGAAAAATGGGCAAAGGGAATGTAGATTTTTCAGTTAACCTACCGCACTTCTTTGGCCACACCTGATCCTGTAACAAGAACTCTCACACACACACACATGCATGCATAAGGGTGAGTACAGCAGTTATGAATTAAGAGCAGCACAACAAAATCACATATTGACACTTTGTTCAAATCAGCTGACCTCCAGAAAACAGCCTGCTGCACCTGCAGCTATCAGATCTTTGACAGTTCTCTGGACATTGAGAGCATTTCCTCCACCTGTGTCTGTTCACACAATTCTGGGGTATTAACTAAGGATTACCATAAGGTACCACGTTACTATACAATAGGCGGTAGATTTTACAAAAGAGGGTCCTGTATATAGGGATCAAAAACACAATTTTTTGGTGCACCCATGTGACATCTCCCTAGAACTACTAGGAGATGTTAGCATCAAGACATGATAAACTTTAGTTGTATAAATTAGGCTTAATAAATGCTAAAATCCAAGCTATATCCAGATCCTCAAGCAAACGACAGTTGAGCTCCCCCAACACAATTAAAACTGGTTGCTAAGAGGTAAGAGAAACCATTAACAATCAAGGGACATCCTTCCATATTATCATCTAACTCGAATGAAAAGCTTGAAAAGCATGTGAATAAACAAATCACGGTGTAACGAAAAGGATGCAAAGAAATTCACTTCTCTCTGTGAATCCAATACAATCAGATTGATAGTAGTGCAATAAGTGAGACTATCGGTGAGTACAAGTAGTAGTGAACCTACATAGTGGGTTAAAATATAATAGTTCACACTTCCACCTAGACGACTCAAATGGACACTCATGGCTGTAAACTCAACTATGCGAGGACCTTACTTGCACATGAAAGAATTAATACTTTTTTGAGTGTGAACTAGATCCAAGAAACAGACAATTACGATCATTGAGATGGTACCATTAAGAACATAATTAAAGCTAATTGAAACTGACAAGTCACTTGACAAGGTGTCAAAAAATTACAACAATACCACAACTGATAAAAAACAACAAACTGGAATGTGGAAAACAACACTTTAGAAAAGACACCAAGTGGTACTACTCCACTCTCAAAGAGATTGGCCACTCAGCAGACGTCCTCGCAGTATCTGTTTTTTATATTGATCAATTGTCATTGTTACAACTAATCTGTGTGAGCCCGCTCACTATCTTTGAAGACAATATCCACCCCCACCTCGCATTTATCTGCACATGGCCCCAGAAGTGCTTAAAATCATAAAAATTATCGGCTCTTTATTGTATAGCCCAAAAAGGAGGTCTAAAAACTGGCACCAAGAGCAATCCCAGCTAGCAAACCAGTAAATGGCCACACCATCACGGTAAGGATGCCATGTCAGTATGCCATACAGGCTGCCACATCAACACGTCGTACGAACACCCAAGATTTGCAGTGCGTTTTGTGGGCCATGCCAACTGGATCCAAGTCCTCCTTTTTGCTCAAGTTGGCTCTACAAGGTGGTCCGATGCCACATCATCACTTTGATATACCCCCCCCCCCCTCCTTTTCTTGCGGGCTCCCCAGGCATAAAAGAAGGGCAACAAAGATCAGTAGACACAAACTCCATGCAGACATGCCAATACCCATCCACACAAGTCACAAAGCATGCACTAGCACATATCCAGATCCCCAGTGCTTTTTGGATAACAAACATCAATCACATTCACATCTTGGTCCAAGCAAGACATTAGATGTATCACTGATCCGTCCTGGATCCATCTAGTCATCACATCTAAGGTCGTGCTGACCTCTATACACAAGTCTCCGATGCACTAGAATCATGATCATCACAAAGATGAAATAAATACTGCAAACATTCTACCTCACATACTCAAAACAAACATTACAATTTGAAAGAGTTAAGTGCTATCATTTTCATATGTTCATATATAGAAGTCACCGAGCGGAGTATCATCAGCTCAATACCCCCAAAAATTGTCAAAGACACGATACGTTGATTCTATTAACAATCCTAGTTGATCTGTTGTAAGGTGGAAAGGTGAATAGTGTTCACTTCATGTTCGGAGCGTAAAATACGTAACCAAACTATATAAGTTTTAAGGTACATAAAATTCATACCTTTTAAAGAAAGAACTGCTTAAATATTAAAATAGTTTAGGATATTCGTAATGTGCCGACACCATATCAGATCACAAATTACAAAACAATTCTTGATGTTAAATGAGATTATTGTCTTATGTCTGTTCTATAGGACAAGTCTCCTATAAATACAAGTTTCTTATGTCTCTTCTATAGGTCCTTCCTTGATTGGTCATTTTCGAAGCTTCTAAAAGTGATTTATGGTCAAATACATGTATGGTTTGGTAGTGTAATTTTTTAAGCATACCCATGTCCAGTACGATCTGTACGTATGGATTCACGTATAATACGTTACATATGATATGAATGATCCGTGCATTATACATATCCTACCTTGATCCGTTGGCAGAGAGTGCAGTGGCTCTCCTCTATGCAATAGGCACTACACCAAACTCAATTTTTGAATTGGCTTGGATTCTGTGTAGTTGCAGGCGCATTAAAAGCCTGGAAGTGCAAAGCGTTCTCAGTTATTTCCAGTTGTATTGAGGTTTATTTCAATGATGCTCCCTTCAGCACATGATACCCACCGATTACAGTGGTATCAAAAGCGCCCAAAAGTTTGTTGTTCCTTTCTACCTAGCAAACCGGTCCTTCGTCCCCTTTCGATGTACAACTAGACTGCTTATGAAGTCTTAAGAATCCACAAAGCCTCTCGTCAACGAATTAGAGATTGCTTTCTAAGCACCCTCAAGGAAATTTACCACAGTTTCACACTGAAACACGACGGTTTTCCCCTAGGAAATGCCATACCTGCTTTGAAGGGCGTCGGCTCACAGGTGGCGTCCGCTGAGGTTGGTGATGTCTCCCGTTTGCACCTCCCAACCCCTTTTAGGTGAAGTTGACCCCCCCCGGGGGGGAATGGCACTTGGCCGCTCTTGTAGCTCATCTTGCTTCGCTTGGGGAGAATTACGTCATTTCCCCCGAAAGGGATCGGATTCAAAATAACAGCATAGGAAGGGGAGCATTATCTCCCCATCCGCCTATGCAGAGCACCCAAATACCGGGGTACAACTTCACCGAGGAACTTCGCCACAGGCACGTGCCCTGCGGTTCCGTCCCTCAAGTGCGGATCACGGCGTACCCAGAAAGGCATCCGCTTCCCGCGAGCCTCCCCACCAAGGAGGATAACGGTCCTTTCTTCAGGGTCCAACGAAGGGTCGATTGCATTGAAGGTGGAGTTGAATCGGTTTAGCCAGTGCCCCCTCGCTTCATCTATCGCCGAACAGCTCATCAGCAAATGCGAAAGCGAACGACCCTATAACTGGGAGCACAGCGTGCAAATGCTATGTCCGTGCATGACTACTGTGCGTTTTCTATGTGCCTTGTTACATTTACACACTTTGTCCTCTTGTCCTTTCTTGACAAAACTGCGAGGCTACGTTACATAAACTTCCTCAATATGTCACCATTCAAGAAAGCAGTAACAATGTCTGATTGATGTACATCCCAACCAAAATGAGCTGCCAATGCACATAGAAAACGCACAGTAGTCATACGACAAGTGGGAGCAAAGGTCTCTTCATAATCTATGCATTTTTGCTATGCATAACCCTTTGCAACAAGTCGAGCCTTATCTCACCATCCGGCTTGCGTTTCAACTTGTAAACCCACTTCGTACCAATGGCCTTTTTGCCAGAAGGCAAATGACATAAAGTCCATGTGTCATTTTCTATAAGTACATCATATTTTGATTGCATGGCAGCCATCCAATTTTCTAAATTCTGTGCTTCATCAAAAGACAGAGGCTCCTCAACATCACGTAAGCTAGACATAGCTAAAGCATAACAATCTGATGCATAAGATGCATGGCGAGAGCCTGAACGAGTACAACTAGACAAAGGTGCATCCAATTTTCTATCACGCAAAGTGTGCACCAGCAATTTTGGCATACCTCTAGCCTGCTCATTTTCAGCCCTTTCCTCATCAAGTAAATCATGTACATCTGCATCAGTAATAGGCTGATCTGTAACATTTCCAGAAACCCCATAGGTTATACATTTGCCTCATTGGAACTTACATTCGTATTTCCACCACTAAAAAGAGGCAAGAAAGTGTCATAAATGTCCTGTGAGCTTACATTACTGTCTCTAGTACATGGCAGCAAGGGTGAACAGAATCTTCCACAAACACTACATCCCGTGAAACCAGAATACGTTTTGTTTGCGGATGATAAAACCTGTAACCTTTGCTCTCAGCACTATAACCAACTAAAATACATTTGACAGCCTTATCATCCAATTTTCTGCGCTGTGTTTGTGGCACCAAAGCATATGCCAAACAGCCAAAAACATACATGTGCTCAATAGAAGGCTTTCTATCATGCCATGCTTTATATGGAGTAATAGACTGCAAAGCTTTCGTAGGACACCTGTTTAGTACATAAGTGGCACACATGATGGCCTCAAGTCAAAAAGAATGCGGCAAAGCTCAACTTTTGACCATACATCGTGCCATTTCCGTAAGTGACCTGTTTTTCCTCTCAGCAACACCATTTTGCTAAGGTGTATAAGGCACTGTACATTGGTGTTTTATCCCACGACTAGCCAGAAATGCATTGAATTCATGAGACATATACTCCCCCCCTTGATCGGAACGGAGAGTGCCCATAGTATATTTCGAGAAATTTTCAGCCATAGCCAGAAATTGTTTGAAGCACATAAAAACTTTGGACTTCGCTTTAAGGGGAAATACCCATGCATACCTAGAGTAATCATCAATGAAAGTCACGAAGTAAAGGTAATTGCCCAAGGACGAAGTTTGCATGGGCCCACAAATATCACTATGCACAAGCTGCAACCTACATGTGGCCCGAACTGAACCATCCTTTGGAAACTTAGAATGCTGCATCTTATCCAAAATACAACCTTCACAAACATGTTTGACAGGTGCTTCAAGAGGCGGCAAAGAAGCAACCATATCAGATTTCTGCAAACGCAACAAACTGGCAAAATTCAGATGACCAAAACGTGCATGCCAAAGTTTTGCATCTGAAATAGCCCTTGAATCTGCAACAACATTTGCAAAATTTTGTCCACACTTGTCATACAAGGTGAGCTTATACAGCCCACGACACAAAAGGCCAGATGCAACAATTTCATCACCAAAACTGAGATCATGAACTGTACATCTGTCATCCACAAATTTGACTACAAGTCCAAGTCTAGCAAGTGCGGATACAGACAAGAGATTCTTCTTGATCCGAGGTACATAAAGTGCATCAACAAGTGTGAAGGAACTGCCATTTGCAGCAGTAAGCACAATCTTTCCAACTCCCTGAACCGAATAAGAGGCATTGTTGGCACAAGTGACTGAATTCCCATGAGGGCCAGACTCGAGAGAGGTGAACAATTCACAATGTAAGGTAATGTGCTTTGTAGCACCACTGTCGAAATACCACACATGTGAATCTGCAGCAACTGACAAGCATGCATCATGGATAGTACGATTGTAAGTGCACTCTGCGCTAAAAGCCCATTCTGCATCAACATCACCAACACAGTCTTCTGTGACAGAAGACTCAACAATGGCTACATTTGTAGTGGAACCAATGTTTGCAGTGGAACCACCCTCTTTCTTCTTAGCCTCTTTGGCCTTCAACTTAGGACACGACTTGATCAAGTGATCATTAGCTTTACAATAATGGCAACGCATCTTCTTTTTGCCCTTATCACCAAAATTTCCAGACAAATTGCTGCCAGCAGAAGGATTAGGAATAGAAGTTTTGTCACTCGCAGCAGAACCATAAGAAGTGGCTGCATTGTTGTTACCACCCTTTCTTTGAGAAGCAATAAAAGCCTATTCAACTGCACGCTGCCTAGTCTTGTTTTTTCTGGAAAGTGACTCTTGCAACAGCAATGTGCATAATGCATCAAACTTGACAACTTCAGGATTTCCTTGGGTCATAAGTCTCCAAGTACTAGCAAAAGTCTGGTAGGAATCTGGTAAGACATCAAGAACAGTCTGCACAAGGGAACTATTTGAAATGACTTCACATGCAAAAATAAGTTGCTCATTGATATCCTCGACAATAGCAAGGAAAGTGTCCATATCATTTTCTCATGCATAATCTTCGACTCCAGCTCTTTACGCAGCAAAGCAATTTTAGTCTCATTGCGACTTGCATAAAGACCACCCAAAATATCCCAAGCCTGTTTTGCAGATTTTGTTGAACGGATGTGAGGAACAATGGTGCGCTTCACAGACAACGCAATCAATGCATGAGCATGCGCATCCTTTACAACCCAACGAGCTTGTGCCGTAGGCAAAACAACTCTAATAGCAGCAATCCTTGCAGCAAGACCTGCAACATCTTCAACATCGCCTACATCCTCAGAACCAGGACGTACATCAATGCCCTGCACAATATTCCAGACGCCCTTTGACACAAGAACGTGTTGCATCATATAAGCCCACATAGGGTAATTGTCCTCATCCAACCTGTCCTCAGCAACAAACATCTTGAAGACATCTGTGTTGTTGTCAGCCATGATAAATGCTGCACCTGATGTGAAAACTGCTCGGAAATAGGAGAAACGGAGCGGGAACAACACGTGCTATATAGCACAAACCGTAGAAGACTGTAAGGCAACTGTTATGCAGAAATCGGCACTGACAGAAATTCTGCACAAAATGACGAAAATTGCCTGTGCAGACCTGCCTGTAGTGGAAACGGAGGCCGAAATCAATCTGAATCAGAAATCGACGAGCTTGCCCGATATATTTGTCGACCTGCGAACGCTCACCAAACCTCACTGTAATCGGAGAAAGTGAGCAGGCGTGTGCTGGAGCAGCTGGCGACTAAGCCCGGGAGGACGTAACCTGCTCTGATAGCAATTGTTGGAATTAGGGTTGCAGAGAAACGCACACAGCTTGGAAAAGACGAAGGAAGCTCAAGGCACACAATAGAGAGTGTGTTACTTGGTGTGCAATGGAAAGATAGATAGCCCTAGAGTGATGGGCGTATATACAATGCTTCGGGGAAAAAACCTCCTAAAGAGGGAAAAAATGCCCCGGCGGTCCTAGTCTGTTCACACACATCACTATCACATGTGTATGGTAACACTTCTCTGGCTGTCCCATATCTAGTGAAAAGAAATCTGTAATTCGTCTCTGGGACTGTCTTTCTCTAGCTCTCCCCAGTAAAGCCTCTATATTTGTGTAACTCAAGTAGAGAGAGAGAGAGAGAGAGAGAGAGAGAGAGAGAGAGAGAGAGAGAGAGAGAGAGAAATGAAATGTTATATTAACGTCTTCAAAAGGCCAAAATGACCTATGAGACCAATCTGTTACAAAATGGTGAATCTAATACCATGTCTAGGTACAAAAGAACTAGATACTACTACTAGAATCCTTGCTCATCTGCACTTTGGATATCGAGAGAGTATGGCTCGAATCCTCTGTTGTAGTCTCCGCCGATGTTGTGTAGCCCCTCTCCTCAATCGTGGCCGTCTAGATCTCCGTAGCTCCAATGCTCGGTCGATGAGAGTGGCGGTAGTGGTCGAATGAGTGTGAGCCGAGCTCAGCAATGATGACTGCTCCTCTGACTGTCCCATATCTAGTGAAAAGAAATATGTAATCTGTCTCTGGGACTATCTCTCTCTATCCCTCCCCAGTAAAGTGTCTCTATACCTGTGTAACTCAAGTAGATATAGCCCAAGAGATCTCTGATCCTCATAACTCATGACCCTAGAGAAAGGACCGAAACCCTCTCTAAATAAGTAGTGGAAACGGCCCCGTCTCTCATAGTACATTGTGCAATGACATATGTAATGTAGCTCTATCTCTGGCTCTAACTAGCATAAGCTGCATATCCAGTTGTCTGCTGGTATCCCTCTAAATCTACCAGTCTCAATCTCCAGCTCCAGCTAATGTGAGGATGTGCGTATCTAACCAATGGCACACCGCAAACCATGAGACATATGTGTGTCCATGTAGCTTGGTTAAATCACAAACCCATCTCCTATGAGGTGGAGAAGATGCTCTCTAAATTAGAAAGCCATCTTCGTGCCCAACTTTTGCAGCGGCTCTATCCATGTCCTCCTGGTATCCAGCTAGATCAGGTCCCGACGAATGAGTCTAGTAATCTCCACCCGTGTAAGAGACATCGAGGGTGCCTGAGGCAGCCTGTCCATGGTGAAACCATGCGTGTGAAACCATGCGTGTGAAACCATGATGTCATCTGTGCATACCAGCATGAAGTGTCCCCCTAAAGAGATAACTATCTAGAAGACTCAAGGTCCAATCTAGCATATCTGTCTCTAGTAGTATCCCACAAGTTGTGCACAAAGGAGACTGATCTGGTAAGCGCCTCAATCTCCATAGGAGGGGCAGCTAGCTCTGCTCGAATGATAGCGTGGGGTACGGAGGCATTGGCTCTGATCAATCGAGAGATCATTGATACCAAGGGCCTCTCTATACGACTCCAACCATCCTGGCCTACAGAAGGTCCCCATGTTTGCACACCATACAACATAGTTGAGGCTACTAAGGTATCAAAGAGCCATAACTTTGTCCGAGGTTCCTGGAACTGAACCTGCGAACACATCCTCTCCAAGCCTCCCAAGGCCGCAAAAGCTCTAGTCAGTCTAGCCTCTGCTGCTCTCCCCAAAGAAAACCTCGGCCCAGTGAAGACAACCCCAAGGTAAGTGTATGCATCTGTATACTCTACAATCTCTTGACCATATGTGAAAGTCGGGGTTGATCTCCTGATCCATTGTGGTGTGGTGTTAAACACTATAACCTTTGTTTTACCAAGGTATATACAGACAATCCACTATCCTCTGCAAATTTGTGTAATGTATCCAACTGTCGCTACATACCCTCTAGTGAGTCAGAGATCAACACAATATCATCAGCATATAACAACGGGATCCACGTCCCTGCCAACTGGGCACCTGTATCACCCTCTCTGTCAATGTAATCAGACACCTCATCAACATACATACCAAATAGAGTAGGAGACAATGGGCAACCCTGTTTCACCCCAATGGTGGAGTGAACTAAATCAGATATCCCTCCGGAGTGCGTACATGTCACATCACTAATCTATATAGAGCCATAATCCCCCAAATCAACACTATGGGCACCCCCATCTCCTGCAATCTGTGCGTCATTCGAGCTCTCGGTATCATGTCAAATGCTTTGCGGAAATCCACAAAGCTACAATAAATCCGTCTCCCATGTGACTTGCCCTCCTCAATGATGGCTCTGAGTGTCAGAATATGATCAAGAGTGAAGAAACCCCTCCCGAAACCGGCCTGGCCCTTTGCTCATACACCCTCACCCTCTGCCCAATTACTCAATTGCTGCTCAAGGATGGATGCATACGACCATGCCCATGTGTGCCCAGCCATAATAGTGCGGTAATATCCAGGCTTTGTAGGATCACCTGCTTTGAAGATAGGCACAATAGTAGACAACCTCCAAGTCTCAGGTAACCCCTCACACATAGCACGATTGAACAACACTGCAAGAACCTCTACCAACATACCTCTAGCATGTGTAAAGTGCTCTGCTACTAGACCATCATGATCATATGCCATGCTCGTCCTCATCCTGTCAATGGCTCTCTTTACCATCTCAGTGGTAAAGAAGGTTCTGGTAGGTGGGCATGGCTCTGTAGGATCTGGAAGGGGATCCTGTCTAGGAACCGTATATAACGATGAGGCATATTGGCCCCACACATCAGGAGAAGTAATCACTGGGGGAGGGGAGTGCTCATGAAAGAATCGCCATGCCTCTCGCGAGTCTCTACTCAAGAATAGCTGATACAAGGCTTGCTCTCTGAGCCAAGTAAGCTCGTCTCTTCCGTCGCACAAGGCATTGGGAAGCAATCCGAGATTATCTGTAAGTGATGACTCTTAAAAGAAGATCCCTCTCAAGCTGGGCTCTCATCTCTCTGCACTCCTCATCATACCAACTATTCTGGGACATGCTCCCAGAATATCGCCTCCGACCCAGCTGAGTGTGTGGGTATGCCTCTGATGCTGCACCACACAGTGTCTCAGTCAGTAAAGTGGTGCACTCCTCCACTGATAGGCCAAGACCAGCTGTGCATAGACGGCTATAGATCTCCTCTATATAAACTGAGTCTGTCTCTGGTGTAAATGTATAACAGGTATGTGACCTACCTCTTGATGTCCAGGCTGTACTATACTGAAATGAAACAGAAAATATCAAAAGTGCATGATCCACCGCTACACCCACTGTTCTGGCTTCCATTATGAAATCTTGAATACAAGGAATAAAGCTCGGCTATGCCATAACATAGTCCACTGTACTGGCCCCGTGACTGTGTGGAAAGCATGTGAAACCAACTGCTCCAGGAAACCGCTCTAAGCTATTAAGTATGGCTAATCCATGTGCAATCGTCATCTCCGTGAGGTATCTCCCATACTCCGTCTGCTCTCTGTCATGTGAGCATCTGTCAAGCCTCAACTCACCCGCATCCAGCTCTCTAAGCATCTCATCTGAAGTGTCGTAGAAGACCGTTCGGGCATTGAAGTCCCCTAGGAGGAGGATATCACCATCCCTAGAAAACTCCCATATATCATCATCTAGTATAGAGAAAGGCGATTGTACTCTGGATGCACCATATATTGACGTATTGGGAGGGAAGTAGCATATGGCAATGTATAGAAATCGGCATGTGTCAGCTCTCAGCCTCACCCACATGTATCTAGCATGATCATCTCTCCGTACAATATGTAGTAGTGGCTGTAACTCCTCCCTAAATAGCACTGCTACTCCTCCTGAACCTCTACTCCCATGCTCGATCTCGAGATTGTCCTGTGGGCTGTCTCCCATCTGTATCCTACCACGTATAAGTTGTCTGAGGGCCTGATGCGTCTCTGAAAAGAAAACAATGTCCCTGTCTCTGAAACTGTCCTCAAAGGCATCAACGTCCAACCTCATAGATCCATTACAATTCCAAGTAGCCATCTTCAGTGTGGTCCCATAGGTCTCACACCGTCATGTAGAACCCCGCTCTACAATCACCACCCGACCATCTGTGTAAAAGGCCATCTTTCCCTTCTCCCTTGCCGCCATAATCTCTGGCATTACCTCTCTCATATGCGCAAGTTGTGAGAGAGTGAGATCATCACCGAGAAAAATACCTGTCTTCTTGAGAGTAGGCCTCTTTCTCAAGAATTCCTTCTTCTCTTCCAAGGAGGGGATGCGTAGAATGAGAGCTCTCCCTTTTGAAGATTCTCCTGGGCCATCAATCTTCTTGCCCACTCTCCATGCCTTTTGAGTGTGAAGGCTTATCCACCCCCATCATGGATGTGAGGCTCTTACCTTTCCCTTTCTTGGCAACCTCAATCCATTTTTCGGCCTCCTCTACTTTCTTTTGTGTAGCAGGGATGACCGCAACCCATGATTTCTTCTCCTCACCTTCCTTGATAACCCATATTTCTTCTCTCATGGTATTCAATTCTTCCATCATGGATGGCTGAATTTCGCCTTCTTCGAGCTGCCCACTTTTTGCTTCTAGATTTCGGATGATGAATCTTGGATGACCACTTTCTCCTCGAGCGAAGCGATCCTCCTACACATGCCATCTCTTTCTTCGGTCCATCTTTGAAGAATAGTGCTCCTCTCCTTCTTTCACTCTTCAACTTCGTTTCTCCATTCTCTCATTTCCTTCTCTATTGCCGACATCCTTTTCCCTGTCCGCATGGAAGAGGCTTTGTGGGTGGCCGACAAGGGATGCGTCTTCTTACACGTGGGGGAAGCCATTGGCACTTCTTCGACGCTTCCCATGATTGAGAGAGAGAGAGAGAGTCTAAAACAGCAAAAAACTATAAGAAACCCTAAAAAACAGCAAGAAACGCTTGTGAAACCTTAAAAAACAGCACAACACAGATTTGAAACCCTAAAAACCAAAAAAAAAACAGTGGCAAAACCCTTAAAATAGCAAGAAACGGTGAAGAAACCCTAAAAAACAGCACCAAAAAAAAAAATCAAAACCCTAAAAACAGTGACAAAACCCTAAAAACGGCCAAAAGGCAATTTTGAAACCCTAAAAACAGCAAAGAAGAAGTGGAGAAACCCTAAAAATAGTGAGAGACCCATGAGAGAGAGAGAGAGAGCAAACCCAAAGCACTGGCAGATACTAATTATCAAAATGGTGATACAAAGGGGTGCAGGGGGTCCCTTAGCCCTATATAGAGGCGCACCCAACTCACTCATTATTAAACGTACAACCCACAAAAGTGGCAAAGTCCACATAACATGCCACATCATCATGGGGTATAATAGAAACCCACATGTGACATTAAAAACACCATGTGTTGAGGGTAATGACCTTGTAACAAAGCTCCACTCCACTGCCACCTAACGGGTAGGGCACAAATATGCCGAGAGAGATATGTATACTTCACATAGGCCCGGGCACAACCACAAAAGAGCCGTCGCTCCCTCCGTAATATTGGAGCCACCACCAAACATGAGGTGAAATCTAATAATATCAACCTTCATAAGGTGAGCAAACTTTAATCTACAACCTAAAACAAGGGCCAAAACACTTGCGCAAAACACAAAATTAAGACACATAAAACAAAAGTAAAATCAAGCAAGACTACATCACTAATACCTTGGCTGTTTCAAAAATCAAACCAAAATATAGATCTAGCAACTACACAATTGCCAACCCTCAGGGTCTTGCCTATGTGATGGCTTTCATTATTAATGGTTCCTTTGCATTAAAGGTGACTTCTTTCTCAAATGACATAGAGAGATGTGACAAGGGAGAGTGCCACCAAATCATGCTCTCAAACCTTGATGATTATTCGAATGGTTATACGGGTAGTTGATGAGGTGGCAGTACAAACGTTGCTAACATGGCAGACTGAACAGACTGTTGACATGGAAATCTGTATGTTGTGCGGACGTGACAATTTCTCTACATAGATTCTTCTTGCAAATTATTCGGCATGGGCTGCTTTATGTACAAGTTGCTTAAACCAGAGCAGTTTTAAGCAATTTCTTTTGAACTTTCCTTTGGCAACTAGAGCTTTGTAAGTGCAACCCACATGCCAATTGTAACTCAAATCCTGAGAGTGAAGTAAAGAGAAAGCTATACTACCCAAAAACTTCACTATACTAAAGCAATACCGCCAACGGCACCTACCTTAGGAGCCATCACATCTCTAGAGGGTAAACATGTCTCTCTTGTCTCTTGTAGCTGTTCTCTTGAAATGAGATTCCTGTAGTACCTAGTTTTGAGTACTACATAAAGTCTGTGCAATTCTCTATCATCTGTCTTGAAGTGCCAGCCAGTATCAATGATATCAGAGCTCAGTCGAATGTTCTTTTGTGAGAATGCGATCTAGAAACTGCAACAAGTTTGCAATTTAGAGGTAAATAAAATAATCAGGGAGAGGAGTAGGAGGAAGTGGAAGCCATTGTGGAAGAGGATGATGAGGAAGAAGCAAGTGAAGGGCATACAAGTCAACCCCATACTTCTACAGACCCAAACAGTGACAATTAAAGAAATCCAACATATTTATAGAAAAAAAAAAGATTTGAAAGCACCCATTGATTCTTACGGTAAGATATTCTCCAGCACCTAGGGTTTTTGAGCAATGGAAAGATTTGAAGGCACACATTGATTCCCAGATCAAGGCAATTGTCAAGGGCAAGAAATCCTCCAACGCCTAGGGAGCCAATGCCTTTTGGCGATTGTAGATGAAGCTAATGCAACAAGAGATCGCAAGGAGATATGTCCAATTTCCCCATACATATAGGGAGATCAATTATCTCTAGGATGAGAAGTGAGCATGTTCCCTGGATGCATCAGGAGGGGCCATAAGGCTTTTGGCATAGAAGCAAGAAAGCGTGTTCCAACACCTCGGAAAAACAAAACCCTGTTTCGGCCGGCTCAAGACAAGTGGAAACGCCGAGAACACTTAGAACATTCTAGTGCCTGGTTTTGGAGCATTCTTGGAAGTTGGAGGACCGGAACATGGGATGTTCAGAACAAGCATGTCCACTCAGGCAGGACGTGAACACATTTTAAAGGGGGCTCCCTCTGTGCTAGCTAAATAAGAGATTATCTTCTTCCCATCTTCTCATAGACTCTTATAACACTTCCGCCTTGGCGCATGCAAGACAAGCTCTAGCTCTTGTACTCATAGATCAAGTGATGAGCCATGTGAATTTTCCACCCTTTTAATTGTGCATATCTTTTCCCATTGCACATTGAGCCCTCTTGTTATATAAATTTTCAAGTTTGTAGTCTCTTTTACTACTGAGGATCTCTATGTCCAAATTCCGATTTTGTTGCTAACAGAAATCTACAATGGTGTTAACTGAATTGCAACATGTGACTTTTCTTGAGTAAAGTCGCATCATTGAACATTTTCTAAACTGAAGTTTAAATGCGTACAAACATCTCAATGAATTCAAACACCCATTCTTAAGACTAGAGTAGGGTTCTTGGAAATTTAGGCAACTAAAGGCTCAAGGTGTCTTGGGCAACTATAGCCAAATTTGTGTCCCTTGAAGGTTTGATGGCCCGGTTGTCATGCTACTTGGCATCCACAAAGGAAAACAAGGTTTTTAGGTTAGAGATTGGAAAAAGTGTGTTTCAGCTTGGCCTTGATTAGGTTAGAAATTTAAGACAACCGATTTAAAAGGGAAAATTTTGTTTGGAGTTTGTCAGTTTCACGTGCAAATCTAACCCTATGTGCATGTGGACAAGCTGTAACTCCTATTTCTAGGGTTTAGAATAGCCTAGGAAGTGTTTTGGCACCCTTGTGCGCCTGTACACAGGACGTGCATGTCCAGGCACTTTAGCATAGTTGCATACCCTTTGATTGCACATGAACACAACCAGTATCTACTATTGTGTAGTCAAGCACCGCAGCTCCAACATCCCCTTGACGTTTTACCCCCTTGGGAAATTTCATCAGCATCCCTTCCACCTAGTGTTTTTAACTTATCGCATCGAGCCTCAACCCTTGGCGTTTTGAGAGCTGAACACAAGAGTGTTGTAGATCAGCCCTAGCACTACCCTTCCCTACCACAGAACCAGCGTTTTCATTTTCAACCAGCACATCAGCCTTCATTTTCAGTTTTCAGCCCATCCTCGACATCGACCTTACCAGATCAGCCCATAACCTCATAGAGTTTGCATATTCCCGCTAGCATCCCTAGCGTTCTTTATCTTCAGCCATTAGCCTCGCAGATCCAAGCATCAGTAGCAAGATCCCATAAGCCTCTCAGCATTCAGGACCATTGTATCAACATTTGTGCAATCTAAAGCAAATACCTCTCTAGCGATAGAGGGGGGAGAAGGAGGGGGGGGGGGGGGGGGGGGGACCCATCAGGTGTTAGTCTTCTTCTCTCTCTATCACTCACAGTATCATTCTCTCATCTCTCTCTAGTATATTGCACATCTATCTCATGAAGTATAAGGAACTCTCTCAGGAAGTAAATGGAACCTTGAGTACGCATTGAGGACTCATCCTAAGTTATCTCCATAAATCAATTCCACTGCACATAACAGTCCGAAGATAGTGTAGAAGACTTTTGCGTATTTTAAGGATGAAGGTTTTCTTGGATTACCACCCAGGATATGGCTTTTGGGAAATTATTTGGCTTGGCATTATCAGGCTATTTACTTTGGCTCAAATCAAAGAGTCAAATCCTAAGGGCTCTTGGAAAATGGCTTTAGGTATTGGGACTTCAGGTGGGCCGGGGGGTGGGGGGAGGAAAGGTTGTTTTACAGTGTAAACAACATACTAGGTTGTTTTACGGTGTCAAAAGGAAAGGCTTTTCATCGAGTGTCAACTCCTACGCTTGCACCATTGCTTGACATGGGGCCATTGGAGAAATATGTTGTGCTTGGCAATGCTTTGTTCAACATGCATGCTAAATTAGTGTCCATGGCCTTGCAATGTGGAGCTTTCAAGAGTTTGTGCTTCCAAGATTCAAGTACCCAATATTTAGTTTTAGAAATTATATTTCAAGCTTCGAGTATGAATTCAGGCATTACGTTGTTGTACAAAAAAAAAATCAATAAATGCACAACATTTCTAGGGGTTTCAAAGTGCCAAAACTTGATCAATTTGTGTACTTGATTGTTTTCCTCTCTCAAACTCGCGTAGCCCAAAGGACTGGTGCTTGTCCAGCTTAGAATAGTACATCTTCTTGAGTGGATTTTGCTCTCTGCCCGACAATCGGTGAAACCGGCATGAACCAACCAGAACGTATGATGTAGCAGTGTGCCTCATTTTTGTAGGTGCAGAAAGAGAATTAGCAGTAAACCAATCTCGAAGAGCATATTCAAAGAGCAAAATGCAACAAGGGGATGACAGCTCCGGAGTTATCGCGGGAATTTGAAAAGCCGTTCATCGATAAGAGAGTAGAAATCTTTAAAGCTGAAAAAGGTGGAGTTATTTGTGGAGTCTTCTGATTTGCAACTACGAAACAGTTTAGTGGAACTTTTGGAAGATCCAAACGGGGAATTAGGGTTTACTGCAGATTGGGGAGATATTACAAAAGCTGTCAGTTTGATTGTAAAAAGACAGAAACGAGCCTACAAGTTGAACATGCCTAATATTATAACCGTGAAACAAGAATGGGAACACTCCAAAACTGGATGAGCCAATTCTTGATGACCTTATCAAGGGGGTACTGGAGCTGAATTTGAACCTAAAAAGGCTTGAAGAAAAGACGATGGCACCTAAAAATACTCCACCAAACCAGCACAGCCTCAACAGAAAACAGCAGGTTTTGGTCCTAAGAGAAATTGTATTTGGTGTGATGATGATGATCATGAGCGAAAAGACTGCAAAGACTATCATGATGCCTATGAGAAGAACCTAATTTTCTAGAAGGACATGAAGATACATTCAAGCCAAACAAGGTTATCTCTTCCAACCAATTTCTGCAAAGGTGGTATGAAAAAGATTATGGAGGAGATTTTAGCCGATTCCTCTGGCAAATGAGCATCGACATATGACCTAATGGTGAATGACATCAGCTCCGATGATGAATGTAAGTATGAAAAGGATGTTTGGCCCTCCGCCATGAAAACTCAGAGAAGGGAAAGGTTGCACATAAAACACTATGCCAAGTAGAGAATTGCATCAAGGAAACAACAGGGTGGGAAGGTCCACTTGATTCTCTATATATATGCTTACATTGCAAAAACACAGACACAGGAAGCAATTGTGGAAGAGAAGAGGAAAAGAGAAGGAGATACTCCTGGCACATCAAAGAGGGTAACAAGGGCTAGCAATAAGAAAGAAGAACAACCAAAGGACACTCCAGAGGTTGAAATAGAATGCTCAAAAGAACAAGCCACAGAAACCTCGAGGGCCTGCTTACAAGTTGAAGTCGGACATAGAGATGACAACAGGCTTGAAGACAATTTTTGAGGAGAGAATTCTCAACAGTAGGTGGCGCTAACTCTTGGGGAACTTTTGGGCATAGCAAAGCCCGAATTTCATGCAAAATACATCGATGTTGTAAAGAAAAAGCGATAGATACCGAATGATTTAGAAATAGAGCCAGAGAAAGCCCACATAAGTCGTCAAATTGGTACAGTAAATGAAGGATATGCCTAGGAATTAAAGGAAGATGAGTTCAAAATTGTGGTGGATGCCTACAACATGTTGGGTGATGTTAAGCATGTACACTTCAGTGCAGAAGATGCAAATTATGTCCCGAAGAGTCATTATTCAAGAACACATTGGACAAGGGCAATGGGTAACAGGCTTGGACACTCCAAGCGAGAAATCTATAGCAACACGTGAGAAAACTACAAACAAAGCAAATTTACGAACGCACCCGCTGCTGTTACCCGTATCTGCGCGCCCCAACTCCCGTCCCCCCCACCCCCCGGCTGCACATGCCCCTGTGCGCTACTCTCGCCCTGCCATTACCCGCCAACACCCACTCGCCCTCGCAGCCCGCCAGAATTGTGGTGGATGCCTACAACATGTTGGGCGATGTTAAGCATGTACACTTCAGTGAAGAAGATGCAGATTATGTCCTGAGGAGTCATTATTCAAGAACACATTAAACAAGGGCAACGGGTAACAGGCTTGGACACTCCAAGCGAGAAATCTACAGCAACACACGTGAGAAAACTACAAACAAAGAAAATTTACGAATGCACTCGTTGTTGCTACCTGTACATGCGCGCCCCAACTCCCCTCGCCATCGCTGCCCCCCCCCCCCCCCCCCCCCGGCCCCCCAGCCCACCTCCTCATCCCCTGCCTCTTGCTCTCTTAGCGCAGGGTCGTCGCCTTCCGACCTCGTCTCATTGTCTCGTCTCGCCTTCGCTTCATTTTTCGCTTGTCGTCGTAGCAGCAAAAACAGATGGAGGATTCTACTCCGCCACAGAGGGACTCAACGGAAGCCCCCTCGTCCGACCCCGTGGAACCCACCATTCGACTTGCTCTTTCGCCAACAAAGCAAGTGTAGCAGGCTACAGTGGCACTTTCACAGGACAGTTAGTACAGTTGGGACTTTTACAGTTGGTCTTGGGTCTGGCCGGTCCACACTGGACAGTCACGCTGGGAAGTGACACGTGGCAGGGATACGGTGGTCTAGTGGACATCGGGGCCAGGTCATCACCACCACTCAGTGGAGATAGACTTAGATGTTGTCATTTATGAGCCGTTGGTGGCTCTTTATGGTGGTATATATGAGGAGTAGCGGTTTGGTCACGTTATCTTGTACGTAGTCGTCTAGAGTGGGTCTATACACAGGGCACATCTTCACCATCCCGACACATCTGAGCCTCGACACCCCCATTGTACCTGTGAGTCCTGGGCTGGAGCTGAGTGTGCTGCCACGCCAGAGTCTGTATCAGTCTTTGAGATAGTCGAGTCATATGTTCTGGTCTGCTGTTGTGTCTTGTTGTGTCTCTTTGAGCTCTGTTGATGTCTATTGTTTCCTTTCTGTTCAGTCTGTTTGAGTGAGATTGTCACGCACATTGCATTGAGGACCACCCACTGTAGAGAGCACGACACATTATCCGTGCTATAGGTGCTCTCATTTTGGCGATCACAGTGGGACCTCAACTGAAATCTCACTCTGTGAGGTACAAATCTTGAAGCTAGCTAGCTTCGCCTACCTTGTCTGGTCCAACCAGTCCTCGTCCCTATCTAGTTCTCCTCGACCTTGGTCTAGACCTCGTGTCACGAGGACGTGGCAGTTATTAACCATGTCACAGAGATGTGGCAACTGCTAACCTTGGTTGTTGGTTTCTTTCCAATGGGGTTTATTTTATTTGTTTTGAGACCCTCTTTTTGAAGTAGCAAACGGTCGGACATTGTATGGCCAATGTGAACGGTAGATTCACCCGCAGACGGGAAGTGGTCGGCACTGGAATTCGTATGGTAAGAGGATGTCTAGGCTTAGAGCAAGATCATATAGGTCCCCCCGTCGCACTTAGTAAGTTGGTGGATACTAGGAAGTGAACTCAATTAAGGCGTAAAGTCAAGGTGGGACTACCAACAAAAAGTATCCGACAGTTGGACCACATTGCATTTTTGGATATGGTCCCAATGAGGATAGATGGTCAGAAGACCAGTGGGAGCCCAACGGAAGCATCTCCTAAAATTTAGGGAACTGCTACTTTGGGCCGTGAAATGTGTTCGCGTCATTACCTCCGGTATGACTAGGGGAACATTTTACAACTCTGCCGCGAAGTCAACTGGGCAACCGGTCAGGATATTTTTAAGCGGCAAGCCCGAAACGGGAAAATGCTTGTAAATGCGCCAAGTGTCACAGTTTCATGCACTTTCCTCTTGCAGAAGAAGTGGCGCTGAATTTTATGGTGGGAGAGGCCTCATTTCAGCTTTTGTCACAGGTTAAGAGCTATGGAGTGCTTCCTTTCCCTCTCATGTACAGTGTGGTGCTAGGAGTGATGCCCTGCACACTACACACTGCTCTCTCTCTCCCCTACGTGCAGTTATGTGATGCCCCACAAGAGGGCTCCTCATTTGACTGATGTACAGTTGTGTGGGTTCATGCTTTTGTGCTGAGGCAAGAGCCTCCTTGAGCAGGAACAGGGGTAGCTAGCTGCTGCTCCAAAGCAGGCACTGGTGAGGGTCATAACCTCACCATACAGGTGCAAAATCAGCGCTGTGTATGCGCTGTAAATTCACTGTTTTTCAGCCATACGGACGCCAGGACCATTGGGAATCGTGCCCCACTGGCAGAGGACAGTTAGGGGACTGTTTGGGGCTGAAAACAGGGCAAAAACCAGTAAATACAGCGTGCTGAATTTACTGTTTTTGGACAGGAATCAGAGGGTATACGACAGTGCAAGCGAGTTCCAGCAGGGGAATTGGTTTCGCGCAAGTTTTGGGGCTGTTATGCTGCCGAAATTTGGCCAAAGCAAATGGTATCTAGGTGGATACACGTGAAGGATTCCCAGGACCTTACCTTGTAATTTACCCTCCTAAAGAATAAAGAAATACCGAAAGGGGCGCCAATTTTGGGGCCTATAGGTTGTCGGTGTCTGCTCAGGGCATTCTAGCTTCGAGCCAGGTGTGTATTCAAGTGTTAATTCCAGTCGCAGGTTTTCTTTGCAAAGTGCTCTGTGTGTGTGTCTAAAGTAAAGAATTTCGGGTGAAAGCCAACGCCTACCGCCCTACGGGCCGGTTTCATGGTTCCGTTGCCGGGACATCAATCACTTTTTCTTCAAAGAGTGAGCCTGGATTGTTCAGGGTAAAGACACACAGTGCAAGAACACGGGGATTACACTATGGCCGACAAGGGGAAGGGAATTATGGAAGAGGGTTCCTCTTCAAAGGACAGGCAGGAGATTCCTATGGTTTTTGAGATTGGCGAGAGCTCACGGCCACGTCAGTCTGTACCTCCTGTCAACGTGAATGTCCCTCTAGTAGTACAGGGCTTTATGACAGGGCAACTTGAGGATGATGCATTCAAGACTCAGTTAGTTGCCACGGTGAATGTCTTTTCGCAGCTGGTGCAGAATCCGAGGTTCATGGAATTCTTGCAAGCGCCACCAGTGCAACAGCAAAATAGGCAACCTACGCCGCGTACGGAGCTTGTTGAAGCTCAAGCCCAGGTACTTCATGTGGCGCAGGAGGAAAGGGAACACTCGCATGTTGCGGAGTCGGGGCTCCAAAGCAGGTTCCTCCCGTGCTTGAACAAGTGGCTAGAACGCCTATTCCACAGGTTATGCCAGTTCAGCCCGCCACCTTTCAGAGCCAGCATGCTGTCTTGAATGGACAGGGAGCTGGATACCAGGCTATGCACTCAGTTTTTCCACCACCCACGGTACATCCTAGGTATTTCGGGGGTGGATCAGTGTTTCAAAGTATGGCTGGTTATGCGTCTGGAAGTCAGCCGTACATGCCAGGAACAGTGTTCGGGGGTATGCAAGGCATCATGCCAAACCCCATGTATGGTACTATCGGCATGCAGCAAGGTTTCCACGGCAACCAGGGCCAGTTTGGGGTGCCACAGGGTCATTTTGGCATGGCTGGTTTTTCTGGACAGCAGCCAGATATCGCACCTCTGACGCAAAATGCGAATGGCCAACACATGCCGATGATGCCTAGTACAGTGCCCATATTGCAAACCATTCCGTTGATAGCCGTTTTTTTGGCTCTTTGTAATTGCCACAGTGAGTTACCTCACCCTACCAAAATCACCCAAACACTATGGCTATCCCTACCATTTCACTGCAAATAGGCGTGTGTGAGTTAGGGGGCTTTTCCTATATTTTTCTTAAAAACCCTCAGCTAGCTAGTCACTGGGCTAGGTGAGCCAAAAAAAATAAAAAAAATAAAAAAATAAAAGTATATTATGGCCTCTTTGTGTGTAAATATTTCATTGTATATATGGCCTAAATATAGGGATTTTTTATAATTATTTTGGTATTTTATTTAAATATTTCTACTTAGGTGTGTGTTTTATTAAACCTATGTACACCTTCTTTCATCCTCTTACACCATAATTTTATTTTTTTGCCAATATGTACATACTCTAACCTCATATTTTTCCTTTATACAAATCACTTCCACATTTTCACCCTCACCCTCGTGAAAACAAAAAATTGATTTCTACTCATTGGTTACTTTTATTATATTATTTACTTGCATACATTTTCCTCTTTCACCCAAAATAATTCAAGGAGGGACCATATCATATGATTCCAAAATCTTTCCATATCCATAACTCCTCCATATTTTTATTATTATTTTTACTCATTATTCTAACACCATGTGCTCATTGAGCTAAGGTCCATGAATAGTCCATACACTAGTCCCACCATGTATATATTTCTTTATTCACCAATAATCCTCCTCCATGCATGTGTCAAGGGCAACTTGGATGCTTTGTATTATGATATGACAAAGGAGGGGCTCACTCTTGGATGCATTGTACAAATTCAACAAAGGAGGGGTCCACTAAAAAACTTTTGCAAGCATAAAAACAGGCTTTTTGGTGAGAATTTTGGCACCTATCTCCACTCCGAATTTGGAGCAGTGGTCAAAAGAGAAAATGTAGCCCACGCTCTGAATAATCACCTCAAATTTTTTCATGATTTTTGGAGCTACCAGCGGTGAGCTATGATTTTTTGAGTGGACCCCAGTCTGCCCACTTTTTTCACAAGTAGCCCCTAGTCTTCTCTCACCTCTTTCCACACTTCTACACACACACACACACACACACACACACATTTCTCTCAATCCCTCACTCAAACCTGCACCTTCAATGGTTTCTCTCACCTTCTTCACCATTAACCTCCCCACTTACTCCCATAGCTCTCATATGAGCTCTCCATGTACATACACCATCTCTATGCCTCTCTCTATTATCTCCAAAGTACAATTCCATCTTACTCCTTATATATATACATAAATTCAGCATGTGTACCATGCTTAACCTCTGCAAATCAAAAGATCTCATCAACGGAATTACCATTTTCATCACGATGATCAACCTTGGCAGCGGCGGCGTAAAGAAGCGAAGAAGAAGAAGAAGACCAGCGGTCATTTTTTCCACAATCTACACAAGGGTGAGTTCAAGCTTCTTCAAAGCTTCACCATCTCAACGATTCTCTTTTAATTCACCCCTCTTCCTTCATCAAATCAAATCACTCTACCCATTGTAAATGTAACATTAACTTTCTAGTGATTACTAACGACTAACATGCTAACACAAAATAGCATTGACCTAACCACAAAAGACACCTCACCTCAAGACATGTGTATAGTAACACACACACTCTCTCTCTCTTTCTCTCTCCTTACTGACTTTCACCTTATTTACCATCAATAATGCTCTCTTTTGAGCCCACACCCATGACTCAAGCAGACAAAGAAGGCCCGCAATGTTTTGATATTCAAAAAATTCATAATCCTGATTTGTTAGCTTGTAAATTAGGATTTCCAATAATCTTTATGAGGGGTCTCCAACCTATAAATAGGCCCCTCTCCTTCTTGTAAAACAACCTCCAACATCTCACATAGCACCCCAACACTCTATGCGTGAGGAGAGACTTAGGTGTAGCAACCACTTGTGAGCTTCACTCTTGGTGTGAGAGAAGCCTTCAAGCTACACATTGCAAGTGAGAGAGCGTGAGTTCCACAAATCTCAAAACCACTATTTTACATGCTCCTTCATCATCAATAAATTGAGGTTTGGTGCATCAAAGGCGTGATTCGACGTTTAAATCTTCGTCCTTCCATTTGTGCAATACGGTTTGGTAAATTCAAGGTGACTTGTGTATTTTGAGTTTTTATCGGTTGATCTTGATTTGAGAAAGTGTTTTAGTGTGTTTTCCATTGCCAGTTTTGTGTCCATTGTAAGAGGGTATTGTGGTGAGAGGTCTCCCACACCCTAAAACAGTGTGTGTGTGTTTTGGCAATGATTAGCAATCACTAAGCATTGAGTGAGTTTTGTACAAGTTCTACGATAGCATCATAACGAACCATCTCCATTTGCAAGTCACAAATAAGGTATTACGCAAGATCCTTCCCTCTCTCTCTTCCCTTTGCTCTAGCTCTCTCTGGTCCATTTCATGTGTGTCTTGGTGTGAGGTTGTTTGTGTGTGTTGTGTGGTGCATCTTCTTGGTTGTGCCAAAATCTCTCTTGCGTCCTAGTTCGCATACCATAACTAGGTGGTGCCCCTATCTTGTTTTGGTTTGGCTGTGGGTTTGTTGTTGTGTTGTGCTTGTGGTTGCCCCAGCCCCAATTGAGCAGCACGGGAGCCTTGAGGGGTGTTTAGAGGTCGCCTCTCTTGTTGCCCGCCCCGGACCGCCCCAATTTTGGTGCCCCCACTAAGGAAAGGCTTGTGTATCTTTTTGTGTAGGTTCAACCTTTAGCATAGTCAAGTAGGTTGCATGAATCACGAGAATTTGTATGATCCTTTCATTCCCATTGCAAGGCAAAAGGTACATATAATTGTTAGTACTAAGTTGCAATTTCAGCGAGTAATTCGTAGGATTTTAGGTCCTCTTAGGTTGGCCGAGATAAACGCTTCAGTAAACCCTTTTATTTTGCCTCTGATTAGGTACGACCTTAGTTTGGACGTCTATATTTTTGTTTTGTTTTGAGTATTAGGTCATGCATAGACCATGGATAATGGCCCAGGAATAGAGGTTTTCCCCTTCCATTTCACTCCACACATTAGAATAAACATTGCAATTAGTAGAAAAATCCATTTTCAACAACGTATGGTATTCATGTTTGGTGCCCAAAGAGTAGGAGAAATTCTCGCATCACCAAACCCTGTCATTCTACCTCTTATTGATTATCATAGGTCATTTGATGTGAATATTTTTATTTTGTTGTAGAATGGATTGCAATTTAGAAAATATTATTGTGTAAATCTTTTAAAGAAAGAAAAAACAAAAACGCGTCACTTTGAAATTAATTCAATGGAGAGCCAACGCCAAATGTCTGGATATCCTCTTTTCTTTGGAGAGCCTGGAGAGGATGCAGAATTATTTCTAGCGAATTTCAAGATGTCTTGCCGTATCAAGAGGATAGTAACTGATCAAGAACGTGTAGAAATGTTTGAGGTGGTCCTTAGGAAAGATGCTAGTACTTGGTTTGACTCTTTGCCTGAGGAAGTTAAGGGGAATTACACAGAAGTTTTGAATCGTTTTAAGAGATACTTCTTTGATCCCCAAAACACTCAAAAACTATGGCAAGACATTGTTTCTCATAAGCAAAAAGACTTAGATGACTACTACTTGTACAAGCAAGAGTTTCTACGTCTTTGGGCTCTATGGATACGAAATGTTACTAACCCTGGTGATGGTGCAGAATTTTTAAAGAAGGAGAGGTTCATAGCCGGACTCTTTCCTGACCTTAAGGTAAAAGTTGAGGCGGGTGCACCTGCTACTTTTGATGCAGCTGAAACTAGGGCTGTTGAGAAGTATAGGAAACTCAAGTGCTTAAGGGGAGAGGTTCCAATAGAAGGTCTTAGACCCAAAGGTAAGTCACAAGCATCAACATCGAGGGAGATTCCTGAGGTAACGGCGGAAGTAATTGAGAAGTTAAACGAATCTTTAAGCAGCCTATCAATTCACCTTGCACAAGCTGTAGGTCCAAAGGGACAAGCAAAGAAGTCTGAAGAGCGAGATCCACGACCTAGGAGAGTCTTGCAATGTTGGAATTGCGGAGAGTCTGGACATGGGATGTATAATTGTCCTTGGCCCCGTGGGGAGCCAGGGAGGCCTAACTTGAATTACCCAGTGATGAATGCAGGAGAAGGAGCTGGTCAACAACCAAGGCTTCTACAAAGGCCAAATGGACCAAAACCACCTCCACAAGGGGTAGAAGGAGTTCCACCTTTGCCAGATCCAAATGTGCATGTGGTAGAGGTGACAAATTCAAATAAGGTTGACATGGAAGCCAATGGCATTAAGCGTGGCCGACGAAAAGGTAAAGAGAAAGAAGGAGTCACATCACAGAGTGACCATGGACAAGGCAAGAAGGCAAAGGAAACCAAGGAAACCAAGAGGACTCGACGTCGTATCAACCTCCAAGACTTTCCTCTTGGACATGGTATGGCTCCGTACAACTTGTTGGAAGACATGAGAGGTAAGGGTCCTGATATTTCATGGCCTCAATTTCTTGCATTATGTCCACAAGTTAGGAGGGATTTAACAAGGGCAATTAGCACTAGGAGAAAGGTAAAAGAGAGTGTGCCTGTTGTAAAAATTGCACAAGCTGAAATGAATGAGGACATTACACCGGTGCTAGACTGTTACATCAAAGGAAGATTGGTTAGGAAAGGTCTAGTGGATGGGGGTGCACAAATTTGCATCATGACAGAGGGACTCATGCAAAAACTAGGCATGCACATCCATGAGACACCAGAAATTAAGGTCAAGATGGCAAACAATAGCAAGGCTAGGTGCGTAGGCATTTGTAAAAATGTTTTTGTGGAGGCCTTTGGCATTAAGAAGGCAGTGGATTTCTATGTCATGTCTACCAAAGGAAATGGTTACCCATTTATCCTAGGGAGACCATGGCTAATGAAAATGCGAGCTTTGCAGGATTGGGAAAGTGGGAAATTAATTTGCAGGAATGACAATCATAAGAAGGTTGTCTTTGACATGAAGGAGCAACGCCAAGAGGAGCTCCATGAAGAATCATCTCAAAGTGAGACGGAAGAAGGTTGGACCGATAGCACTTCAGAAGAAGAAAGTAGCGGCAGCATTACTGAAGAGGAGTCTTCCATCGAAGTCATGGGGGTAAGGTTTAAGCCAAGCAACCAAGAGACCTCTTGTCAAGGCTTGGAGGAGGTAGGTCCTCAAGAGAACGAAGGTGAATATCAAGATGAAGGGATGCTGGAAGGTATGCTATCAACAACACTTACAAAGGATGAAAGAGAGGAGTTTAAATGTGTGCTAACGAAGTTTCCTAGGCTTTTTGCTAAAGACTACACCGATGTGCGTGGAGTAGATGCTGTTCAACACAAAATTGAGTTGAAGCCAGAGGCCACACCTAAGGCTCAGAAGCTACGAAGGCTAGGAGTCATCAAGGAGCAGGCTTTACTCAAGGAGGTAAGAAAGCTTCTAGCAGCAGGGTTCATTTATCCAGTGGAGAATTCAGAGTGGGTCTCTCCTGTTGTTGTCACTCCTAAGAAGAACGGAAAGTGGAGGGTGTGTGTGGATTACCGTCCACTCAATGAGGCAACAAAGAGAGATCACTTTCCCCTCCCATTCCAGGATGAGATACTAAATGAGGTAGCTGGTCATGAGAAGTACACTGTGTGCGATGGTTACTCAGGTTACTTTCAAATAGGGATTGCACTGGAGGATCAATTGAAAACAACCTTTATCACTCCTTGGGGTTGTTATGCTTTTAGAGTCATGCCATTTGGTCTGACAAATGCTCCTGCAACATTCCAACGTTTCATGAATATGGTGTTTCAAGCATTCTTTGGAAAGTCAATTAGGGTGTTCATTGATGATTTCTGTATTTATAGCTCAAAATCATTGCATCTACAAAGGGTAGAACAAGGTTTAAAGAAGCTCTACGACATGGGAGGTCAACTCAACCCCGACAAGTGCCATATAGGTGAGGATGAAGTAATCTTGCTTGGTCATAAAGTTTCTTACAAAGGCATTGAAGTGGATCCTTCGAAGGCAAAGGCTCTTATTGAGCTACCATCACCCAAGAGTCTTAAGGAGGTCATCTCTTTCATTCAGAAGGTGAAGTATATGTCACGCTTCATTCACTTAGCCTCGGAGTTGCTTCATCCTTTGCAAAAGTTGACACAACAAGTAGAATTTGCATGGTCTGATGAGCTTGAAGAGTATTTTTGTAACATTAAAGTCATTTTGTCAGAGCTACCAACACTCATGCCTCCTTGTTGGGAGTACACATTCTTTGTTAGCTCTAGTGTTGGAAGGGAAACAATTGGTGCTGTGTTGCTACAACAAGATCCCCACAGTACAAGGATGCGACCCATCTACTTTGCTAGTAGGGTCATGAATGCTTTGGAGAGAGACTACACAGAAGCAGAACTCATGATGCTTTCTCTCATGTTTGCGGTGAGAAAGTTTAGATCCTACCTGCTACCAAAACCTTTTGTAATTCTCACTGCAGAAAATTTGTTCCCTTGGGTGTCATCTCAAATGAATCTTAGTACTAGGATCTCAAAGTGGATTATGGAGTTGCAAGAGTTCCAATACTCTTTCAAGGTAGAAGATAGTGTGCGTGCACAATTGGCAGGGATTCTCACTTATAGGGTACATGAGAAGGAAATTAAGGTGCCTCAAGTAAAGACCCTACCATTGCCACCACCAAA
Source organism: Adiantum capillus-veneris (assembly GCF_014529385.1). NCBI lineage: Eukaryota > Viridiplantae > Streptophyta > Polypodiopsida > Polypodiales > Pteridaceae > Adiantum > Adiantum capillus-veneris. Next base: position 114,091,829 of record NC_140958.1, read on the forward strand.
AAGTATTCCCAATGCTTTTACCTTGTTCTTTGATGGAGCTTTTCGACGAGCCACAGGAAAAGCAGGGGGAGGGCTAGTGTTGCTCAACCCAAGTGGAGAGGTGGTCATGAAAGAGAAGGTCAATCTACCAGGTTCAACTAGCAACAATGAAGTAGAATACGACACACTACTTCATGGTTTGAAGATGTGCATTGGCCAAGGGATAAAACGTCTCATGGTAAAGGGAGATGCACTTCTCATTGTTAAACAGATTTTAGGCATTTGGGCATGCAAGAATGAAAGCTTAAGGACAAAAGTTCATGCCATTCGTAAGATGTTTAATCAGTTTGAAGAAGTGCAACTATATCATATTCCGAGGAAACAAAATGAAGATGCCGATTTACTTGCACAACAAGCAGTTACATGTGTTGAGAGAGAAGTGCAGGTCATCATGGTGGCAGCAGCTGTCAAGCAACCGAGATACCAGGGATTGGAGTCATTGGCTCCCATTATCGGCTACATTTTGGAGGGTGAGTTTCCACAAGACTTCACGAAGGCTCAGAAGAGGAGACTCATGAAGAAGGCAAGTTTCTATCTCTTCCTAGAAGGCTCCCTCTATCAAAGAGGGAAGGATCAAGTGTGCAGAAGAGTACCAACTATCGAGGAAATTCCAGCCATTCTAAAAGGTTTGCATGAAGAGGCATGTGGTGGTCATTTTTCCCAAGAATCAACTGTGAAGAAGATTTTGCTTGCGGGGTATGTTTGGCCAAGCTTGCATGTGGATGTTCAACATTGGTGTAAAAGCTGTCACAATTGTCAGATAAATGGAAATAGAAGGTTGGTGCATGGCCCGAGGCAAATAGTGCTTGCAAATGGACCCTTTGAAAAGTGGGGCATTGATCATTCATTAGAAAGATGGTGCAAAACAAGACAAAATTATGGGATGACTTCTTGGATGGTGCCTTGTGGGCATATCGAACCACATATAGGAAAGCCACGGAGTTCACACCATTTCACTTGGTCTATGGTCAAGAGGCTTTGCAGCCTATCGAGCTCAACATTCCAACAATGCGACTTCATGGCAAAGGAGCACAAGATGATCAAGAGGTATGGATGGATCGACTTCTTACGTTAGTGGAGCTTGAGTGGAAAAGAGAAGCAGCATACGAGTGCTACAAGAGGAAAGCCACACAAGCGAAAGAATCGCACGACAAGAAACTGTAGGACAAAGGCATCAAGGAAGGAGAGCTTGTGCTAAGGTATGACAATCGACTTGACAATCGTTTTGATGCCAAATTTGAAACTAGATGGCAAGGGCCATACATAGTCAAGAAGGCTTTCAATTCTAGTTACTATCAGCTTATGGACTTGAATGGTAAAGAGCACTCCAGGAAGGTAAACGGGTATCGCTTGAAGCCCTATTTGAGTCGCCTTCTACCAAAGGATCTACCAAAGATCTGTCCAAAGGCCTCTGTCTCATGTAAGTATTGTTACATGAAGCATCAGTGTAACTCCAGCCAAAATTCTGAGGGGCCAAACAATGAAGATCTCGTCAAGGACTCTGAAGCACTCTCTTTGGAAAAGATGCTCTATGATGGTACATGAATATACCATCATCCAGGGGGAGGGCTAATGATAGCCGTTTTTTTGGCTCTTTGTAATTGCCACAGTGAGTTACATCACCCTACCAAAATCACCCAAACACTATGGCTATCCCTACCATTTCACTGCAAATAGGCGTGTGTGAGTTAGGGGGCTTTTCCTATATTTTTCTTAAAAACCCTCAGCTAGCTAGTCACTGGGCTAGGTGAGCCAAAAAAAATAAAAATAATAAAAAAATAAAAGTATATTATGGCCTCTTTGTGTGTAAATATTTCATTGTATATATGGCCTAAATATAGGGATTTTTTATAATTATTTTGGTATTTTATTTAAATATTTCTACTTAGGTGTGTGTTTTATTAAACCTATGTACACCTTCTTTCATCCTCTTACACCATAATTTTATTTTTTTGCCAATATGTACATACTCTAACCTCATATTTTTCCTTTATACAAATCACTTCCACATTTTCACCCTCACCCTCGTGAAAACAAAAAATTGATTTCTACTCATTGGTTACTTTTATTATATTATTTACTTGCATACATTTTCCTCTTTCACCCAAAATAATTCAAGGAGGGACCATATCATATGATTCCAAAATCTTTCCATATCCATAACTCCTCCATATTTTTATTATTATTTTTACTCATTATTCTAACACCATGTGCTCATTGAGCTAAGGTCCATGAATAGTCCATACACTAGTCCCACCATGTATATATTTCTTTATTCACCAATAATCCTCCTCCATGCATGTGTCAAGGGCAACTTGGATGCTTTGTATTATGATATGACAAAGGAGGGGCTCACGGATGCATTGTACAAATTCAACAAAGGAGGGGTCCACTAAAAAACTTTTGCAAGCATAAAAACAGGCTTTTTGGTGAGAATTTTGGCACCTATCTCCACTCCGAATTTGGAGCAGTGGTCAAAAGAGAAAATGTAGCCCACGCTCTGAATAATCACCTCAAATTTTTTCATGATTTTTGGAGCTACCAGCGGTGAGCTATGATTTTTTGAGTGGACCCCAGTCTGCCCACTTTTTTCACAAGTAGCCCCTAGTCTTCTCTCACCTCTTTCCACACTTCTACACACACACACACACACACACACACACATTTCTCTCAATCCCTCACTCAAACCTGCACCTTCAATGGTTTCTCTCACCTTCTTCACCATTAACCTCCCCACTTACTCCCATAGCTCTCATATGAGCTCTCCATGTACATACACCATCTCTATGCCTCTCTCTATTATCTCCAAAGTACAATTCCATCTTACTCCTTATATATATACATAAATTCAGCATGTGTACCATGCTTAACCTCTGCAAATCAAAAGATCTCATCAACGGAATTACCATTTTCATCACGATGATCAACCTTGGCAGCGGCGGCGTAAAGAAGCGAAGAAGAAGAAGAAGACCAGCGGTCATTTTTTCCACAATCTACACAAGGGTGAGTTCAAGCTTCTTCAAAGCTTCACCATCTCAACGATTCTCTTTTAATTCACCCCTCTTCCTTCATCAAATCAAATCACTCTACCCATTGTAAATGTAACATTAACTTTCTAGTGATTACTAACGACTAACATGCTAACACAAAATAGCATTGACCTAACCATAAAAGACACCTCACCTCAAGACATGTGTATAGTAACACACACACTCTCTCTCTCTTTCTCTCTCCTTACTGACTTTCACCTTATTTACCATCAATAATGCTCTCTTTTGAGCCCACACCCATGACTCAAGCAGACAAAGAAGGCCCGCAATGTTTTGATATTCAAAAAATTCATAATCCTGATTTGTTAGCTTGTAAATTAGGATTTCCAATAATCTTTATGAGGGGTCTCCAACCTATAAATAGGCCCCTCTCCTTCTTGTAAAACAACCTCCAACATCTCACATAGCACCCCAACACTCTATGCGTGAGGAGAGACTTAGGTGTAGCAACCACTTGTGAGCTTCACTCTTGGTGTGAGAGAAGCCTTCAAGCTACACATTGCAAGTGAGAGAGCGTGAGTTCCACAAATCTCAAAACCACTATTTTACATGCTCCTTCATCATCAATAAATTGAGGTTTGGTGCATCAAAGGCGTGATTCGACGTTTAAATCTTCGTCCTTCCATTTGTGCAATACGGTTTGGTAAATTCAAGGTGACTTGTGTATTTTGAGTTTTTATCGGTTGATCTTGATTTGAGAAAGTGTTTTAGTGTGTTTTCCATTGCCAGTTTTGTGTCCATTGTAAGAGGGTATTGTGGTGAGAGGTCTCCCACACCCTAAAACAGTGTGTGTGTGTTTTGGCAATGATTAGCAATCACTAAGCATTGAGTGAGTTTTGTACAAGTTCTACGATAGCATCATAACGAACCATCTCCATTTGCAAGTCACAAATAAGGTATTACGCAAGATCCTTCCCTCTCTCTCTTCCCTTTGCTCTAGCTCTCTCTGGTCCATTTCATGTGTGTCTTGGTGTGAGGTTGTTTGTGTGTGTTGTGTGGTGCATCTTCTTGGTTGTGCCAAAATCTCTCTTGCGTCCTAGTTCGCATACCATAACTAGGTGGTGCCCCTATCTTGTTTTGGTTTGGCTGTGGGTTTGTTGTTGTGTTGTGCTTGTGGTTGCCCCAGCCCCAATTGAGCAGCACGGGAGCCTTGAGGGGTGTTTAGAGGTCGCCTCTCTTGTTGCCCGCCCCGGACCGCCCCACCGTATGACAACTTGGGGGCACTAGAGAAGCCGAAGGCTTACAAAGAAGGTGGTGCAGTAGTAAAGTTCAGTACCTTCAGTGGTTTCGAGGATAAGACAAAGGCACTCACTTTCCTCCAGCAGTTTGATACAGCTTATGCGGGAGGGAATTTTACAGAGGCCTCGAAGGTCAGGAAAGCTGCCACTTTCTTAAAGGACAATGCGCTTACATGGTGGACGACATTGTCAATGCAAGGATAGGCACCCGCCACTTGGGTTTACTTCAAGCAAATGTTTGCATCTGCTTGGCTGTCAAATGAATTTGAAGTCGATGTCCTGACAGATTGGCACCAGCTTACTTCAGCTTCGTGCAAGAGCTTGCTGGAGTACAATAGGAGGTTTTGTAAAGCATTACTCTCAGTGACCTCCTATAGATTTGTGCCATTGACAGAGCAGATAGAGAAGTACTGTTGTGGGTTGCCTAAAGGGCTTCGCGATTACTGTACAAAGAACAGAGTGGCTACCCTTACTCAGCTTATGGAAGTTGCGAACACTGGTCTTGCCCTGTTGAAAGGAAAGGACAGTGGATTTCCGAGCAGTGATAAAGGAGGGCAGCAAAAGAGAAATTCAGCGAAGAAGCCCTTTGTGAAAACGGCTCCTGATGCGTCACAGGGGTCAGAAAAGGCCATCAAAGACAAGGATTCAGCCGGGACTTCTGGAGCGCAGGCAAAGAAACAGAAAAGGAAGCCTTTTTTGCGCAAGTCGCTCGAGGAAAAGAAGGTCCTAATGGCTGAGAACAAATGCTTTATATGCGAGCAGCCTGGTCATATTTCTATCAATTGTCCACAAAGGAAAAGGCCAGCTGACTCAGAGGATAAAGAAGACCAGAAAGGCAAGAAGCCAAAACCCACGGCAGGTTTAGTGCCAGACATGGTGGGTGACAGGCCCAGCACAGATGCCAGTGAGTTATGCAGGGCATGGGGTAAAGTTAGGGATCAGACAGCACTCATCTTCTTTGATCCAGGTGCCAAAGCCAACTTTATCTCACCAGAGTTAGCTATGAAGCTGGGCATCAGAGCTGAAGAGATGGGGTACACAGCAGAGGCAGGGTTGGCATGTCCTGGCCACTCGGAGTGTGTTACTCCCATCATTGGAAAACTGCGTCTGCATATTCAGTCGTATGTGGACACTGAAGAGTTTTACATCATGCCGCTGGAAGGTTGTGACGCCTTGTTGGGGATCCCGTGGATGTTCCGAGTGCATGGAGTCTTGGATGCCTACAACAAAAAGATCACTATACAGCATAGGGGCAAAACTCACATCTTGGATGTAAAGCTTAAAGGAGAGTCAGTCCCTATTGTATCTGCTTCTGCTATCACTTCTGTAATAAAGAATCATCTTTCTGTGTACTTGATTTTTGCACGTGATGTCTCAGATAGTGATCAGTCAAATTTATCTGTGTTAGATAAAGAAAGGTCAGCATTTTTGCAAAAGTTTAGTGACTGTTTTTCTGATTCATTACCGTCGCAATTGCCGCCAGAGAGACCTGAGGACCATCGGATAGATTTGGTGCCAGGGTGTAGCCCACCAAATAGACCTCCCTACAGGGTTAGTGCGGCGCAGCAGAAAGAGATTATGGGCCAGGTTGAGGAGTTATTAGAGAAGGGGCTGATTCAGCCTAGTTCTTCACCCTTTTGCTCCCCAATGCTCCTAGTGCAGAAGAAGGATGGCTCATGGCGCATGTGTATTGATTACCGTGCGTTGAATAAGAATACCATCAAGAATAGGTTCCCTATTCCTCGCATTGATGATATTCTCGATCGTTTAGAGGGTGCTGCAATTTTCAGCAGGATAGACCTTAAGAGTGGGTACCATCAGATTCGTATAAGGCCAGAGGATGTGCACAAGACTACGTTTAGAACGACATTTGGTCTTTATGAGTTTCTAGTGATGCCGTTTGGGCTAACAAATGCTCCTGCCACGTTCAACAGAATGATGGACCGGATTTTCCGCTCGCATCAACAGTTTGTTGGAACGTTCTTCGATGACATGATAGTGTATTCGAAGAATGAAGAGGAGCATAGGCGTCACTTGACCATTGTGTTCGAAGAGCTGCGCAGTCACAGGTTACTTGTCAATCCTAATAAAAGTGAATTCTTCCTTGAAGAGATCCACTTTCTGGGCCACATAGTCTCAAAGGATGGTGTTAGAATGGATCCCGCAAAGGTCGAAGCTATCAAGACATCGCCAAACTTGAAGACTGTGCACGATGTCAGAAGCTTCTTGGGATTGTGTTCCTACTATAGAAGGTTTATCAGAAATTTTGCAGAGATAGCATCGCCTCTTCACGCATTGCAAAAGAAAGAGGTCACTTTCAGATGGACCCAAAAAGAGATTTCAGCTTTTAGACTCTTAAAGGAAAAGTTGACTTCAGATCCAGTTATTGTTTTGCCAAATCTCAGGAAGTCATTTGTGGTCCAGTGTGACGCATGTGGCAGTAGCATCGGAGCAGTGCTAATGCAAGATGGACGGGTAGTAGCTTATGAAAGCCGAATTTTGCAAGGGCCAGAGAGGACTATGCAAGTCTATGAGAAAGAGCTCTTGGCCGTGATTCATGTGCTTTCTAGCTGGAAGCACTACCTCTTACGTGCTGATTTTGTTGTCCAAACAGATCATCAGACCTTGCGATACTTCTTGACACAGTCAAAGTTATCCGAAAAGCATATGCGATGGGCAAACATTATTTCCATGTTCCACTTCCAGATTATACATGTGGAAGGTAAGAAGAATGTTGTGGCTGATGCGTTATCAAGAAAGCCACAAATTTCAGCTGTGTCAATTCCTTCTCATCATGAGTTAGATGACATGAAGGAACAGTATACTGCTGATGAAGATTTTGCAAGGATCTTTGAACAGTTACAAGAGGGGCAACATCACGAGCACTACCTCCTCAGAGATGGTTTTATGATGATGCACGGCAGACTTTGTGTCACTAGGCCACTGCGACATAAGGTCACGGAAGAGAGTCATGTCCCACCGTATGCAGGGCATCATGGCATTGATGCAACAGTTAAAGCGGTAGAGACGTTCTTCTATTGGCCTACCTTGAGGAGAGATGTGGATGCCTTTGTGCGAGCATGCATAGTTTGCCAAAAGGTCAAGTTTGACAGGCAAAAGGCACCAGGGTTGTTACAACCACTGCCGATTCCGGATAAGCCATGGGAAAGCATTGCTATGGACTTTATCTTTGATCTTTCAAGGACACCAACAGGGAATGATGGTATATGGACCATTATCTGCAGGTTCAGCAAGCAAACCCATTTTATCCCTGTCAGGAAGAAGATAAAATCTGATCAGATGGCACGCTTGTTCATGTACAATGTGTTTAAGTACCATGGTATGCCACAATCGATTATCAGTGATCGTGATCCTCGCATAACCAGTTTGTTCTTGAGAGGATTGTTTGAGAACATGGGTACTACGCTCAAGTTCTCGTCTTCGTTTCATCCACAAACTGATGGACAGTCAGAAGAGGCCAATTCTACTATCTTAGATCTGCTGAAATGCTATGTGTCAGATAATAAGGGCAAGTGGGAACAGTATTTGCCTATGCTTGAGGATGCGTACAATAATATGGTGCATTCGTCTACTGGCAAAGCACCTTTTGAAATTGTTGAAGGCGGCAAAAAGGTTCCTCCCATTTTGCACACAAAGGACAAGATCTTTGAGGCAAATCGATATGTTGAGAACATGGATGAGATGTATAAGAAGATTAAAATTGCCTTGGAGAAGACTCAGGCAAAACAGAAAAAGGCTGCTGATCGTCACCCTCGTGAATTGCTACTATCACCTGGTGATTGGGTTCTGTTAAGGTTCGAAAAGGCAAGGTTAAAGAAGATGAAGGGCAAGGAACGGTTGTTTCCTAAGCTCAGCATGCGTTACTAAGGGCCTTTTCAAGTGCTTGACAAGATCAGCGATGTGGCTTACAGGCTGAAATTGCCTGATGCATGGAAGATTCATAATGCGTTTCACGTGAGTCTTCTAAGACCCTTCGTGGGTGATGTGCCAGAAGATATGCCAATTGAGGATCAGCCAGAAGTTGAGGAACTTGATGAGATCCTGGTACCTGAGCAAGTTTTGGCACACAAGGACAGAAAAGTTAAAGGACAAGTTGCAAGACGCTATTTGGTGAAGTTCAAGAACTATCCACCTATGGATGCAAAGTGGATGGAAGAGCATGAACTGTCAGAGTCACCAAATGTATTGCAGCTTTACCTTGAAGTCTTTGGGTTACAGCCTACTTATGCCCCAACCCAACGTGTGCAAAGGAGGGGTAATGATAGAGCTAGTACATCAAATGTACATATGAATTCAGTGCCATAGATAGAAATGGCAAAAGTATGAAGGCCTCATTAAGTCATTTGTATCTATGTATGTTACGACCTTTCTTGCGGATACATGCAATGATAAAAGAGTGTTGATAGCACAAGATCATCAGTGGCGTGTATTTATGGAATGCAATCGAGGACGTTTGCGATTTCAAGAGGGGGGTATGTCACGAGGACGTGGCAGTTATTAACCATGTCACAGAGATGTGGCAACTGCTAACCTTGGTTGTTGGTTTCTTTCCAATGGGGTTTATTTTATTTGTTTTGAGACCCTCTTTTTGAAGTAGCAAACGGTCGGACATTGTATGGCCAATGTGAACGGTAGATTCACCTGCAGACGGGAAGTGGTCGGCACTGGAATTCGTATGGTAAGAGGATGTCTAAGATCATATAGGTCCCCCCGTCGCACTTAGTAAGTTGGTGGATACTAGGAAGTGAACTCAATTAAGGCGTAAAGTCAAGGTGGGACTACCAACAAAAAGTATCCGACAGTTGGGCCACATTGCATTTTTGGATGTGGTCCCAATGAGGATAGATGGTCAGAAGACCAGTGGGAGCCCAACGGAAGCATCTCCTAAAATTTAGGGAACTGCTACTCTGGGCCGTGAAATGTGTTCGCGTCATTACCTCCGGTATGACTAGGGGAACATTTTACAACTCTGCCGCGAAGTCAACTGGGCAACCGGTCAGGATATTTTTAAGCGGCAAGCCCGAAACGGGAAAATGCTTGTAAATGCGCCAAGTGTCACAGTTTCATGCACTTTCCTCTTGCAGAAGAAGTGGCGCTGAATTTTATGCTGGGAGAGGCCTCATTTCAGCTTTTGTCACAGGTTAAGAGCTATGGAGTGCTTCCTTTCCCTCTCATGTACAGTGTGGTGCTAGGAGTGATGCCCTGCACACTACACACTGCTCTCTCTCTCCCCTACGTGCGGTTATGTGATGCCCCACAAGAGGGCTCCTCATTTGACTGATGTACAGTTGTGTGGGTTCATGTTTTTGTGCCGAGGCAAGAGCCTCCTTGAGCAGGAACAGGGGTAGCTAGCTGCTGCTCCAAAGCAGGCACTGGTGAGGGTCATAACCTCACCAAACAGGTGCAAAATCAGCGCTGTGTATGCGCTGTAAATTCACTGTTTTTCAGCCATACGGACGCCAGGACCATTGGGAATCGTGCCCCACTGGCAGAGGACAGTTAGGGGACTGTTTGGGGCTGAAAACAGGGCAAAAACCAGTAAATACAGCGTGCTGAATTTACTGTTTTTGGACAGCAATCAGAGGGTATACGACAGTGCAAGCGAGTTCCAGCAGGGGAATTGGTTTCGCGCAAGTTTTGGGGCTGTTATGCTGCCGAAATTTGGCCAAAGCAAATGGTATCTAGGTGGATACACGTGAAGGATTCCCAGGACCTTACCTTGTAATTTACCCTCCTAAAGAATAAAGAAATACCGAAAGGGGCGCCAATTTTGGGGCCTATAGGTTGTCGGTGTCTGCTCGGGGCATTCTAGCTCCGAGCCGTGTGTGTATTCAAGTGTTAATTCCCGTCGCAGGTTTTCTTTGCAAAGTGCTCTGTGTGTGTGTTTAAGGTAAAGAATTTCGGGTGAAAGCCAACGCCTACCGCCCTACGGGCCGGTTTCACCTCGTCCTTGGTCCACCTTGGTCTAGACCTCGTCCCTGGTCCCTGGTCCACCCTGGTCTAGTCACTTACCTGGTCTAGTAGAGTCTAGACCAGTCTTCAGCCAGTTCAAGGTTTTCTTGCCCAAAGCTTGGTTGGATTGATGGTCACTGCATGACACATACAAGGTAGTCAGTCGAGCGTCAAAGCGCACTACTGAGCCCTCTGAAGTACTATAACACAAGACGACCTTTGGTACCTAGTAGAAGACCATTTTGAACAGGTTACGGAAGGGTTGGACAAGATGGTTGTCTTTTGAGCGATGGGGATTGGACTTTGTTGGTCCAGTTACTCCATCTGCTCAACCCGGCAATCGTAAGTATCTCCTGGTAGCAACAGATTATGCAACGAAGTGGGCCAAAGTGGTGGCTACCATCGACTGTACAGCCGCTACTGTCGCAAAATTTTTGTATGAAAATATTTTTTGCCCGTTTGGGTGCCCTCTAGAAGTCACCAGTGATCAGGGTAGTCATTTTGTCAACGACCTAATCTTCACACTCCTCACGAAGTATAAGATTTTTCATCGCAAGTCTTGCTCTAACTATCCTAGAGCAAATGGGCAGGCGGAGAGCACTAACAAAGTGCTAATCGCCCTTCTCAAGAGAGCCTGTCACCTGCATCCAACATCTTGGGCTCAGGCTATCCTTGGCACAGTCTGGGCTTATCGCACCTCCTTCAAGGCAACCACTAACTACACCCCATTTCAGCTAGCTTTTGGCCTAGAAGCAATTGCACCATATTAGTTCAACTCGGGTTCAGCAAGAGTGGGAAGTGTTCGTGTCACAGTGGCGATTGCTTCAGCAAACCTCTCTCGTCTCTCAATGTTAGAAGAAAGCAAGAGGTTAGCTTCACATGCTCTCCAATCCGAGCAACTTCGTCGCAAAGCGTGCCATGATCAAAATCTCCGAAAGCCGAAAATAAGCAAGGTTCCCTGGTGCTACTCTATCAAGCTAAGTATCTGAAGAAAGCTCCACTTAGTGGAGATAGACTTAGATGTTGTCATTTATGAACCGTTGGTGGCTCTTTATGGTGATATATATGAGGAGTAGCGGTTTGGTCATGTTATCTTGTACGTAGTCGTCTAGAGTGGGTCTATACACAGGGCACATCTTCACCATCCCGGCACATCTGAACCTCGACACCCCCATTGTACCTGTGAGTCCTAGGCTGAAGCTGAGTGTGCTGACACGCCAGAGTCTGTATCAGTCTTTGAGATAGTCGAGTCATATGTTCTGGTCTGCTGTTGTGTCTTGTTGTGTCTTAGTGAGCTCTGTTGATGTCTATTGTTTCCTTTCTGTTCAGTCTGTTTGAGTGAGATTCTCACGCACATTGCACTGAGGACCACCCACTCTAGAGAGCACGACACATTATCCGCGCTACAGTAAGCGAGCTTAGAGGCAGAGGTGGCGCCTTCACGCCACCTTTGTTATCTGCAAGATTATCGGCACCAGACCTAGCCGAGGGGAGGTGCGTGATCTCCTCCTGGCCCGCCTTTTAGCAGAGGGGAGGTGCGTAATCTCCTCCTGCCCACCTTTTAGCAGAGGTGGGCAAGATCATCAACGTTCAGCTTCTCGGGCGAGGCTACTATCAGATAGAGTTTGAGACTTCCGAGATGGTGTCCAAGGTCAATGTGATGAGCCCCCTGGCCATCGCTCATTCAGTAGTGGCGCCATGGATTTGGTCCGGCTACCGATGTTCTTGTCGAGGAGAACGACCTTCGGGAGGGTGTGGGTGTCTCTAACCAAAACATGTAGTGTAGGTATACCAGCTGCCGTGCGAGGTGTCTCCAAGATAGTCCCAATCTCTGAACCAATCCTAGAAAGGAGTGGGAAGTACTCTCTTCTTAGGCCTGGGAAGCAAATTGAGATGGGAACTACCTCGGATGAGTGGTAGTTAGCTCCGCCAGAATGTGGAGTATTCGGGCCTCCCAAATCAGTGCTTCATTTGTCGATAGATGGGCCATCTAGCGAAGGCCTGTCCATGGAAGAGGCCCATACCTTTGGCACAAACTCAGACCTCCTAAGGCGAGCCAAACACAGCTGACAGAGACACAAGGAGCTCAGGCAGGTTCATCCTCCGAGCTTGGTGCCCAGGCAGAGGAGGGATGGCAACAAGTCCGTGGTCATCGTCGCAGCGGGGCGGGCCTCTCTCTATGCTGCTAGTATGTGACGTCCCAGTCGAACAGTGTACTGAAAGAACGGGACACCTGGGTAGTCTGCAGAAGAGAAGGGGTCCCTCCAAAGCCACTCTCCAGGATCCCACTGTACTCGTGTCAGTGCACAACACTCCCAAGCCTACAGTCTCCAGTGTCCAGTCTCAAGAGCTGCTGGGTCAGGATCGATGACACAAGTCCTCCCACAGATGCCCACCACTCGGATCCTCTGAAAACAGCACTCTGCCACCTGCGGGGCCTCTACTGCAACTCGTTGTAAGCGTCCCTCACCCTGTAACTCGAAAAACAGGGATGGAACAGTCTTTGAGCAGGCCCGGACTTAGATGAGAACCTCCAGTCATGTGAAGGCTCCCATCCACCTGGGTGCTACTAGCTCGAGAGGTGTGAGCCACTCAGTTGGAACTGCCTCTGAGATGTCCTGGCACATGCTCTGCACCCCTCTCATGCCCTATAGCTGGAAACCCTGCAACTCCTCTGACAAGCCTGAAAACTCTAACCAGTCACCTAAAGAGCGCGTTGGACCCGCTGCCATGGGACCCCAGGAAACATGAGGCCGACTACCAACCAAATGGCCTCTCTGAGTGCTAACCATGGGGTTCCAAACAAGGGGCCGTCGTAGGCGCTCCTCCATGCAAGTAGACTGTCGCTGCTCCAGGCCTCGCCGCAAGTGCTCCCAAGATCAAAGCAAACTCATAGCGAAGCGGTCCTCCAGTCTCTTGCTCAAACCAACTCTGTGCATCTCTGTGAAGATCCATCTGGCCGAAGGTCGCCAGGGGCCTCTAGCCTGAGGCACCCTGGCACGAAGCCGCTATAGCAAGAACTCCTTCCAGGGCTCCTCACCTGGAAGAATTCCTCTGACTAAGAACTACCCAAGAAGGGCTCTGCTCTACTGTGCTGGGTCAATGATCCCAAGCCCTCCCTATGAACAAGGAAGAGTGATGACCTGCCAAGCCACTTTGGCCCAAGCTATCTCAGTGCCACGTCCTGACCAAAGGAAGTTCCTGATCAGCCTCTCTACCGGCTGATACAAGAACTCGAGAAGATCCAGCAAGAAGTGATGTACCACATAGTCGCCGCCAACACCTGGTTGGCCACTACTACTCTGCCAGCCAAAGAAGGTCGTGCTGAGCTCCAGTGTAACAACTTCGTCCTGATAGACAGGAGGAGGGGAGCAATCTGCTTCTCGAGAGACAAGTTCAAACCAACCTGACAGCCCAAGTACCGAACTACGGTCCTTGGGGGAATCCACCTAAAACCCTCTCCTGGCATCCAATCGAGCACAGGAGCACTACCAACCGAGAAAGCCACTGTCTTTCTCCAGTTGATCAGTGCGCCAAATGCACAACAGAAGGTCTCTAGAGCCTGCTCACGCCTATGAAGGTTGGCCTCATGTCCATCTAAGTACATGGCTGAGTCGTCAGCAAACTCAACGTCCAGTAGCTCATCTCACCGAATAGGGAGTGCTAAGCCCCGTAGACCAACCTACTGCGACACCAAAAACCTGCTCATCGCCTTAGCATAGAACAGAAAGAGGAAGGGAGCAAGAGGACAACCCTGTCTGACCGAACGTGTGGGCATGAAACGATCACCTCTACGTCCTATACAAAGCTGACACCCCTCTGATCCAAGCATCTGAGAAACCCATCCTGCGTAGAGTGCCCTCTAGAAAGTCCCAGTCAACTCTATCGTATGCCTTCTCAAAATCGAGAAGAAGAATCACCAGGTCCTCACCAAGGAGCCGCGCTAGGGCAGAAGCCTCCCAAAAAGTAAAGATGTTGTCAAGGATACTGCGCTCCTTGACAAAACATGTCGAAGTCCATGTATAAGGCTCTCTAGAAGTGGCTGGATCCTCAAACTCAGAGCCTTGGCAAGAATTTTGTAGGCTGAGTTGAGGATGGTGATGGGGCGCCACTGTCGAATCTCATCCAAGGAGCCACCCTCCTTGGGAATGAGGTAAATCAGACCCTCACTCATGCTGTCAGGCATCACTCCTGTGTGCAAGATGTACTGAAAAGCACTACAGAGATCTGGGCCAAGTAAGTCCCAATACACCAAGAAAAAACTCGGAGGCAACCCATCCTCACCTGGACAGCTACCACGGGGGAGGGCACTAAGAGCTGTGTGCAGCTCCTCAAGCTGAAGTGGCAGCTCAAGTCTCTGACGCATCTCCTCAGTCACAAGGCAAGGCATTTGTGCCCACACCTGCTCCCTGCATGCATCCTAACGCTCTAACTGAGCTCTGCAAACAGTAACTCACAATAAAAGTCAGTAGCAATTGCACGCATATCCTCGAGCTCAAAAGCAACTGACCCGTCAGGCCTCCTCAACTGACTGACCTTGGCATGCGAATGCCGAGTCGCATGCCGAGGTCCCACTGCCTCGAAGAAAGCACCAGTCACTTTGTCGCCCACCTATGTCCACTGAGATGCCTGTCGATGGAAAGCAAACTCATGTCGCCGCTCCTCTGTGCTAACAAGCTCCTGGCGAGCCTGCTGTAGCTGCTCCTCCAACCAAGGACTGTCTGGATGCTGCTCCTACATCCTCTACAACGAAGCAATGCCCCATCTGAGATGTTGCTCCTCCTCTCTTGCTGCAGCCCGGCGAGCCAAAGACTCCTGAAGAAAGAAACAACTAATCCGAGCTAGTCCTGAGGCCAATCTATCAGCAGGAGAATCTTGCCTGTCCAAGCTCTCTGTCCAGACAGCCTCTACTCGCTCTCTGAGTGTAGAGTTTAGCAAGACCCTCTCTGGGATGCGAAGCATCGTGCTCCCCCTCCTCTGCCTGTCTGCCACTGTGAGGATCACTGGTGCATGGTCCAAGAAGGAAGTCCCTGCCAGAATGCCAATTGTCCCTCCCAAGTCACTGAAATGGTCACTAGTGTAGAAGCGATCTATCCACGATAGATTCACTTCTCCCACTCTGCAGTCCGAATGAGAGAAGGCTAGGCTGTCTGGGGGCCTCACAAAACTAGAGTGCTACCACACATCCGAGACCCTCAGAGTCATACAAAACCTCTCTCAAGCTGCCAACTCAACTCCATGCACAGTAGCATGGCTACCACCAATCCTGTCAGAAGGGTCCTCCAACATGTTGAAGGCCCCCCCTATGCACCAGTGTCCTGCCTACGGCAGAGACTCAACTATTTGTGACCAAAACTCTGCTCATATACTCGCCACATTGGGCGCATAGATGTTCAAGAAGCTCACAAGGCAACCCTGAACCTACATAGTAATCCACTGAGCCCTGCCTGGCACAATAATTCCTCTGCCCACAATGGCCTGCTGCAAAGAATCGGCAATAGTCATACATACCCCACCCTGGATGCCTCCAGGTCCAAGAGAAGCTGACCAAAAAGTATCATATCGTCCACGCAAAAGCTGACCACAACATCTAATGCGGCTCTCACACAGATATAGCTCATGTAGCATAAGGAGATCTATCTCTCCTCCCACAAGGCAACGTTGAAGCTCCTGACGCAGTCGGCCCCGCTGACCCACCAAGTCCCTACACGTTCCATGAGACGATCCTCATGGGAAGCGAGAGAGAACACATGTTGCCGCAACAGCTAAACGTGCTATCTTCCAGGCTGGCTTGGATGGGGCGTAATCCGCATCCGAGCGTCCTCTAGATAGGCGTGACTGCAACGAGTGCATGGCCCAAGCCCAAGTAGAGCGAGCCGTCCGTAAAGGAACCTCCTCTGTCCAGGAGTCCCCATGAATGTGTACATAGCATGGCAAGCACTGCGTATCGGCAAAGAAGTAGACCACAATGTGTCTACATCCTGCTGTATCTGGAGGGGTCACCGCAAACTTGGCCAGTGGCCACAAAGTCTGAAGCATGTCTATAACTCCTAGTTCTCCCATGTGGTGAGAGAACTCTAGGACCTTTGTGTGTAACCACCCCAACACTGAGTCGAGAGTCCACTCAGTCTGGTCCCTGCCGCAAAGGGGAAAAGAGAAGCCAACCGCTGAGTCCAAGGCCTCTATCCCGCTAGCTGCAACGAACAGAACATGGACCCTAAAGCAAGCTGCCTCATGGTCTGTTGAGGGGTCGCCGAGAAAATGAGTGAAGTCGTAGTCGAAGAAGTCCCATCGGCACCGCATGTCGATGCTCGTCAGACCACGAGAGATAGCTGCAAAAGGAGACGTCTGTACCTGTAGAGGGGTCGCAAGAAAGGCTGTCCCTCTCTCGCCAAGCGACTCATAGCAAAGGCACTGCCAAGAGATCTCCTAGCAGCCGGAGATGGCCCTGCCCCTGGGTCAGCTGTGGAACTGGAGCGGGAGGGGGGGGAGTAGGAGCAGGGGGAAGAGGTGGAGAAGAGGGGGGGGGGGAAGCGGCAGGGGTAGAGGGGCGGGGGGAGGAGGCGGCGGGAGCAGGAGGCGGGGGGAAGGATGATGAGGAGGGGAGGAACTCTGGGGGGGGAGGGGTTGTCGAGGGTGAAGCTGAGGTGGGGGCTGGAGCAAGGACCTCATCCTGCTCAAGAGGACCGAAACGGTTCACCGTGGGAACCCACTGCTGTTGGGCAGGCGCCTGAGGACCACTCTGAGTGTCAGGCTGTCGCTGTGGCTCCTGCCGTCGTCGACTACGGACCTGCTGCCATCCCTCCTCCGCTGGAGCCCCAGGCTCGGAGGGAGGCTCTGCATGTGTGTGTTGTCTCTCTGCCTATGGCTACTGGTCAGCCCTTGCACGCTGGGACTGAGTCTGTGGTGTAGGTCGAGGCCTCCTCCGTGGACAGGCCTTCGCAAGATGGCCCATTTGTCGACAAATGAAGCACTGGTTCGGGAGGCCCGAATACTCCACGCTCTGTCTAAACCAACCCTCATTCACCCGAGGCAGAAGAATGACCTTCGGGAGCGTGTGAGTGTCCCTAACCAGAACGCGAACTGAGGGAATGTCGGCCGCCTTGGCAGCTACTGAGGCTGCCGTGCGAGGTGTCTCCAGGACAATCCCAATCGCTGAGCCTATCCTGGACAAAAGTGGTAAGTACTCCCTCCGCAAACCAGGAAAGCAGACGGAAATGGGAATGTCTGCCTCCTCTACCAGAACATCCGAAGCAAGGTCAAAGCCATGTCTCCACTGTCGAAAGTGGGCTCGAGCTGCTCAGATGGTCAATGGACTCATGGCGATGACCTTGGACGCCATCTCCGAGGTCTCAAACTCAATTTGATAGTAGTCTCGTCCGAGTATCTGTACGTCCAAGATCTTGCCTACCTCTGCAAGTAGGCGGGCCTGGAGAAGGTCACGCAGCTCTCCTCTGTTGGGTCGGGTACCGAGAATCTTGCAGATGACAAAAGTCGCCTGCAAGCGCTCTACCTTTGCGGCAAGGCTCGCTTGCTCTGTCGATGAAAGAGCAAGTCGAATGGTGGGCTCAGCGGGGTCGGGCGAGGGGGCTTCGGTAGAGTCCCTCTGCGGCGGAGCTGGAGCCTCCATCTATGTCTGTTGCTGAGTCGAAGAAGGCGGGAAGGACGCGAAGTTCCCAGCAGGCTGTGGGGACAGACTCTTGCGAGCAAAAAAAAAGGAGGCGGGGAGGAAGGCAATGCAAACGGGAGAACAAGGGGCGGGCGGGGGGGGGGGGGGGGTGTTGAGGCGTAGGGATCGGCTAAAGGGGCGGGTAGGGGTGGGGCAGCGGCGTGGGGGGGGGGGGGGGGGGGGGGGGGGATGCGAGGACAGCGGCGGTGTTAAGCGGGGGTAGGCAGCGGCGGGGGTAGGCAGCGGGGGTAGGCAGCGGCAGGGGTAACGGGGGGGCAGCGAGGGTAGGCAACGCCAGGGGCAGCGGGGGGTAGGCAGCGGCAGGGGCAACGGGGGGGTACCAAGGGTAGGCAGCGGCAAGGGCAGTGGGGGGGCAGTAGGCGGAGCTACGGGCAAGAGCAGTGCGCGGGCTGAGGCTGCGCGCAGGGGAGGGCTGAAAGCAGCACGCAAGGCAGGGGAGGGGATGGCGAGAGCAAGGGGGAGGGGAGGGGGGGGGGGGGGGGGGGGGGGGGGGGGAGCAGCAACGAGCCTCTCTCTCTTTGTAAGATTCAACCTCTCATGCTAAATAGTCCTAGGGATCTTCACCTGTATCCAACTAGATTACACGTGTTCTGGTAAAATTTTGGTAACATAACGGCCCCAAAACTCGCCTTGGACAAATTCCCCTGCTGGAACTCACTTCCAAGGACTTAAACCCTCTGTTTTCAGCCCAATAACAACAATTATAGCTCACTGTATTTAGTGGTTTTTACCCTGTTTTCAACCCTAAACAGTCCCAAAACTGTTGTCTAACAGTGGGGCACTGTTCCCAATGCTTCTGGCATCCATACGACTGCAACATAGTCCAATAACATGCATAACCAGTGCTGGAAATGCAGGTGAGATTTCACCTCACCGGTGCCTGCTTTCGAAGTAGCAATTAGCTACTCCTGTTCCTGCCCAAAGAGGTTCTTGCCTTGGCACAGAAGCATAAGACCACACAACTGTACATACGTCAAATGAAGAGCCCTCTTGTGGGGCATCACGTTACTGCACGTAGAGGAGAGAGAGCAATGTAGAGTGTGCAGGACATCACTTCTTGCACTACACTATACATGAGAGGGAAAGCTTGCACACAATAGCTCTTAACCTGTGACAGGTTCTCAATGAAGCATCCCCCGAGCATAAATCAAGCGCCCCCTCTTCTGCGCTTGACCTGTAATGCATCTATGAACAAATAGATGCAACAGGGGAAGAGTTCATGTAACCGGCCTGTTCAATCCAAAAAGGGCGGTAGACTTTACTTTAAACCTTGATTTAGCTTTCACCCATTATTAGTCGTCTATTTTACCTGTACTTTCAAGACACAACAAAGGGCAGAGGGATACAGGCTGCTAGATTGCACCTGTATGAGTAGACCGACACCAGATTGGCCCCTAACTTAGGCGCCCCTTTCGGTATTTCTTTATTGTTTAAAAGAGGGAATAAACGTTGTGGTTCCCTACAAGCTGCCCCGCACAAACTCGGCTGAATTTCCACTGTTCCGGCCTGATTTCGGCAGCATAACTGTACTAGGACACTTCACAGTCAGTATTCCCACGCATTGACTTACTTTCGCGACGCATACGGGCACTTTGCAAAACCTGGCGAGAATCTGCAGCACGCTGAATTCTCTGTTTTCAGCCCCGAAAATGCGCCAGATCGCCTCTTCAACGGTCCCCTTGCGTCCCCGAACCTCCTTGGGGTATTAGGGTCCGTTTAGGGCCAAAACCCTAAACCTGCAAAAATACACA
The DNA here is from genome assembly GCF_014529385.1 of Adiantum capillus-veneris. Classification (NCBI taxonomy): domain Eukaryota; kingdom Viridiplantae; phylum Streptophyta; class Polypodiopsida; order Polypodiales; family Pteridaceae; genus Adiantum; species Adiantum capillus-veneris. The sequence goes on from NC_140958.1 coordinate 114,111,570, forward strand.
GCAGGCTGTAATTTACTGTTTCGGGCTCCGTTTCGTGTGCCGGTCGCATCCGTAGCAAGTCCTCGAGCTCCCGCACCTGTAGGGCTACTTGCCCTTTGAATCGGACGAGATTTCGAGCGTGAAACCTCTCCGAATCACCTGTACCTGCGGGGGATTAGTCGCTAGCTAATCCAATACCTGTGCAAGAGGCTCTTGCCTCGGCAATCGCGCATGAACCCACACAACTGTACATTGGTCAAATGAAGAGCCCACTAGAGGGGCATAACATATTGCCAAAGGGGAGAGAGAGAAGGCAGTGCGTAGCGTGCAGGGCATCACTCCTGGCACCGCACTGTGCATAAGAGGGAAAGCAAGCACTCCATAGCTCTTAACCTGTGACAGAGACTTGCAAAATGAGCCTCCCAGCTATAAATCACGTTTTTGCCTTCTCTATAAGTAGTAAACTGGCCTCAGAGTGCCAAGTGTCACTCATTTGTGCATTTTCCCGCTTTAGACCCTCGGGTCTAAAAATATCTCACCTGTAGCCTCTGTTGACTTGGCCACAGAGTAACAAAATGATCCCCATGTCAAACTGCACGTAATGACGCGAAGACATTTTCAGGTCCCAAAATAGCAGTTCCCTACATTTTAGGAGATGCTGCCATTGTATCTTTCTAGGTCATCCGACCCTCTTTGTACACTGCGGCCACATCCAGAACTTAAATGTAGCCTCTGTAGCAAAGGATTCCACTTTGGCTAGTCAATGACCCCACTTGGCTAACCATAGTCCTTGTCCAACCTTAGTGCTCTCTTGCCCTCAGGCCTGGACTCCCTCTAGACAGTTCCACACTAGCTATGCAATGCAGGGCAGTTAGATTTCCCGAGGGGTGTTTCCAAAAAGTGAAAGTAAATAGATAATAAGAAAGAAATCAACAAAAAGGATAGATAGAAGTCACACGCTGGTGACAAGTTCCATGGCTACCAAAACTTGTGTATCGTTGAAAACGCTGCAAAAACTGCAAAACAGCCCTGTAAACATGCATCTGATGCCTTCCAATGCTGAAATGAGCTCTTTAGTCCTAGATAAAGTCATGGGAAGCTCAAAAATGCAGAGAAATGGCTGAAAATCAGAGTTATCAGCTTCCAAAACTGCTCCCAAAAGTCAATTACGAGTTTTGTTCTCCAAGACTTAGTAAATTGACCAAAACATGCCACTTGGCACTCATGCATGCAATTTCCCCGCATTGGGCTTCCCGCTTAAAAATCTCTCAACTGGTGCATCAGTTGACTTGCAGCAAAGTAATAAAATGTTCCCCTTGTCATTCTGAAGCTAATGACGCGGACAGATTTTGTGGCCCAAAATAGCAGTTCCCTAAATTTTAGGAAATGCTTCCATTGGACTCTCACTGGTCATCTAACCATCTTTCATCATTGGGACCACGTCCAAAAATACAATGTAGCCTAGTTCTCGGGTGATTTTCTTTGGATGACACCACCTTGGCACTGTGCCTCGATAGAGTTAATTTTCTAGTATCCACCAACTTATTAAGTGCGGCGAGGGGACCTAAATGAGTTTGAACTGAGCCTAGACACCCTTTTACTACTGAAATTCCAGAGCCGACCAACTTCCCATTTGCGGGTGAAACTATTGTTTTACACTGGCCATACAATGTCCGACCATTTGCAACTTCAAAAAGAGGGTCCCAAAAATTTAACAAAAATCATCGGAAAGAAACCAACAACTCAAGTTAGCAATTGCCACGTCCTCGTGACAGCTAACGTGGCCTGTAATACGGATTTCCACGATCTGCGTTGACGTGGCACGCCGTACGAACGCCTCTACGAATTGCACTGACGGATGCTGTCGTGGCATTTTGTACGGACAGCCCATGGGGCATTAGCTTTTGAAGATCATATGCTTTTAGACATGTAACTGTTTTTGATGGCCAAGGACCTTTATCAACGAACCACGGGCTCACTCTAGCATGCTTCCACGTGGAGATGCACAACAGTGTTTTTGGTGTTGTACTGAGTTGAAGTAATATAAAGAAATACCGAAAGGGGCGCCACTGTTTGGAGCCAGTGCTCTCTTGGGGTGGAACTTCGCCACTCCGTGCCTCATGTGCAGTGCATCTCTTTCAGTTCACTTGTTTTGAAGCGTCTAAAAGTCTGTTCAGTTTGTTCTTTTCCTTTGGCACGTGGTCCCCTCCCATTACATACAAACTATGCAAACTAGATGGAAAAGAGCTGAAGGTGCCAATAGCAAGGAAAAGGATTAAGTTGTTCAAGAATTGTGATTCAGAGATTGAGATTGAGGACCAAAGTGTGCACCAATAGATTGGCAGTGATGAAGAGGTTGACAAGGAAGAAGATTTAGAGACAGTGCTAAACCAAGAAGAGTTATAGTGGCACATGATGGAGGATGTGCAAGTTCAGAGATTGTGGATGTCGTGCTCCTTCGCATCCACAAGGAGAAACAAGGTTTTTGGTCAAAGATTGGGAAAAGTCTGTTTCAACTTCACCTTGATCGGGTTAGAAATTTAAGATAGCTGATTGAGAAGGGATTAAAAAGGGAATTTTTTGTTTTGATTTTGTCTAAAGATACTGTACAAGAGTTAGCTTGAAGGGATTTGCATATGTTAAGGATGAAGGCTTTTCTATATTACCACCTAGGACATGAATTTTTGCGTATTACTTTGGCTAGGCATTATCAGGTTATTTACTTTGGCTCTAATTAAATGGTCCGGTCTTAAGGGCTCTTGGAAAATGGCTTTGGTTAAAGGGGCCGTGGGACTTGGGGGGGGGGGGGGGGGGGGGGGGGGGAGGATTGTTGGCCACATAATAAGGGCCTAGATTGTTCAGAATGTATGTCGCCTCTTGCAATGCGATGATTGCAAGATATGCCCAACATGGCACTAACAAGGAAGCTTTGCATTGTTTTACCGTGTTACAAGGAAAGGCTTTTCACCATTGCTTGACAGAGCCATTGGAGAAACATGTTGTGCTTGGAAATGCTTTGTTCAATATGCATGCTAAATTAGTGGCCATGGCCTTGCAATGAGGCTGCCCAAGAGCACTAAGTGGCTTAGGGCCTAGAGATGAAGCTCATAGATCTTGCGCCAGGCAAAGGATGACCACGTGACCGCGTGTTGTAGCAACAAGATTTTGTCAATAGGCCATGGCGGATGTTTTCGGTACCATAAAAGCAGCTTTTTAAGCACGATGAGAGTCAGTCTTGCCACATCATCCAACAAGTTTTCCACACGATTTTCACCGCTATTTAAAGCAAGCACCACTTCTATAAAAAACCTTTTCAATAAGCAATATCAAGGGCTTCCACGCCGTAAGAAGGGGAGATTAAAACCAAAGAGCACGAGTCCAAGCCTCAAAGGAGCAAGATTTCAAGAGAAAGAAGGGAGAGAAAATCACCGAGCGTCCAAGGGCAAGGAGCAAGCTTTCAAAAGCACAAGCAAGACAGCAAGGTTTCAAAGAGGAGCAAGAGAGCGAGATTTCAAGGGCAAGCAAGAGATTGAGGCTTCAAGAACGAGCAAGCTTTCAAGAACCTTCAAGAACAAGCAATCTTCCATGAACCTTCAAGAACGACCAAGCTTCCAAGGGCTTTCAAGAGTCCGTCCTTCCAAGCTTAAAGTACCAAATATTTGGTTTTAGAAATTGTATTTCAAGCTTCGTGTATAAATTTAAGGATTATATTGTTGTACAAGTTTTTGTTTCAATAAAAGCATAGTATCTCAAACTCGCGTAGCAAGAGGCCCAATGTCTGTCCGCCGGCTAAAAGTGGGACATTTTCTCGAGCACGATTGGTTCCGCGCCCGGTCCCCTGTTTGCGTATTGCCTCTTTAACAATTCTCGTTTCTGGTTCGCAATCCTATTCCGCGTTCCATGTTTCTCTTGCCTTTGGAGCTTCTTTTCCTGGATATAGAAGAGACATGCACGGCATGATGCATGGGATATATGGGGGGATGATCAGCATGTATGGAGGAGGGATGGCGCCACATTTTGGCACTACTTTTGAAGCAAACCGCTAAACACTACTTCAAGCCATAGCCTATGACCAATTGACTCCTATTGAGGGTCGAAAGGATTATAATGATGGAGTTGAAACTTCAAAGTGTAAAGTTTGAGACTTCCAATGGCACTCCAAAAGAATTAAATGCAATGCGAAGGAGTTGGCTTACATTTCCTTTGCGGGGGGGGGGGGGGGCAGGGGTTGCCCATTTTCCACTCTCCTTGTGTCTCTTTAGTATTCTTGTGAGCATCATGATTAAGTAGACTTTGTGTTATTTACATAAAATAAGCATATTGCGATTTTCCGGGCACTCACAATTTTTTAGTTCAAGACATTAAAATGAATAGTGATAGGTTTAGAACTTGAAATGCTTACCTGCGTCAGCAATTATTGGTATCTTCGAAGCACTTGCACATATGAAACGAGCATTCATGGACATCTCAGGAGGCCTACATGTCAATGAAACAAAATAGCATTGTAGTGAGCCCAAAACAAAGAAAATGTTTTATCGAGCATATAAGAAGACATTCTAAACAAATAAATATGAAGCACTATCGAGTTTCTATATCTACAGCTCTCTTCATGTATATAATTTTACTGTTGACTTGTACAGCAATCTTTTGTTTTACAATTACAAGTCATGAATAGTTTCTTTTATTTTGCACCTTGGTTTGCAATATATAGAAAACCACCTTTGTCCTTTGTTTTGTGAATGTCACGTGCACATCTAACCCTATGTGCATGTGGACAAGCTACTTCATAACAAGAGTTCAGTTAGCCTAGCTTAGGAAGTGTTCTGGCACTTTTGTGAGTCTGTTCGCAGACCGTGCATGTCCAGGCACTTACAGTAGATGCATATCCTCTGGTTGCACACAGCATGATCATCAGCATTACCATCAGATTCCATCAGGAGTATATTACAGTGCACAGAACCTATTTTCCCTATTTTAGCCTTCTTTCACACATTTAAAAAAATAGTGAATTTGTTGGGGAAATGAGTAGGGCAATTCTGGTAAGTCACTATATAAGAAACCTAGCAGCAGGTACCATCTGAAGAGCACCTTCTCAGCAAGACCGGTAAGAGAACACAACGTTTTCAGCCACCAAAGACCAGCCAGCGTTTTTCAAATGCACATCAGCCCCAGCGTTTTTAAGCATTGCAGATCAGCCTGGCGTTAGCAGATTTCCAACAGTTTCCCTAGCGTTTTTGGAGTTGCATATCAACCCAAGCGTTTGCAGTTCCTTGACGACAAATCCCAGATTTGCATCAGCGTTTTTAGTTTCCAACAGTCAAGTTCCGTACCGCAACCCCTAAACCTTGCAAATCTCACCTTCCCGCAGCAGATCCTCGTCGCACGGTCAGATCAGCCAGCAGATTCAGCCCACTATCCGCAGATTTTAGCATCTGCGTTTTCAGCGCGTCTTCATCGTATCGTCATCATCGCCGTCGTCAAAAACATAGAGTCAGAATTCAGCAGATACAAGATTTGCAGATTTCAGCCCTTAGCGTTTTCAGTTTTCAGCCCACCGTCTCGTCGTCGACATCGTCGGCAAGTCCATTGCATTGTAGAGATTTGTGCAACCTATAGTAGACCGCTCTCGCCATAGAGAGTGGGACCTTTGGAGGAGGGTTTGACAATATTCTAGTGTCGTATTCTTCTCTCTCTATCTCTCAATCTCAGCACCTTCATTCACAGTGTTTATCCACTTTGTTTGTGATCACTTGCACTCTCTCATTAAAGGAACGGAAGGCTCTCCCTTCCGTAAGTAAAAGGAACCCTTGAGCACAATTCGGAGGACTCATCTTGAGCAAAGTTCAACATTCACTTCCAATGCATCTTAAAGTGAAAAGGAAAAAAAAAAACAAGTATCTTGCATCTTTCATCCTCCAAAGTGTTTAATGTGTGTGTGTGTGTGTGTGTGTGTGTGTGTGTGTGTGTGTGTGTGTGTGTGTGAAAGGAGGCTGTATACTGTGTATAAAAGAGACCTCTGGAGATGCCTAATAGCCTATCATCTAGAGGAAGTACAGCGTCACGTGCACATTTAACCCTATGTGTACGTGGACGAGCTACTTCAGGACATGGGTTCAGTTCAGTTCAGTCAGCCTAGATTAGGAAGTGATCTAGCACTTTCGTGAGTCTGTTCGCAGACCATGCATGTCTAGACACTTAGAACAGATGCATATCCTCTGGTTGCACACAGCATGACCATCAGATTACAGTCAGAACCCATCAGTAGCATCTTTACAGTGCATAGACCTATTTTCCCTATTTTAGCCATTTTAGCCATTTTTACAGTGCATAGACCTATTTTCCCTATTTTAGCCATTTTTCACTTATTATTTTTAAGTGACTTTTGTTGGGAACTAGGTAGGGCAAATTTGCAAGGAAGTATATAAGAAAACCCAGCGCTAGCACTTTCTGGTAGAAGAGGCAGCAGGAATTGTGTTCAACAGGCACCTTATCAGCACGAACCCCCCCCCGACAAGAGACCTAGCGTTGTCAGCCAAGACAAAGCCAGCGTTTTTCAGCATTGCAGATCCTCCAGTGTTTTGCATTGCAGATCAGCCCGACGACAGCAAGACACAGCAGATCAGCCATAGCGTTAGCAAATTTCCACAGCAGATCAGAATTCAACCCTAGCGTTTTTGCATCAGCATGGCGGATCAGCGTTTTGCAGATTCATCGCAACAAGATCACTTTTAGCACCAACGTTTTCAATTTTCAGCATCAAGACTCGGTAGAAGAACCCCCAAACCTCGTAGATCTCACCTTCTCGCAACAGATCCTCTCCGCACGGTCAGACCCCGCATGGTTTGCAGATTCAGCCCAGAAAACGCAGATTTCAGCATCTGCTGCGTTTTCAGCGCGTCATCTTGCATCATCGCCATCCACATCGTCACTGACATAGAGTCAAAATTCAGCATATAAAGATTTGCAGATTTCAGCCATTAGCATTTTCAGATTTCAGCCCGTCTCGTCGTTGTCGACATCGTCGGCAAGTCAGAGATTTATGCAATCAATAGTAGACCGCTCTCGCCATAGAGAGTGGGGCCTTCGGAGGAGGGTTTTGACAACATTCTGGTGTCATATTCTTCTCTTTCTATCTCTCAGTCTCAGCACCTTCATTCACAGTGTTTATGCACTTTGTTTGATTCCATTGCACTCTCTCACTAAAGGAACGGAAGGCTCTCCCTTCCGTAAGTAAAAGGAACCCTTGAGCACAGTTCGGAGCATTCATCTTGAGCAAAGTTCAACATTCACTTCCGCTGCACCTTACATTGGTATCAGAGCTTTGGCAGAGTTCTGTATCACTCAAGGAAAGAACCACAAGAAAAAAAAATTTGCTTGTTGCGGTCGCACGTAACCCAAGTCCTCTTGGGCGTGTCGTGTTTTTGAAGACTGACATGAAACCCAAGAAAGAAGGGCTTGTCCAGTCTCCCCTTGTTTCTCTTTTCAGTCGTTGAGAGCGGACCATGCTTTTAGCGGCCGGCCAATCGACGTCAGGTGGGAAAAAGCAACCTTGGTGTGAGCGCAAGGCCGCCAAGGGGTGCACCCGCGGGAAAGAGTAGAGCTCGCGTGGAGAAGATCCTTCTCTAACACAGATTGCAAGCGAAAGAAGAACCTCAAGAATCTCCAGAACTGCAAGAACTCAAGAACCTCAAGAACCTCAAGAACCCCAAGAACCCAAGACCCACAAGAACCCAAGTGCCTCGTGAACTTAAAAACCCAAGACTTCAATGGATGATCATCACCCGAAGCGGGAATGGATACTTCGCATGGAGGAGGTTTTTCCGACCCTCCCCCTTCCCCATCTACGCCAAGGATTGCACTAACTCCTATGGAGGCTTTTGACAAGATGATGATGGACAGAAAGTTAGAACGCGAAGCAAGGAAGTTAGAACGCGAAGAAAGAAAAGCAGAAATGGATCGCGAGCACCAAGAAAGAAAAGCAGAACGGGATCGCGAGCGCGAAGAAAGCTGGTTAGCCTGACTCTCTCAGTCTCTTCTTTTCCAAAGCACGACACACATGATTTGCATGATAATGATAAGCATGATGATTTGCATGATCAAGATTTGATTATTCACGAGCATGATGATTTGTAGGAAAAAGATGTGATTGTTTACAAGGATGATGGTTTAGTTGATGCTTTTTCTAGCGAAGCTAACCTCGTTGCAGATTCGATCCATCACGAAGAACCAATCTTGGCTTTCGAGTCGAGATCCAAAAAACCCTCACGGGAAGTATTATGTGTTGGATTGATAAGTCAACACGCATTGTTCGAGTGTTTCATTCGTGATGCTTTCTTGTATTTTAGTCACCGTCCATATGTGATCCCTTTTTACAGGCATGACATATTGTACGATGAACACGATTCACTCATGAATGAGCACGGATGTATGCGGATTACTCATGAAGAGATGAAAAGTTTGCACCCAAGGAATTCACATTCCATGTCTCTTCCTTGGCATGACACAGTATCAGAAAGAGCACAAGAAGGATTGAGCATCAAGCATCGGCATTTCCATTGTGTTTTGCCACAGTTGATTGATTTAGATCAGAAAGTCGAGATTCGACCCCATTGTTTGCGTGTGTTTGATATACGGTTTGGCACTCTGTCACTTTGTTCATCTGAATTGCATGCACAGTTTTTTTGAAGGAATAGTATTTTTCAGTCACTTTACATGGAATGGGTATTTTCATGTTTTTGTGTTGGAAGTGGTTTCAGGAATTTTCAGCCTCAGAGATTCTTGATGGATAGATGCATGACTATAGACGAAGTTGAAGCATCGAAGGAGCCACATAAGACTTTGTGTCGCTTTCAATGCGGCCCAAAGAAGCAAGCATTGTAGTGAAGTTCAAGTATCACATGACCCACATATCAGAGTGGGCCAATGAAGAGTCCTTTCCAGGATTCCAGACGCTGTTGGCGATCTCCCTCGATGCCATACAGTTCGGTACCAGTACCTCACTTTGAAAAGGAGGGATGTCACATGCACATCTAACCCAATGTGTACGTGGACAAGCTACTTCAGGACATGGGTTCAGTTCAGTTCAGTCAGCCTAGATTAGGAGGTGATCTGGCACTTTTGTGAGTCTGTTCGCAGACCGTGCATGTCCAGACACTTAGAATAGATGCATATCCTCTAGTTGCACACAACATGACCATCAGATTATAGTCACAACCCATCAGTAGCATTTTTACAGTGCATAGATCTATTTTCCCTATTTTAGCCATTTTTCACTTATTATTTTTAAGTGACTTTTGTTGGGAACTAGGTAGGGCAATTTTGCAAGGAAGTATATAAGAAAACCCAACACTAGCACTTTCTGGCAGAAGAGGCAGCAAGAACATTGTGTTCAACAGGCACCTCAGCAGGACCCCGCCGGGCAGGAGACCTAGCGTTTTCAGCGAAGACAAAGCCAGCGTTTTTCAGCATTACAAATCCTGCAGCGTTTTGCCTTGCAAATCAGCCAGGCGATAGCAAGACGCAGCAGATCAGCCATAGCGTTAGCAGATTTCCATAGCATATCAAAATTCAGCCCTAGCGTTTTTGCATCAGCATGGCAGATCAGCGTTTTGCAGATTCATCGCGAAAAGATCACTTTTAGCACCAGCATTTTCGGTTTTCAGCATCAAGACTCCGCAAAAGAACCTCCAAACCTCGTAGATCTCACCTTCCAGCAACAGATCCTCGCCGCACGGTCAGATCCCGCGTAGTTTGCAGATTCAGCACGAAAAACGCAGATTTCAGCATCTGCGTTTTCAGCGCGTCGTCGTTGCATTGTCGCCATCCACATCGTCACCAACATAGAGCCAGAATTCAGCAGATAAAGATTTGCAGATTTCAGCCATTAGCATTTTCAGATTTCAGCCCGTCTGGTCATCGTCAACATCGTCGGCAAGTCCAAGTATTGTAGAGACTTGTGCAATCAATAGTAGACTGCTCTTGCCATAGAGAGTGGGGCCTTTGGAGGAGGGTTTGACAACATTCTGGTGTCGTATTCTTCTCTCTCTATCTCTCAGTCTCAGCACCTTCATTCACAGTGTTTATCCACTTTCTTTGTGTCCATTGCACTCTCTCACTAAAGGAACGGAAGGCTCTCCCTTCCTTAAGTAAAAGGAACCCTTGAGCACAGTTCGGAGCACTCATCTTGAGCAAAGTTCAACATTCACTTCCGTTGCACCTTACATACAGAAGCATGATAACAAAGTAAGGGCTATGTGAACATCAAGGTGGCCTGTATGATGAATGTAGAATGAACTATTGGAGAGGTGCATAATGCAATCTGATGTGACCATGGTCCCGACTGAAAAGAATTGACGATCTCGCCCATGTGTGAAGAAAGGTGCAAAAACTATTTCCAAGGCTCAGCCCCAAGAAACAATCCACGTACTATGAGCTTGGCAAGCAATGACTTACTTTGCATCTCTAGATCAATAATCTCCAAGCCTCCCTCCTCTCTAGACAATATAACCGTGTTCCAATGACTCAGCCGTGTGTTAATAGAGCCACCTAAACCACCCCATAGACAGTTGCGCACTAGGCGTTTCAATCTTGCAGTGATGGCAGAGTGAAGAGTCGTGCAAGATGTGGTAAATCAAGCTATCACAAGAAGAACCTAATTGACCACAAGGGCTCTACCAACCAAAGACAAGTGCAAGGAAGACCAATGGCAAATTTTCATCCTGATAGACTATAAAACTGGTTGCTCAACTGATACATCAATGCCAACATGAAAACGCAAATATCTACAAGTTTACCCTCTGGGTAACCAAGTGAAATTATCATGCATACCCCAGTGAAAGTCCTCACCAACACCTAGAAAAAAACCAAACGACTTGTGCCAATTGATGAGTGCATGACTGGTCAAACAAAAGGTAGTGAGAGCATCCCGTAGACTGTCCAAGGTGTGGGTGTCATAGCATACAAAGAGCATACTGTCATCTATATACTTTTAATCCAACTAGTCTAGCGAGCAATCCACATGCATGGGTAAACCTCTCAAGTGTGGTGTCCTACAGTGCAAGAAGAGTGACATGGCCTAAGCAAAAAATAAAAAGAACAATGTTGCAAAGAGACATCCCTAGCGGACTGAACGAGACAGAGGAAAACTCCGTCCAATGTGGCCTATAATAGTGACAGCACTAACAACAATACAATATAATGCAGCTACACCCCTGATCCACTGTAAGGTGAAACCCATCCTCTGGATAGTGCCCTCTAGGAAACCCCAATCTACTCTTATCATAAGCCTTCTCAAAATTGAGAAGCATGATAGCTATCGGCTGTCCTGACTAGCGAGCCTACTCAAATGCATCATAAAATCTAAAAATGTTGTCGAAAATGCATCGATCCTGCACAAAACCTGTCTGAGAAGCATGTGCCATGGATGAGGTCCAACATAAAAGGTCTCAAATGCATACTAATCATGCGAGCAAAGATCTTATACAAGAAGACATGACAATGATCGGCCTCCAATCACACAGATGGACGATGCATCTCTATCTTTAGGTATAAGAGAAATGAGTCCCGAACACATAGTGGCGAGCATCTCTCGTGTGTCAAAAATTTGTTGTAAGCCAGGCAGCATAATGGGGTTGCGTACATCCCAAAACTGTAAAAAAAAATGTCGAGTCAACCAGTCTTCTCCACGACAAGGCATCATCGAGGCCATCAATTGCATCACGCATCTCCTACAAAGTGAAAGGGGCCAGTATAGTGTGACACCATAACCGCACGCTCAACATGAGACCAACCTCCTCTCTAGCATGCACAATATCATCAATCAGTTGATCTGCAGCAAACAAATGCTTGAAATAATTTGAAGCTATGTCAAAGACCTCAACAGGAACTGTGTAACCTATCTACATAATCTCATAAGGCCCTAATAGAAGTCCCCTTGAGATGCTCCCTAAAATGTGCAAAAAATCCTTATTCATCCTATTCCTTTGGATATCCATGTCGAAACTGAAGGATAAAAAGCGAATTCAAATTTCTCAGTCTAAATGTGACTAAGAGTCTCTCTAGTGTCAACCTCGCACTCACCCGGAAACTCATCTCTTGGAAACTCTTCAAGCTGAGAGCGAATACATCCTAACCTATCCTCTAACTCTCGCTCTTTGTGCAACACAGCTCGTTACCTCTCTGTAGCTTTCGTCGACAAGCCTGAGAAGATGCAGTGATGCATACTCGAGGATACACTAGTTCTGCTGGATCTGCAGAACTAGTGTATGACCAAACATCCTTAATTGTTTGAGACAAAGGACCATCGTGTAGCACCAAGTCAGCCGCAAAAAGAAATCTGTCCCAATCATCTCGCTCCTGTGGCGCAACAAATGACAAAGAAGGCGGATGAACTGCACACCAATTGTCAGAAGCTGGTGACGTGGCAAGGCGGGGTAAGGCCATTAACAACCAAAAGTTTGACTATTGGCCGAGTGGGGATAAAAACCCTAAAAGACTCCTAACATGAACATCGTCCAGCCCAACATCGCAAAATATGAAAATAACATTGTACGGACTACCCACAATTTGCATCAGAAGCTGACGCAGCATTGTCTACTCGATTTTAGGCGCCCAACTTGCTGATGTGTCCTTTTCGAGGCTCTCCAACTGAGACATGTCCACTTTGCCCATTTTGGTTTAATTTCCTAGTACCCACCAACTTATGAAGTCTCGCCTAGGGGCCTAAATGACTTTAACTGAGCCTAGCAACCCTTCAACTAGTCAGATTTCAATGCCAATCGGCTCAACCATCTCGTGGCTGCTTGGCCTTGACTCCTACACATGAAACTCTCGGCCAACAGGGAATACTTTCGACCAACAGGTGCGTTCTTGGAAGATCAAAGATAAAATCTATAGCAATATTTTCCCATGGCTTATACTTTCCGTAATTTGCCAAAAGGTCAAGTTTGACAGGCAAAAGGCACCAGGGTTATTACAACCACTGCCTATTTTAGATCTGAAATGGGAAAGTATTGCTATAGATTTTCTCTTCAATCTTCCAAGAACGCACACTCAAAGCTCTGATACCAATGTCAGGTGCAACGGAAGTGTTTAAGGATTTAGCTCGGATCTAGTACTCCGCACAAACACAAGGGACACTTTACTTCACTTGAAAGAATTACATTGAACTGAATGATACAAAGACACGAAAGAGAGAGAGAGAGAGAGAGAGAGAGAGAGAGAGAGAGAGAGAAGAGACGACACCGAATGTCGGGTCCCAAACCCTCAAGAGCCCCCTTGCTCTGTTGCCAAAGCAAGTACTTTCTTTATTCTTGCTCAATGCTCATACAATGACTAAATGCTGAGATGCTGATGCTAATGGGTACCGATGCTATTGATGTTGGGTACTATTAAAATATTGAAGGGTACTGAAGGTACTGATGGGTATTGAGGTACTGATCGAAACTGAGGGGTATTGAGGGGTACTGCAAGGTGTTCAGGTACAGTAGGGTACTGAGGGGTTCTGTGTCGGACGACAATGGCAAGGACTGCGGGGTACTGATGGGTTCTCTGTCACAAAAATACGGAAGCGTAAACTTACTTTTAATTGCAATTCATATACTCAAGAGAATTTGGTGAGGGAGAGAGAGTAGCTTGACACATCATTGGGGACCAAAAGATGGGCTGGTTCCCACCCATAAAGAGAATATCTTTAATACTACGGGAGAATTTTAACAAGCACAGGAACGGGGCATTGCCCGTCCTCTATTCTTCTGTGTTTTGATCTGACTATTGACTAAGAGAGTGTTTCCACTCTCTTTCTGCTAGGAGGACTTCCCCTCTTCTGCAAGTCTTGTGGGAAGCTCTCACAAGGAGAGTATCTTCCACAGCTTGTCGGAAGCTCTCTCAACAGAGAGTCTATCTTCCGCTATGTGTTGCCCTTCATGCGCAATCATTCATGCATCAAACTCCAGAGAGAAACAAGCAAAATGCACGAACATTTGCTGGCTGTAATTTTCTGCACATAACCAGAAATTCTTACCTGTGCGCGCTCCTACACCAAAATGGAGACCTTCGCGATGGAATCGCACCAAACCTTGCGCAGATGTAGGATAGGTAGGGAGGAGTGAACTTCTATGAGTGCTCTGCTGAAAACAGCCCTAATCAAGGTGATTAGGGGCTGAAAACAGAGAATTTACAGCCACCGCACTCTACAGAGAGAGTGCCTGCTGCAACTTCTCGCGACGAATCTTCTTCAAAAGGTGGCTATGACTATGAGAGCCCTTGCTCTAAACAATGGGAGCACGAGGCAACCACATATGTCGCAAGGGGCTGCTCTCAAGCTTCAATGGAGGGCTCTAACGCATAGAGCACGCTCACATTTTGGGGGGGGAGGGGGGGGATGCACTGCCAACCTGTGAAGAGGGGGAGAGGCTGTACTTTTATAGACTCCAACAGGAAGGGGGGGGCGCTAGGAGATGAGGGAGGGTGAGAGAGCAAGAGACAGTGAGATTGCATGGGAAAGTGGGCCACTTGGCACACTTTCTCATTAATAACTCTAACCCTTCAACTTTTACATTAATAAAATTTTAAAAGTTCCTAAGCTATTAATGAAATGTGCAATTTAACTCACAACTGCACACATGAATGCTATTTCTGAAAACGTTAGCTACTCCCCACCACAATGCCGTACCAGCACTACTCCGGCATTACTTGTTCATACTTGTCCGACCATTTGGTCCGGCACAAATAAATTAACTGACTTATCCTAAGGCCTTTAAAAATAATAATGGGCCTTAGGGTCACTGTCCTAAGGTCCCATCTCATTCTTGTGCTCGCACTGACGCGCGTAAATTTCTGAGCCAGAAACCTGAAGCTATTGTCTACCCCTTATTGAAGGCCCGATTTCCCAATCACCAAGGCTTCAGGGTATATTTCTGCTAGCATCCCTGCTACAGTGTTCTATGCCGCATTCGGGCACACCTGAGGCCCTAGAATTACTAGTTCTATTCTAATGTGCACACAACTAAATAAATATATTTTTTCTAATACAAAAATTAATTATCTACAAAAAATGACATAGTTACATCCCACTTGGTTCTAAACAGTTGACCTTAACTGTAGAGCGTCAAAATAACTCTGCAGGATGTCTGGGTTATCCTTGAGATTTGACTCAGTCATCGACTTTGCATCTAAAGGAAAGTAATTCTTGAACTTGACTAAATACTTTCGATGTAGTCTCCCAGACTTTAGATGTCTCTTTGAGTGGTATATGATCTGTTCTGGTTGAAGGATTTTCCCAATCTCTTGGACTTCTGGAGGATCTTCTTGTACTGGAACCACGGAAGGAGAACCAACATATGGCCAGAGGAGACTAGCATGAAAAGCATTATGGATGCGCCAATGAGAAGGCAAATCCAATCTAAAAGTCACTTCATTGACTTTATCTGTAATCTTGAAAGCGCCGTAAATTCTATGGAAAAGTTTAACAACATTCCCTTTTCCGACCTGCTTTTTCAATCTAGCTTTCTCAAACTTAAGTAGGACATATTGTCCTTTCTCAAGATTGAGATTCCTTCTTTGCTTGTCTGCTTTTCTCTTCTGCGACTCTTGAGTACGAAGAATTTGCTTGTTTTACTTGTTGATAGGCAGTATCAATATCACGCATTGTCACAAGACGGGCACCACGTGCCAATACAAAAGAACAGACTGAACAGACTTTTAGCACTTTAATAACAACTGAACTGAAAGAGAGAGAGAGAGAGAGAGAGAGAGAGAGAGAGAGAGAGCACATGCGACACAGTGGCGGAATTCCACCCCGCAGAGTATTGGCCCCAAACCTTGGCACCCCTTTCGGTGTTTCTTTATATTACTTGAACTCAATACAATGCCGGTACTCGAGCTCTGCACCTTCTTACTAAAGCGTGCCAGAGAATGAGCCCTAGCCTCATATTTAAAGGCCCTAGGCCCAAAAGCAGTTTACGTGAAAAGTATTCAAACTCAAAAGCAACTAGCTCAAAAGCTTGCGCTCAAAATCAGCCAACGTAAATCATGGAAATCCGTACAGGCTGCCAAGTCAGCACAGTCAACATGAAATGCGGAAATCCGTACAGTTCTGCAACATCAATAGTCATTGGAAAATCCGGAGATCCGTACAGTTGCCACATCATGAACCTCTCCGCGTGAGTGTGTGGCCTTGCTTTATTTTAATGCCTTTATGTCACTTGGGCCCTATCGGACGGGGTCCCATAGGTTGGTGGGAACTTCAACTCCTCCTGCTTCTTAGGGTATAAACTTTAAGCCCCTCAGCCGGGATCTGCACAGTGGCTCCGTTCTTCAGTGGCTTGAAACTTCAATAGTTTGTGACATCCCCCCTTCTTGAAAGAAAGTAATCATCCACGGTTACAAAATATCTGCAAAACAACTCAAGTTAGCTCAAAAAATTTCCGAGGGTCATTTCGAGGGACAAGCCGAGGGACAATTAGTTTGCTCTTTTTGTTAAGGATTTGGCTTCTCCTTTCGGCTCTTTTGATCAAGGAGTTGGCGATCAAGGAGTTTGCTTCTCCTTTGTCCAGATCAGAACTCTTGATATTCCGACATAGTAAAATTAGCCATTACACCCAGACCGAACTGATCTTCCACGGGTGTCTTGATGCACTAAAATTACATACCCAAGCAATCTCATCCAATTAGGAATGTTCAGTGGTTGGCACATCACAATGCAACACAAATGCTCACATATGCATGTTACAAGACACAATGAACAGCGCCGTTGAGCACTCCCCCGAGACAAACGATCTGCGGTATGAAGCTACTCAACAACTACCTCGTCACTCCCCCCATAAATAACCTAAAAAGATCCGGGCAATGAGCTCAGAGGACTATACAACCAAACGCTCCCCACACTACAGTCTGCGTCGCTTGGAGGTTTTAAGCATACAACCAAACGCTCTCCAAACATCGGTCTGCATCATTCGGAGGTTTTCTAGCATACAACAGAACACTTCCCAGACATCAGCTTGTGTCGTTCCGAGGTTTTCAAACATATAACGAAACGCTCCCAAGACATCGGCTTGCGTTGTTCCGAGGTTCAAACAATACCAAAACAGTATTTCTCAATTCTCCACCCGGGAGTAAAATCACCAATCAATGAAACCAGCATTAAAAACTAAAGTCAAATTCAAATCGGCACCAAGACAGGTTTAAAACAGATAGCATCCATTTTAAACAAATTTCAAACAAAACTTTCTCAAACAATGTTCAAAAGCATCTAACTATAAAACAACTAGAAGTTAATTCAAGGCTTTGTTCCAACAACCGAACTTTGAGGATGACTGGCTTGCCCTTCTGTATCATGGTGATGGTTCGGTTCCGAACCTGGAGAGTCACATCATTCTTGTCGTGCCAGGGCATGCCCAAGAGAACGTCGCAATTGCCCAACTTCATAATGTGGAAATCGGCTTTTCCATGATAATCTTGGAGTCACTCGAAGAGCACCAATGAGCAGTACCACTTTCTGAGTTTGCCCCGTGGCTAGATCAGCTTCAATTTCTCCACCCTCTGCATCATAATCAAAGTGCATCTACTTCAAGAATTCTGGATGGATGAAGTTCTTTGTAGCTCCGGGGTCAAAGAAAATAAGAGCTTTGAAGCCGTTGACTTTGCCATATGCTTGACACAATTCATTTGTACTTTTCAAGGCGTATCCATAGATATCAGGGACTAGTCCAATAGCGGGTCTAGCTCTCCTGGCAGGAGGTGGCCCTGAGGATGGTTCTATCGTGGGAGCAGAAGGTTGCTCTGAAGACGTCAAGGCTCCTTCAAGACATGTAGTAAATGTATGTCCTGTTTAAAAACATCCGAAGCATCGGCCTTCTTGTAAAAGGGTTTCTTGTTGACGCTATGTCAGACGAGGCCTTTGAGGTTGGGTGTCACGAGACTCTCGAGAATCTGTTCGTTGCTGTCGAGAGTTGTGGTTAGTGGCCGGAGGTTCTTCTGTGGTAAACTCCAACTTTCCCTTCATCAGTTTGTAGCCGACCGCGGCATGGTCCATAAGCTCTTGCATGGTGGAGACTTGCTTGGAGAGACAATATTCCTGCAATGGTGATGATAGTCCAATGGTGCATCGCTCGCATTGGGCCTCCAAGGGAACGAACCTAAAGAAGGACACCGGAAGGTACACGTCGAGAAACCTTTGGTTATAGTCGTCCATGGTTTTGGTGGCAAGCATTTTCAAGTTGCCCCACTCTGCCAAAATCTGGACTTCAAACATAGAAGTCATGTAACTGCGTGCAAAAACTGTCTTGAAAGCTTGCCATTTCCTTGGAGCATGCGAATGGCTTTCTTCATCAAGTAGCCATCCCTAATGGAATAATCCGCTAATATCTCCCCTTTCTGTATTCAATTGAATACATCTGCAAAATTTGTTCTGTGGCGTACTGACCGACCATATCCTCGAAGTTCCTATGATGTATCGCAGAAATAGCCAAAACCAAGGCTTTCGGGACAAAGTATTTGCCACCAAATTCTTTTGTCCCTGCACATGGACAATCCGGAAGTAAAAATGTGACAAGATGTTTGCCCACCGCATCTGGTTGTTTTCCGATAGCTGCTTCCGTGACAAGAAGTAGCGTAAACTCCCATCATCTGTGAAAATTGTAAAATCGGCTCCGAGTAGGTAATGTCGCACTGAATAAGAACATGGATAGCCGCCAAAAGCTCTTTCTCACATATCTGTACTGTCAATCCCAGCCCTCATAGGCAATGACATTAGCATTCTTGCATTAAGACCGCATCCAGACTACGACCACAAGTATCACAATATACTTCAAACGACTTCTGCAAATCTGGCAAAGCCAAAAACTGGTCCTGTAGTCAAATTTTGTTTCAATTCCTAAAAGACATACACTTCTGTGGGTCCCCACGAGAAAGGGACTCCTTTCTGTGTCAAGATATGCAAAGGGGAAGCAACCTCTGCAAACTTTCGAATGAACCGCCTGTAGTACGAACACAATCCCAAGAAGCTTCTAACTTCATGAACATTCTTCAAATCGGGCCAATCACGGATAGTCTCTATCTTGGCCGGATCCATTTGCACTCCTGCTGCTGACACAATGTGTCCCAAAAGTGTATCTCTGGTAGGAAAAATTCACTTTTCTTCACATTAATCAATAACTTGTGATCTCGTAATGCCTGAAAGACCTGAAGCAGATCTCTATGTTCTGCCTCATTCTTGGAGAAAACAATGATATCGTCAAAGAAAGTGGCAACAAATAGTCTATACTCTCGAAAGATCCTGTCCATCATCCGATTAAATGTCGCAGGAGCATTGGTTAAGCCAAAAGGCATCACCAAAAACTCAAATAACCCAAAAGTCGTCCGAAAGGCTGTCTTGTAGACGTCTCCCGATGCGATTCGGATCTCATGATATCCACTCTTCAAATCAATCCTACTAATGTCACGTGACACATCCAACGCTATGTGTCCGTGGACAAACTACAGCACGACCAGGGTTCAGTCAGTCAAGTCAATCTAGAATAGGAAGTGATCTGGCACTTTTGTGAGTATGTTCGCAGACCGTGCATGACCAGACACTTGGAATAGATGCATATCCTCTGGTTGCACACAGCATGATCATTAGCATTCCCATCAGAATCCATCAAGGGAATTTTCCAGAGCATTAAACCTATTTTCCCTATTTTTGACATTTTTCACTTATTTATTAAGTGACTTTTGTTGGAAACTAGGTAGGGCAATTTTGCTAAGATAATATATAAGCAAACCAGAGCTAGCACTTTCTGGCAAAAGAGGCAACACGAGCATTGCTCAACAAGCCGATTCTCAAGCAAGAACAAAGACCCCTTCAACCTAGCGTTTTCAACAAGAGGACTCCAACGTTTTCCAAGACCTGCACTTAGCGTTTCTCAACAACAAACTTAGCGTTTTTCTCAGCCTTGCCCTGGCGATTCTGCAGCAGCAATACAGCCAGCACTTCAGCATTTTTGCAGCTGCGATCTCAGCCCTAGGACAGCATTTTTCAGCAGGCTAATTCAGCAAGGATAAAGAAGGCAGCACCTCAACGTTTTACGGGTAGCAAGGCAGCGTTTTTGCACATGCTGTCCAGCGTTTTCAAGCCACAAGAAACAGCATTTTCAGCCATAGAGAGCAGCGTTTTTGCAACAGCAGCAAGTCCGATTCAAGCACTCAGTTTTCAGCCCTAGTCTCGTCCTCGTCGTCCACACCGTCGACGTCGACATAGCAAGCATTTAGATTTGCATCAGCCATTGTACCCGATTGTGCAATCAATAGTAGACCACTCTCGCCATCAAGAGTGGGGCCCTTGGAGGAGGGTTTGACAACATCTCTGGTGTTGTATTCTCTTCTCTCTCTATCTCTCAGTCTCATGCACTTTCACGCAGAGTGTTCATTCACTTTGTTTGTGTCCACTGCACTCTCTCATTAAAGAACGGAAGGCTCTCCCTTCCCTAAGAACAAGAAACCTTGAGCACAGTTCGGAGCACTCATCTTGAGCAAAGTTCAACATTCACTTCCGCTGCACCTTACAGCTAAAGCACGAGGATCCCTGTAATCTGTCGAGTATATCATCGATCCTAGGAATCGAAAATCTGTTCTTGATGGTGATTTTGTTGAGAGCTCTATTATCGATGGACATTCTCCAAGATCCGTCTTTCTTCAAAACCAACAACACTGGAGAGCAATACGGTGAAGTACTAGGCTGGACAAGACCCATTTCCAAGAGGTCTTTCACTTGGTTCATAATCTCTTCGTTCTGTGCTCGGCTCACACAGTAAGGTGGCCGGTCCGGTGGTGTGCTTCCAATTATCAGATCAATAGTATGATCTTCAAGACGAGCAGATGGTAACTCGCCTAGCAAGCCCTCTAAAAAAAAGCAATCTGCATGAGTGTGGAGAAAATCTTGCAGGTCAAAACATATCGACCTTCATCCATCGTTCAGTTCTCTCCCAAAGAGTGAGTAAAGAAATTGAAGTTCATCAAGTACAATCTCTGAGCCCTTCATTTGTCAAAGTCGTTTTCTCGGCCCGGTAGTCAACCACGGCATTGTTCTTGTGGTACCAAGGGATTTCGAGTAGAACGTCACAACCTTCCAAGGCAATTACGTAAAACTCCTCGTGCCCTAAACACCCCTGTCATTGCAAACAAAGTTTGCCAATGCTCGGTGTAATAGCAGTATCCCGTCCGGGTGACACTCGAACTACCTCCACCTACGGCCTCAGCCTAACAGACGTAATTCCAAATCGAGCCGCCAATTCAAGAAGTTGGCTTTGGCTCCTTCAAAACAGCTTCCTGATCTTTCCCTGAGTGTCACGTGACACATCCAACCCTATGTGTCCGTGGACAAGCTACAGCATGATCAGGGTTCAATCCAATCAAGTCAGTCTAGATTTAGAAGTGATCTGGCACTTTTGTAAGTCTATTCGTAGTCCGTGCATGTCCAGACACTTAGTGTAGATACATATCCTCTGGTTGCACACAGCATGATCATAAGCATTCCCATCAGAATCCATTAGAATCAGTTAGGGAAATTTTCGAATGCATTTAGCCTATTTTTCACATTTTTCACTTATTAAATTAAGTGACTTTTGTTGGAAAGTAGGTAGGGCAAATTGAGTAAGAAAATATATAAGCAAACCAAGGTTAGCACTGAACAGCAGATGAGCAAGGAGAACAGCAGGCTTCAACGACAGGTTCCCTCTCTCTCAGCAAGACTCCCCCAGCACCTTTGGGCGATTTCCCTCACACAGGTACCCTAGCGTTTTTCATCATCGCCATCAGCTTTCCCCCCTTGGCGTTTTTCAGCAGACACCTGACCGCATTCTCCCCTTGCACCTAGCGTTTTACATCATCGCCGGCAGGCCTGTTCTCTTGGCGTTTTCAGCATTGACCCGCAGCAGATAAAGCAGCGTTTTCAGCACCAAAACACAGCAGTGACATCAGCGTTTTAAGCAACCAAAACTGCGTTTTTCAGCAGCATAAAAACAGCCCCGAAATTCAGCATTTCATTTGCAGCAGATTTCAGCAGTGAGCGTTTTTGGACAGCAAATAAAAACATTCAGTTTTCAGCCCTATTGTCGGCCTCGCCATCCCCGTCCTCATCGTCGACATAGTCTAGACTTGCATCAATTTCTGCATCATCATTGTATGAAACCGGCCTGTTTAATCCAAAAAGGGCGGTAGACTTTAACTTAAACCTTATTTGCTTTCACCCATTTAATTTGTCGTCCACTTTACCTGTACTTTCAAGACACAACAAAGGGGAGAGGGATACAGGCTGCTAGATTGCACCTATATGAGTAGACCGACACCAGATTGGCCCGTAACTTGGGCGCCCCTTTCGGTATTTCTTTATTGTTCAAAAGAGGGAATAAACACTGTGGTTCCCTACAAGCTGCCCTGCACAAACTCGGCTGAATTTCCACTGTTCCGGCCCGATTTCAGCAGCATAACTGTACTAGGATACTTCACAGTCAGTATTCCGACGCATTGACTGACTTTCCCGACTCATACGGGCACTTTGCAAAACCTGGCGAGAATCTGCAGCACGCTGAATTCTCTGTTTTCAGCCCCAAAAATGGAGAACAAATGCTTTATATGTGAGCAGCCTGGCCACATTGCTTACAACTGTCCTACAAAGAAAAGGCCAGCTGATTCTAATGACAAGGAAGACAGGAAAGGAAAGAAGCCCATGGCTGGTCTAGTGCCAGATATGGTGGGCGACAAGCCAAATTCAGATGCAAGTGAGCTTTGCAGAGCATGGGGAAAGGTCAGGGATCAAACAGTGCTTATCTTCTTTGATCCAGGTGCCAAAGCCAACTTCATTTCCCCATAATTGGCTTCAAAGTTGGGAATCAGACCTGAAGAGATGGGGTATAGAGCAGAGGCAGGTTTGGCATGTCCTGGCCGTACAGAGGCTGTGACACCCATCATTGGAAAGTTGCGCCTACATATCGAGTCCTATGTAGATGCTGAAGAATTTTACATCATGCCACTGGACAGATGTGATGTGTTGTTAGGTATTCCTTGGTTATTTCGTGTACACGGAATCATGGATGCCTACAACAAAAAGATCACTGTACAGAGCAAGGGAAAGACTTACATTCTGGATGTAAAGCTTAAAGGGGAGTCTATTCCCACTGTATCAGCTTCTGCTATTACTTCTGTAATGAAAAAGCATCTTTCTGCGTACTTGGTTTTTGCACATGAAGTGTCAGATTGTGATGAATCAAATTTATCTGTGCTAGATAAAGAAAGGTCAATGTTTTTACAACAGTGTAGTGACTGTTTTTCCGATTCATTACCGTCTCAATTACCGCCAAAGAGACCCGAGGACCATGCGATAGATTTGGTGCCAGGCAGTAGCCCACCAAATAAGCCTCCGTACAGGGTTAGTGCGGCTCGGCAGAAAGAGATAATGGGCCAAGTACAGGAGTTGTTAGAAAAGGGGCTGATTCAGCCCAGTTCATCTCCATTCTGTTCTCCAGTGTTGTTGGTGCAGAAAAAGGATGGCTCATGGCGTATGTGCACCGACTACCGTGCACTGAACAAGAATACCATCAAGAATAGGTTCCCTATACCTAGAATTGATGATATTATGGACAAATTAGGAGAGCAGCTATGTTTAGCAGGATAGATCTAAAGAGTGGGTACCATCAGATACGCATTAGATCAGAGGATGTGCACAAGACTGCTTTTAGAACAACGTTTGGCCTTTACGAATTTTTAGTGATGCCCTTTGGTCTCACAAATGCTCCTGCTACCTTCAATAGGATGATAAACAAAATTTTCCGTCCACACCAGCAGTTTGTTGGTACATTCTTTGATGACATGATAGTCTACTCAAAGAATGAAGAGGAGAATAGGCATCACTTGGCCATTGTGTTCAAAGAGCTACGCAGTCATAGGTTGCTCATCAATGCAAAGAAAAGTGAATTTTTTCTGGAAGAGATCCACTTTTTGGGACACATTGTCTCAAAGGATGGTGTCAGAATGGATCCTGCAAAAGTTGAAGCGATCAAGTCCTGGCCAGATTTGAAGACGATGCATGATGTCCGAAGCTTCTTGGGACTATGCTCCTATTACAGAAGGTTTATCCGAAATTTCGCTGAGATTGCTTCACCTTTACATGCTCTTCAAAAGAAGGCAGTCACCTTTAGATGGACACAGAAAGAGATTTCAGCTTTTAATCTCTTAAAAGAAAAGATGACTTCAGATCCAGTCATTGTGTTTCCAGATCTTAGGAAGTCATTTGTGGTCCAGTGTGATGCCTGTGGTAGTAGCATTGGTGTAGTGCTAATGCTAGATGGCAGGGTAGTAGCCTATGAGAGCAGAATTTTGCAAGGGCCAGAGATGACCATGCAGGTCTATGAGAAAGAGTTACTAGCTGTGATTCATGCGCTCTTAAGTTGGAAACACTACCTGCTAGGTGCAGATTTCGTTGTCCAAACGGACCATCAGACCTTGCGATACTTCTTGACACAGACAAAGTTATCTGAGAAGCATATGCGATGGGAAAATATCTTGTCCATGTTCCATTTTCAGATTGTGCATGTGGAAGGCAAGAAGAACGTTGTGGCTGATGCCTTGTCAAGGAAGCCACAAATTTCAGCTGTGTCAATTCCTTATCATCATGAACTTGATGATATGAGAGAACAGTATGCAAATGATGAAGATTTTGCAAGGGTCTTCGAGCAGTTAATGGATGGACAACGTCATGAACACTATCTTCTCAAAGATGGGTTCATGATGATGCATGGCAGATTGTGTGTCACAAAGCCATTGCGACGCAAAGTTATGGAAGAGAGTCATGTCCCACCGTATGCAGGGCACCGTGGTATCGATGCTACAGTTAAAGCGGTTGAGACATTCTTCTACTGGCCTACATTGAGAAGAGATGTGGATGCCTTTGTGCGAGAATGCCTAATATGCCAAAAGGTCAAGTTTGACAGGCAAAAGGCACCAGGGTTATTGCAACCACTACCTATTCCAGACAAACCATGGGAGAGTATTGCTATGGATTTTATCTTTGATCTTCCAAGAACGCAGACAGGAAACGATGGTATTTGGACCATTATTTGCAGATTTAGCAAACAGGCTCATTTTATTCCTGTCAGGAAGAAGATAAAACCAGATCAGATGGCACGCTTGTTTATGAGCAATATTTTCAAGTATCATGGCATGCCACAGTCGATTGTTAGCGATCCTGATCCACGCATGACAAGTTTGTTCTGGAGAGGCTTGTTTGAGAATATGGGCACAACGCTCAAATTCTCTTCGTCATTTCATCCTCAAACAGATGGGCAGTCAGAAGAGGCAAATTCTATTGTCCTAGATTTGCTAAAGTGCTACGTGTCAGAGCATAAAGGAAAGTGGGAGCAGTATTTGCCATTGGTGGAGTATGCATACAATAATACAGTGCATTCATCAACTGGCAAGGCACCTTTTGAGATAGTTGAAGGTGGCAAGAAAGTTCCTCCCATACTGTATACAAAGGACAAGATATTTGAGGCAGATAAGTATGTTTTGGATATGGATGAAATGTACAAGAAGGTCAAAGTGGCCTTAGAAAAGACTCGGGCAAAGCAAAAGAAAGCAGCTGATCGTCACCGTCGTGAAGTGGTATATTCACTTGGTGATTGGGTGCTTTTATGATTTGAAAAGCCAAGGTTAAAGAAGATGAAGGGCAAGGAAAGACTGTTTCCAAAGCTCAGCATGCGTTACTATGGGCCTTTTCAAGTGTGCGACATAATCAGTGATGTTGCATATAGGTTGAAATTGCCTGACAGTTGGGAAGATTCATAATGTGTTTCATGTGAGTCTTCTCAGACCGTATGTGGGTGATGTGCCAGAAGATATGCCAGCTGAAGATCAGCCGGAAGTCGAGGAACTTGACGAGATCTTGGTCCCCGAACAGATTTTGGCACACAAAGAAAGGAAAGTGAAAGGCAAGGTTGTAGGCGTTACTTGGTAAAGTTCAGAAACTATCCACCAATGAATGCTAAGTGGATGGAAGAAGGTGAACTTGCAGAGTCACCAACTGTGTTATCACTTTACCTTGAAGCCTTCGATTTGCAACCTACCTTGACCCCTTGAGTTTCAACGCTACATGGATTGTCAGTGTGACAATGGCTTCTGAAACAAATGATGTACATGGTATTTAAAGTGAGCTCAAATGAAATACCTGTTACATGAATGTTAGAGCTGTACAGATTGTCAGTTTGGCAATTGCTCTTATGGAATGTCCAAAAGTTTGGTTAGTGCTATAGAAGTGAGTATTTCTTGTCAGTTTGTGAAGGATACACTAATTGCTTCTACTAAAGGGTACATGTGTAACTGCATTCTTAAACTGTCGGTTTGGGTATGCTCGAAAGTGTTACGGGATCCAACGTGTACTATAAGACAGTGGCAAAATGTGTAGCTACCATTTTGTCATTGGAAAGTTAGTGACTCAAAGCAATGGCAGAGTGCGCAGCTACCACTATGCCATTGGGACAGGGTTCACACGCAGGCAATACATGTGTCGACAAGGTGTTGAATACACTAGGGTTGACAATGAGTATGTATGTGTCGTACATGTGTCGACAGGTGTTGAATACATCAATGTTGATTGTAAGCATGTACGACATAGATGCAAACGAGGACGTTTGAGATTTCAAGAGGAGGGTATGTCACCAGCGTGTGACTACTATCTATCCTTTTTGCTGATTTCTTTCTTATTATTGATTTACTTTCACTTCTTGGAAACACCCCTCGGGAAATCTAACTGCCCTGCATTGCATAGCTAGTGTGGAACTGTCCAGAGGGAGTCCAGGCTTGAGGGCAAGAGAGCACTAAGGTTGGACAAAGACTATGGTTAGCCAAAGTGGGGTCATTGACTAGCCAAAGTGGAATCCTTTGCTACAGAGGCTACATTTCAGTTTTGGGTGTGGCTGCAATGTACAAAGGGGGTCAGATGACCTAGAAAGATACAATGGCAGCATCTCCTAAAATTTAGGGAACTGCTATTTTGGGACCTGAAAATGTGTTTGCGTCATTACCTCCGGAATGACAAGGGGAACATTTTCTTACTCTGCTGTGAAGTCAACTGGGCAACCGGTTGGGAGATTTTTAGGCAGGAACCCCGAAACGGGAAAATGCTTGTAAATGTGCCAAGTGGCACCTTCTGGTGCACTTTCCTCATGCAACAAGAAGTGGCACTGATTTTTAAGCTGGGAGAGGCTCATTTTCAGCTTCTGTCACAGGTTAAGAGCTATGGAGTGCTTGCTTTCCCTCCTATGTACAGTGCGGTGCCAGGAGTGATGCCCTGCACGCTACGCACTGTCCTCTCTCCCCCCTATGGCAGTATGTTATGCCCCACTAGTGGGCTCTTCATTTGACCAATGTACAGTTGTGTGGGTTCATGCGCGATTGCCGAGGCAAGAGCCTCTTGCACAGGTACTGGATTAGCTAGCGGCTAATCTCCCGCAAGTATAGGTGATTCGGAGAGGTTTCACGCTCGAAATCTCGTCCGATTCAAAGGGCAAGTAGCCCTACAGGTGCGGGAGCTCGAGGACTTGCTACGGATGCGACCGGCACGCGAAACGGAGCCCAAAACAGTAAATTACAGCCTGCTGTGTATTTTTGCAGGTTTAGGGTTTTGGCCCTAAACGGACCCTAATACCCCTAGGAGGTTCGGGGACGCAAGGGGACCGTTGTACAGGTGATCTCCTCAGGACCTTCTTTTGCTCTTCTGACTTGCGAGGAAAACGTCTTTTCCATTTCTTCGCTGGTCCCTTTTCTGATTCAGCCGTAACTTTATCTTTCCCTGCGTTGGCTGACTCCTGAGTCCCTTTAGGAGCCTCATTGGGAAGGTGCTTCTTGGCTGAATTTTTCTTGCCTGATCCTACCTTGACGCCAGTGTTAAATTCACAATCTTCTCCCTTGAGCAAACCATTGCCAGTGTTTGCTACCTCGATGAGCTGCGTCAAAGTAGTGACTTTTGTCTTCGTACAGTACTTTCTAAATCCTTTGGGTAGGCCACAACAGTATTTTTCAATCTGTTCTGTCAATGGCACAAACCTATAGGAAGTTACTACAAGTAGAGCTTTCCAAAACTTCCGATTGTAATCATCTAGATTCTTGCAAGTAGAAGCATTAAGCTCGTGCCATTTTGTCATGACATCTGCTTCAAAGTCATCAGATAACCATGCTGCTGCAAAAATCTGCTTGAAGTAAATCCATGTGGACGGAGCTTGCCCTTGCAACAATAAAGTTGTCCACCATTGTCCCGCATTCCCTGTCAAGAAAGTGGCTGCCTTGCGGACCTTTGAAGTCTCTGTAAAGTTTCCCCCTGCATAGGCCTTGTCAAACTATTGGAGGAATGAGAGAGCCTTCTTCCTGTCATCAAACCCTGTAAAGGTCGTGAATGTCACACCTTTGCCACCTTCTTTGTACGGAGTTGGCTTCTCCAGCGGCGTTAAATTGTCATATGAAAGTGACTGAAACATGGGAACACTGTTAGGGTTCATTTGTGTTCCCTGACCGCAATTAAGTTGACCTGGAAATGCCATATTTGGCTGCTGATTTGTAATTCCAGCCATACCAAAATTTGCCTGTGGCATCCCAAATTGGCCCTGAGTGCTTTGAAATCCTGGTAGCATGCCCGTGACACCATACATGGGGTTAGGCATCATCGTTTGAGCACCCCCAAACACTGTTCCTGGCGTGTAAAACTGATTTCCAGGTGCATGACCGGCCATGCTCTGGAATACCGATCCACCTCCAAAATAACCAAGGTGTACTGAAGGTGGTGGGAAGACCTGTTGCATAGCCTATAGGTTGCTTCCCTGCCCATTAGAACCAGCTATAGGCTGCTGAAAAGTGGCTGGCTGAACTGGTACAGCTTGAAAAACTCGCATCTCAACCACCTGTTCTTGCACCTTAGGCACAGGTTGTGGAGACTGCATGTTCTCCGTCAAGTGTACAGGTGTTTCCATTGACTGTGCAGTATGAATCACCTGTGCTCGAGCCTTAACAGGCTTTTGAATATGATCCAATGACCCAACTTGCTGAGACGGAACAGAAGGTTGCAGAAAGGCTAAAAACCTCGGGTTCTGCATTACTTGTGTGAACATAGCCACAGCCGTAGCCAACTGGGTCCTGAATATATCATCATTCGTCTGTGGTGGTCTTGAGGACTCACCCCTGTGAAGAGGAAACCTCTTCAGTCACATCATCTGGTCTGTCAGCCATAATTGCAATTCCTTGTGTCTGGTCTATGATCCCCTGTGTCTTCAAGCCCAAACTGACCAAGGCTCACTTCTATGGGAAAAAATGATTTAATCCCGTCGATGGAACCATGAAACCGGCCTGTTTAATCCAAAAAGGGCAGTAGACTTTAACTTAAATCTTATTTGCTTTCACCCATTTAATTTGTCGTCCACTTTACCTATACTTTCAAGACACAACAAAGGGGAGAGGGATACAGGCTGCTAGATTGCACCTGTATGAGTAGACCGACACCAGATTGGCCCCTAACTTAGGCGCCCCTTTCAGTATTTCTTTATTGTTCAAAAGAGGGAATAAACACTGTGGTTCCCTACAAGCTGCCCCGCACAAACTCGGCTGAATTTCCACTGTTCCGGTCCGATTTCAGCAGCATAACTATACTAGGATACTTCACAGTCAGTATTCCCACGCATTGACTGACTTTCCCGACGCATACGGGCACTTTGCAAAACCTGGCGAGAATCTGCAGCACGCTGCATTCTCTGTTTTCAGCCCCGAAAATGCGCCAGATCACCTGTACAGCGGTCCCCTTGCGTCCCCGAACCTCCTGGGGATATTAGGGTCCGTTTAGGGCCAAAACCCTAAACCTGCAAAAATACACAGCAGGCTGTAATTTACTGTTTCGGGCTCCGTTTCGCGTGCCGGTCGCATCCGTAGCAAGTCCTCAAGCTCCCGCACCTGTAGGGCTACTTGCCCTTTGAATCGAACGAGATTTCGAGTGTGAAACCTCTCCGAATCACCTGTACCTGCGGGGGATTAGCCGCTAGCTAATCCAATACCTGTGCAAGAGGCTCTTGCCTCGGCAATCACGCATGAACCCACAACCCTGTACATTGGTCAAATGAAGAGCCCACTAGTGGGGCATAACATACTGCCATAGGGGAGAGAGAGGGCAGTGCGTAGCGTGCAGAGCATCACTCCGGGCACCGCACTGTACATAGGAGGGAAAGCAAGCACTCCATAGCTCTTAACCTGTGACAGAAGCATGAGGAAAGTGCACCAGAAGGTGCCACTTGGCACATTTACAAGCATTTTCCTGTTTCGGGGTTGCCGCCTAAAAATCTCCCAACCGGTTTCCCAGTTGACTTCACAGCAGAGTAAGAAAATGTTTCCCTTGTCATTCCGGAGGTAATGACGCAAACACATTTTCAGGTCCCAAAATAGCAGTTCCCTAAATTTTAGGAGATGCTGCCATTGTATCTTTCTAGGTCATCTGAACCCCTTTGTACACTGCAGCCACACCCAAAACTGAAATGTAGCCTCTGTAGCAAAGGATTCCACTTTGGCTAGTCAATGACCCCACTTTGGCTAACCATAGTCTTTGTCCAACCTTAGTGCTCTCTTGCCCTCAAGCCTGGACTCCCTCTGGACAGTTCCACACTAGCTATGCAATGCAGGGCAATTAGATTTCCCGAGGGGTGTTTCCAAGAAGTGAAAGTAAATCAATAATAAGAAAGAAATCAGCAAAAAGGATAGATAGTAGTCACACGCTGGTGACATTTACCAGTTTGTGCAATCAATCGTAGACCACTCTCGCCAACGAGAGTGGGGCCTTCGGAGGAGGGTTTTACAACAGTTTCTGGTATCGTATTCTCTTCTCTCTATCTCTCAGTCTCATTCACTTGCACGCACAGTGTCCACTCACTTTGTTCGTGATCATTGAACTCTCTCATTAAGAGCGGAAGGCTCTACCTTCCAAAAGAACGAAAAGGAACCTTGAGCACAGTTCGGAGCACTCATCTTGCGCAAAGCGCAAACATTCATTCCGTTGCACCTAACATGGTATCATAGCTTTGGCAGTGTTCTGTATCACTCAAGGAAAGAACCACAAGAATCACAAGAATTTTTTTTGTTTGTTGCGGTCGCACGAACCAAAGTTCGCTTCGGCGTGTCAATTCCTAATCTTGTTTTTGAAGAGTGACAGGAATTCCAGGAAAGAAGGGCTTGTCCAACCTCCCCTTGTGCCTCTTTTCACTCATTGAGAGCGAACCGTGCACTTAGCGGCCGGCCACTCGACGTGAGGTAGGAAAAAGCAACCTTGGTGTGAGCGCAAGGCAGCCAAGGGGTACGCTTGCGGAAAGGAGTAGAACTCGGGTGAAGAGAAGATCCTTCTCAAACACAAATTGCAAGCGAAAGAAAACCTCAAGACCCTCAAGAACCTCAAGACCCCAACAAGAACGCAAGTTCCTCGTGAACTTAAGAACCAAAGATCATAGTGCATGGTCATCACCCGAGGCGAAATGGATACTTCGCATACAGGTGGTGAGCATGAGAGAGGCGACGAAGAGTTCTCTCCACCAAGAGATTTTTCCGACCCTCCCCCTTCGCCATCTACGCCACAAGTTGTACCAACTTCCATGGAGACGATGGTCAAGTCGATGTTGGACATGATGGCCCAACAACAAGAAGCCAATCGCGAAGCGACTCGCCTTGCGATGGCACAACAAGAAGCGAATCGAGTTGCATTGGCACAACAAGAAGCAAATCGCATTGCTTTAGAACGCGAGCGCGATGAACGAAAAAAAAAAAAAAGCACAAAGAAAGGAGGAACGGGAAGCTCAAAAAGCGGCCTTGAAGGCCGAGCGTGAAGCTCAAAGAGTGGCCTTGGAGGCCGAGCATGAAGCTCAAAGAGTGGCCTTGGAGGTCGAGCGTGAGGCTCAAAGAGAACTACGCACTCAAGAATTGGTTCGACAAGTACTTGCCTCGAAGTCCGACCAGCCAAGGATCGTGGGAGTTCCTCAAGTGGCGCAAGCCACGATGCGGATTCCAACAATCCAGTCACAGAGAAGTTGACTTTCAGAAAGTATGATGGTAAGATGGATGCTATGGTTATTCATTCTTGGTTGCATCAATCTAATGCTTATTTTGCGACAACTAAGAAGACAGAGAATAGCAAGGTTTTGACGGCAGCAATGTACCTTGCTGGTGATGCCATCAATTGGTACCACGCATGGCAAGAGGCACAATTAGCCCCGCACCTAGAGGAAGCCGACGAATTCACGCCCCTTTCCTTCAATTGGGCTGATTTCCAAGACAAGCTCAAGGTGCGGTTTATGCCACCTCAGTACCTCGCACGATTGAAGGATGATTGGCGCGCTCTCAAGCAA
This sequence comes from Adiantum capillus-veneris, assembly GCF_014529385.1. NCBI lineage: Eukaryota > Viridiplantae > Streptophyta > Polypodiopsida > Polypodiales > Pteridaceae > Adiantum > Adiantum capillus-veneris. The sequence continues at coordinate 114,143,936 of NC_140958.1, forward strand.
AATGGTATGCCGGTTATGTCTTTTTCTAATCATGTTTTGCAGCTAGGTACCCAATTATGCAAGTCGGATAATGAGCGCAAAGAGGCATTCCTTTATGGATTGGACAAGTATATCAAGTACGATGTCAAGGTGCTCGATCCAATCGATCTCCACAAAGCGGTAGCGATTGCTCTCACGCAGGAGATGAAGCAGAACAAGGGAAAGCCTAAGGAGAAAAAGACTTCCACAAGTACCTCGCAGACTTCTCAGAATGGTAAGAACGGTAAGAATGGTAAGAACGATAACTCTGCTAACTAATCTTTCAACAGTCTCTCAGAAAAGAATTCTTCCAATGAACCTAAGGATAAGGCTAAAAGGTAGCACAAGGAATTGTAGGAGGATACATCACGTCGGAAGAGCAAAGCACTTATTCTAAGGAAGGTCGTTGTTTTCATTGTCACATTAAGGGTCACATAAAAAGAACATGTCCTAAGCTTGAATCGAATGAATCTGTCCGTGCAAGGCACCGAAAATCACGAACGTCCGTATTGCTGCTACGTGGCACAACCCTCGCCATTTCCGGTGTTGATCGTACGTAGCCGCCACATCATCATTCAGCCTGTTCTTCCCCGGGACTGTCCATGCTTTGGGGGGGAGGTGTGTGTCTACACAGGCTACCACGTCACCACTTTGTGACAGCTTGTGTGAGTCGAGGTGGAATGGATAGTACTCTCCACTTCATGCGGCAGCTTATGTGCTTGACCCTGCGTTTCAGGGAAGGCGTCAAGAGACCGACAAGGAGGTGAGCAAAGGATGGCGGCTTGCATTGGAGCACCTTGAGCCTAGCAGTGACACTAGGCGCAAGATTAGAGACGAGCCACTCAACTACAGGCAAAAGAAGGGCTCCTATGGATGTGTAGATGCACAGGTTGATCGCAACAAGATTGGCTCGGTTTTGTGGTGGGAGGACTACGGAGGAGATGGCCCACATTTGCAGCGCTTGGTTGTTCGTGTCCTTAGCCAAGCATGTACCACTAGTTGCTTGGAGCAACTATGGAGTGTGTACAGCCACATTGCCTCTAAGAAGAGGAATCGCCTTGGGGTCCAGAGGGCCAATGATTTGGTGTTTGTGAGCGCTAACTTGTGCATGCTTGCCAAGAGCGTCACACACAAGGCAGATCCCTTCACTGAGTGGGAGATGGCACAAGAGAATCCATCTATGGCCGAGACACTTTTGGAGGATCTAGAGGAGGACTTCGAGCCTCAATGAGAGCCTCACGAGGCCTCATATGTCACTCACGACCTCGACTACGACGACGATATGGAGATTCAGCAGGCGAGCACTTCTTGAGTTTGATGATCATTGATCACTCTCGAGTATAGAGTCTACCTACTACCTAGCTCTTTGTACTTTTTGTTATCCTTGAGGCTTGCCTTTTTGAGCCCTTGTGGCATGCACTTTTCATTTTGTATCCATCGATGTTTTATTAGCACATTTGCGCCTATATGACTCGTGCTCTTTGGTCTATTTAGTGTAGATTTGTGGTCAAAGTGATGCTCTATGTGTGTGGCATGTGTGTAGGTCAAAAAATGCCAGAAAAACTCTTCTTTTTTTTTGTCGTTTCGACCCCGTCCCCGTTCTCGATCGCAACCCCCCGTCCCATGTAACTATAAGTTCCCCTCTTCTGCAAGTCTTGTGGGAAGCTCTCACAAGGAGAGTCTATCTTCCACACAGCTTGTCGGAAGCTCTCTCGACAGAAAGTCTTATCTTCCACTTTGTGTTGCACTTCATGTACAATTATTCATGCATCAAACTCAAAAGAGAAACAAGCAAAATGCACGCACATATGCTTGCTAAAATTTTCTACACATAACCAGAAAATATTACCTATGCGCGCTTCTACGCCGAAACGGAGACAACCTTCACGATGGAATCGCACCAAACCTTGCGTAGACGTAGGGTAGATAGAGAGGAGTGAAATTCTATGAGTGCTCCGTTGAAAACAGCTCTAATTGAGGTGATTAGGAGCTGAAAATAGAGAATTTACGGCCACCACACTCTACGGAGAGAGTGCCTCACTCTACGGAGAGTGCCTGCTACAACTTCTCGCAACGAATCTTCTTCAAAAGGTGGCTATGACTGTGAGAGCCCTTGTTCTAGACAATGGGAGTACGAGGCAACCACATATGTCGCAAAGGGCTGCTCTCAAGCTTCAATGGAGGGCACTAACGCGTAGAGCATGCTCACATTGGAGGGGGAAGGGGGGGGTGCACTACCAACCTGTGAAGAGGGGGGAGAGGATGTACCTTTATAGACTCGAGCAGGAAGGGGGACGCTAGGAGATGAGGGAGAGTGAGAGCAAGAGAGTGAGATTGCATGGGAAAGTGGGCCACTTGGCACACTCTCATTTAATAATTCTAACCCTTCAACTTTCACATTTAAAAAGTTTAAAAGTTCCTAAGCTATTAATAAAATGTGCAATTTAACTCACAACTGCACACATGAACGCTATTTATGAATACGTTAGCTGCTCCCCAGCATAATGCCATATCGGCACTACTCTGACATTACCTGTTCGCACTTGTCCAGCCATTTGGTCCGGCACAAATAATTTAACTGATTTATCATAAGGCCTTTATAAATAATTATGGGCCTTAGGGTCACTGTTCTAAGAACCCACTCTCATTCCTGTGCTCGCACTGACGCGCATAATTTTCTGAGCCTCAAATCTGAGGGTACTGTCTATCCTTTATTGAAGGCCCGATTTCCCAATCACTAGGGCTTCAGGGTATATTTCTGCTAGGGCCCCCCCTAAGGTGTTCTATGCCGCATTCGGGCACACCTGAGGTCCTAGAACTACTAGTTCTATTCTAAATTGCACACAACTAAATAAATAATTATTGTTTGATAAAGAAATTAATTATTTACAAAAACTGACATTGTTACATTCTGTGTCGATGACGACGAGAAGATACTGATGGGTTCTGTGTCGACGACAATGACGACGACGACGAGGTACTGATGGTTTCTATGTCGACGAGATGACGATGACGAAGACGACGAGGTACTCATGGGTTCTATGTCGACGACAATGACAAGGACGACAACAATGTCAACAACGGGGCTAATGGGCTGAAATCTGAAAACGCTTCTGCTCCACTACACCGGGATACTGCTGGCGAAGAGGGAGAGGCTAAGAGTCGATGGCTGATGCAAGGCGCTGATGCAAACTGCAAAAACGCTGCTGGCTGATCTTAAAAACACAGGTGCAAGCTTGCACAAACGCTGGTCTTGCGGTGCTGCTGAGAAGGGCTCTACGGGTGGATACTGCTGCTTCTGCTGCCTCTTCTGGTGTCTAGCGCTGCCCATAGGCTGCCTTTACAGGTTACTTGAAAGCTGGTCGTGCAGTCACAAATCAGCCTCCAAGACCAAGGAATAAATAGTGAAAATAGCTTATTAACAAATAAAATGCTAAGAGGTGGTTCACACGGCAAAATGCCTATCTGCTGAAATGTGGTATTGTGCAAGAGAGGGTATGCAACGCATGTGGCTCTAATACCAATGTCACGTGCAACAGGTGCAGCAGAAGCGTTAGGATTTAGCTCAGATCTAATACTCCGCACAAACACAAGGCACACTTTAATAAATTGAATGATGTAAGAGGCGGTTCACACGCGGTAATTTGCCTACATGCTCAAATGCGGTACTATGCAAGAGAGGGTACGCAACTATGAGCGGCCTCGGCATGCACGTCCTGCTAGAGGCTCACAAAGGTACCAGGCTAGGTCCTAAGCTAATGACTCATGCTAGACTGTAGCAGACGCATGTCCATGTAGCGCAAGTGAAGTGCACACATGACACTCTACAATTACACATGCAACAAAATGACACCATCTAGTGATGACATGTCTCCAACAAAGGGTTGCCACGGGCCTATAAAAGAACCTTCTCAAATAACTTCGAATCATCTTCATAGAGGAAGCATAAAACATGTGTGTGGGCTACCTAAGCACTTGATCTGGATATCCAAACAGTCAAGCAAGAAACAAATACGAATTCAAGGACGTTGACTGTGGCGCTTCAAGGCAACTCGTGTACAAAACCATCTCGCTCTGAGATCTTCACAATCTTCCACTTTATTTTGTCAGTTCAAGTCAAGCTAGTTTTGAAGTGCTAATCAAAGCATGCAGAGGTTGGTGGTTTATTGTCTACTTTCCACCCGCTTTAAATACCGTAAAAGTAGCTGAATCGGCATATGCACTGCTAAACATAGAAATATCCACACAAAAGAAAACTGGTTAAAACTTCGGCACATGAATTCTCTCTCTCTCTCTCTCTCTCTCTCTCTCTCTCTCTCTCACGTTAAGAAACCAAAGTCGGGCTTGCCGAGAAGAGAAGCAGAGAGTGCATATCCAGAAATGAAGCCTGCATCGAAACCCGCATTCTGGATGATGACAGCAGAGAGGGCGTCATAGCATCCAGGCATGAGCACGACCCCATTCTCTTGGATGAGCTTGTGGAACCTTGTGGGAGAGCTTGCAAGTCCATTTGTGGCACTCGCCCTCACGCAAAAGGGCGACTTGACAACGGGCTGCAAGCTGAATCTGCTACCATTCAGTCCTCTGCTGACCACATTCTCTGTCTTCAACGAGGGCATTATGCTCGCACACACTACAGAGGCCGCCATCTCTCTCTCTCTCTCTCGTCCTAAAAACCCACAGTGTGAGAGTCTCGACTGCATGGATTGAAATTTGGAATTTATCCACTTTAGATTCTTGTGGAATTTTTGTCTTTCCAAAAATGGTACTATACTATACTATTCAACTATATTGGCTCAAATCCAATTCTCTCTCTCATTCTCCACCGAGATTCCCTCCCCCCCCTCCCCCAAACCTGCCTTCTTTATAAGGGAAGTATGTGCCATTTCCCCCAACTTGCCAGCCCCGTTTTCATGTGATTATTTACGTCCTTTGTATTCGGCACTTTCTTATGATATTGATCATTCGTTCGCGTCCCTCACTCTCGTGTCCCTCTTGCGTTCAGTTTTCAAGTTGCGTTCTGTACATGCGTTTGCTTGCCTGCAGGTCCCGTCTGCATCGCAGGTGAGCCGGCGCGGCCCCTTTTCCGCGACGCCCCGAACGAGGGCGTCACACTTGGTATCAGAGCTTCGGCTCGAGTCCCCGCCGACCCGACGTCGGCCCGTGGCCCGTGGTTGTCACCACGTTTTCGGCCCGTCTACCTCGTTTTTCCACGTTTTCTCTGCGTTCTCGGCCCGTTTTGCCCCGTTTCACCACGTCCCTTGAGTGATTCCCCCGTTTTGCCCCGTTCCTTGCATTTTCTCCACGTTCCCTACAGTTTTTCACCGTTTTGCCTCGTTTGATCCGCGTTTCGCCCCGTTTTCACCGCATCCTCCGCATTCTTGGCCCGTTTTGCCCCGTTTTGACGCGTTTCTCCACGTTCCCCATCGTTTTTCAACGTTTTATCTCGTTTTGCCCCGTCTTACACCGTTTGGGACCGGTTTTCATCGTTTTGGACCCCGTTTTGCGCTGTTTCACAGTTTTTCAACGTTTTCAAGCCGTTTTCCCGCAGTTTTTCAATTTTTTGATATTTTTGAATTTCTCTCGGCTCCGGCCACAACAGCACCCCAATGGCGGTAAATCAAGAAGATGACGAAGGATACAGGACGGAACATGAACCGCAAAGAGCCCCGAAGAAGAACAAAGAGAAGAAGCCGCGACCAGACCACCAAGACTCAATGGAAGAAAAACTGGAGGCACGCATCATGGCCTCCGTAGAACACCAAATCAACGTGATGTCCGTCAATCTGAGCGACCTACTGCAAACACAGCTAGGCCACCGATACGAAGACCGCCCGGGTCCTAGTAAAGTCAACACGCGGCGAAACACACAAAGACGACCGCGACCCAAAGACGAAGATTATCAGGACGATCAAAGTGAAAGACGCTACTACAGCCATGACAGACATCTAGAAGACGAAAACACACTGGGAAAATTCAAACCCAGTCCCCCAGAGAAGTACAAAGGCAACCGCACCTCACTAGAACTCAACAAGTGGTTCAGCGAGGTAGAAGACTACATGCAGTGGAACAACATAGGCAGACGCAGATATATGCAAGTGGCCAAAACCTTTCTGGCCGACGACGCCTATGTATGGTTCCTCACTGAACAGCAATCAAAGCGCTGGGAGGACTGGGAGGACCTACAAAGAGACATGCTCAGCTACTTTGTCCCAGAGAATGAGGGCAACAAAATCAAAGATTCGTGGCGCGATCTACGCCAGGACGGCCACATATCAGAATACATTGTCAAATACCGTCGACTCATGCTCCAACTTCCATTGATGCACATAGCAGACACGCTACATGGGTTCCTGTACGGCCTTAAGCCCTGGGCCCGTCGCAAGGTAGAGAAGCAGAATCCCAACACCTGGGAAGTGGCCACCAACATGGCCGAAAAGCTACGAGACACAAACTCAACCCCAGGTGTCACTACAAACAACCCTCGCCCCAACAATTTTGCCCCTAATAACTGGCCTAACCCACCCGCCAGGCGAAGCCGCGAATTTATACCCAATAACAAGAGCAACAAACCCCGCTCACCACCACGCAGCTCTTTGGCGAGCAATTCCTACAGCACCACGTCTAGCAGTTTCGCCCCCAATACTTACAAGGGCAACAATAACAACCCGCACCCCGATCGCACCTGGTGCAGTGACTGCAAGATTGCTCATGGCCCCTACTACGCTTATGTACGCAAGCGCAATCAAGCAGCCTCCTCATCTAGCAGGGTCAACACCCTCCAAGTAGAAGAACCACCCTCCCCCCCCCTCGAATAAGAGTCGAAGATCCGGCTAGCCCTGTGGCTAACCAGCAACCCCGGATTGGAGCAGTTTCCCTCCACCCACAATGCATGGCAGCAGCAATAACGGACATTCAGAACTTATATGTCCAAGCTACAATTGGATCCCAGCAGCAATGGATCATGGTAGACTTAGGCACCACACACAATTTTCTTTCGCCACAATGTGCCGCGCGCCTGGGCCTACGTCTCACCACCGTCAATGAAACGACAGTCAAATTTGCCAAGGGAAAGGATAACAATGTCAAGGCAGCTCATCAAGTCAGGATCGAGATGGGTGAATTCACATGTCGACTTGACTTCATAGTGGTCCCAATGGACGACTTTGAGGCAATCATTGGTCTCTCCTTCAACGACAAGTACCTCATTGTACTCCTAGGCATGAAGGTGGACCAATTACTGCTGAATAATCAAGGCAAAGCAGTGACAGTACAAGGTGCCAGACTCACAACAAAGCAAGCTTTCACCCGCCAGGCGCATCTTCAAACCAACCCCCCTCCCATCAACCGCCAAGACCCTGCTCAGTTAGCAGCAATGAAAGGCAAACAAAAAGTCCCAGAGACATCTGCCCCCAGACTCAATCTTATGAGTGCAAAGCAAGCAGAGCGTGCTCTCAAGAAAGGAGCTCAAGTTCACCTCTGCATCATGCAAGCACAAGAGCAGCCCATAGCAAGGCTCAACTCCATCACCATCGAGCAAGCCAAAGTGGGTGATCCCTCCCTTACCCCCATCCTTCAGAAGTACAAGGATGTCATGCCTCCAGAACTCCCCCCCGGCCTACCCCCTCCCCGTCAAATTCAACATGAAATTGACCTCATCCCAGGAAGCACACCCCCGACGAAGGCCCCCTACCGCATGAACGACACCGAGCTCAAAGAGCTCAAGAAGCAACTCTAGGAATTGGAGGATCAAGGTTTCATCCGGCCCAGCATCTCTCCTTTTGGGGCCCCAGTTCTGTTCGTCAAGAAGAAAGATGGCTCGATGTGGCTCTGTGTGGATTATCGGGCCCTCAACAAAATAACTATCAAAAACAAGTACCCAGTTCCGCTCATGGAAGACCTCTTGGACAGATTACAGGGTGCCAAGTACTTCACGCGCATCGATCTTCGCTCAGGCTATCACCAAGTCCGCATTGCCCTTAAAGACATTGCGAAGACCGCCTTCCGCACACGCTACAGCTCCTGGGAATGGCTTGTCCTGGGTTTCGGTCTCACCGACGGTCCTGGCACCTTTTGCAGAATAATCCACGACAGTTTTCGTGACATGATTGACGACTTTCTCATCACTTACATCGATGATCTACTCATCTACAGCAAGACTCTAGAAGAGCACCAGAAGCATGTCGCCGCAGTACTCCAGCGCCTCCGCGAACACCAACTTTATGCCAAGCTGGAGAAGTGTGAGTTTGTTGTCCACAAAATCGAGTTCCTTGGCTTCATTGTCACGTCAGAAGGGATTATGGTGGACCCCAAGAAAGTCGACGTTGTCATCAAGTGGGCTCCCCCGACATCCATCAAAGAAGTCCGAGAATTTGTGGGCTTCTGTCAGTACACACGGCGCTTCATCCGCGATTTCAGCAAGATTGCGGCCCCACTTACAGAGATAACCAAAGGCCACAAACCCTTTCAGTGGACCTCCAGAGAAGAAGAGGCCTTTGAGAACCTGAAGATAGCCATGTGTAGTACCCCCGTCCTCCGACTACCCGACTTCACCAAACCCTTCGAAGTCCACACGGATGCCTCCCATGGTGCCATTGGCGGTATCCTCATGCAAGAGAATCAACCCATCGTCTACGAGTCCCACAAGTTCACAGATGTGGAGACCAGATGGACAACCCATGAGAAGGAAATGCTCGCTATCGTCCACTGCCTCCGAAAGTGGCGACACTATGTCCAAGACAAGCACACAAAGGTCTACACAGATAATATCTCCCTCAAGTACTTCCAGACACAACCAAAAATCACCCCCAAGCAAGCCAGGTGGCAAGATACACTGGCAGAATATGACATCAAGATCATCCACAAACCGGGCTCCACAAATGTCATGCCCGATGCACTCAGTCGAATGCCTACCCTCAATGCTATCTCCTCAGCAACCAGCACGCTACGCCAACGCATCCTCGACGCTCAAAAAGCTGATCCTGTTGTCCTCCGCATGCTCAACGACCACATCTCTGGGAAAGCGGCAGTGGGTCTCTTTGAAGTCAGAGATAACCTCTTCTACGCGCATGGAAAAATCTACATCCCCAATGATCCAGAGCTAAAGAAAGACCTCATGTGGGAGGCTCATGACTGCAAGCTAGCTGGACATGGTGGCCAAAAGATATCTTATGACAAACTACACCAACATTACATGTGGCAAAAAATGAAGGACGACGTAATCGACTACGTGCGCACCTGCCCAACCTGTCAACTGGTCAAAGCTCAAAGAGTCAAGCCTGCTGGCCTCCTCCACCCCATGCCAACACCCTCCCGACCTTGGGACATGGTAAGTATGGACTTCATCGTCGACCTCCCCCCCTCCCACGGCCACACTACCATCATGGTGGTCGTCGACTACTTCACCAAGAAAGCTCACTTCATACCTGCAAAGCCTCCCATCACAGCCTACCAAGTAGCCAAACACTTCTTCGCCAAAGTCTTCAAATACCACGGCCTCCCCTTAGCCATAGTTTCTGATCGCGACACCCGTTTCCTTAGCAACCTCTGGCGCGAGCTCTTCAAGCTGCTAGGCACCCAGCTCCGCTTCTCCTCCGCCTACCACCCAGAAACCGATGTTCAAACTGAAAGAGTCAACCAAGGCATTGAAAACTACATCCGCAGCTATGTCAAAGCAGATCAGAAGGACTGGTCCGAATACATGGACGTCCTGGAATTCCACTACAACAACTCCATCCATAGCAGCACTGGCTACACCCCCTTCGAGCTCTCCACAGGTAAAGAAGTCATCACACCTCTTGCACTGGCAACCGGCGATGTGCATGCCCAGGATCTTGAATGTGAAGAGTTTCTTCAACAATGGCAAACCCACATGCAAAGGGCAAAGAAGAGTCTCGAGCAAAGCAAGGTACGCATCGCCAAGTACGCCAACCAAAAGCGAAGGCCTGTCGAACTCTTCCAAGAAGGTGACTTAGTCCTCGTCAGCTCCCAGAATATCACCCTCCCTCAAGGCCTCTCCTCGAAGTTCAACCACCGCTACTATGGGCCCTACAAAGTGCTCAAGTCCTACAACGACATCACCTACAAGTTGGATCTCCCATCACACATCAACATCCACAACGCCTTCCATATAAGTCTGCTCAAAAGGTTTGTGCCGGATAACACCTATGGTAGAAGCCTCCCCGAATATGTAAAGGATGGCCCGCCACATGAACCGGAGGCCATCCTAAAGTCGCGCTTTGGGCGCCGGGGACAACTTTTCTATGTCAAGCGGCGCAACCGCCCCATGACGGAATGCACTTGGGTACCTGAAGAAATCATGCTTCGACTCAGAAGGCCCCTTGTGCTACGCTTCTACAACATGCCCACTGAAGAGGAGGACAACACCCTACATGACAACAACATAGAGTAGTCCTCCCCCCCCACTTGTAACTAGCATCACCATAGGTAACTAGACATGTTGGTGGCAACATCTAACTCCCCTCCTCCCCTTGTAAATACCCGCCCCGTAAACCTCGGCATCAACTTTTGTATCAGCACCTCTCAAAACCCCGGCTTGACGTGGGCGTCAAGCTCTCTCAAACGGGGGTGTATATAAGGGAAGTATGTGCCACTTCCCCCAACAAGCTCTGTGTCTTCTCCTTCTCCATCTTCTTCCTACTTTGAGTTGCTATCTTCCTTCTGTTTCTTGTTTCATCGTCTTCAACAATTGGTATCAGAGCAAGGTGATTTCCAGAGCCTCTACTTGCGTTTTCGTGTCCGCACGCACAATTGAAGTTTTCAGGCAGTTTTCGGAAAATTTGCTCGTGGGAGCATCCTCGACGTTCCGGGAGTATTCTGATCAGGCAACCTTGGGTTTTACCCCCCTTTTGAAGCCGTTCGAGCCCTCAGAATTTTGTTCTGAGCAGCGTAGCAGAAGTTACTTTTCGGAGGCGTTTAGATCAAGAGGGTATGCTTTTTGACAGATTTTCTTCAGGTAAACAGTTCTTTTGGGAAGCAGCTTGTCTTAGCTTTGTGTTGAGATTTTGTGTAGAGTTTTGCTTGGATTGGAGAGGAGATTTGTGAATCTCTTGGAGGTTCTTTTGCTCTCTTGTGTGCATCTACAGTATGGCTCAATCTACGGAGAAAGAGATTTTTGGTGCGTTTACATCCGAAGACAAATTGGATGGTACCAACTATTCTCTTTGGTCTTTTATGGCCAAAAATGTTTTGGTTGGTAAAGGATTGTGGGATTATGTATCTGGAGATGAAGTTCGTCCAGGTAGCATTGCATCTGCCACGCCTGGTCGTGGTGCAACTGTTGGTGCAGGACCCTCACAAGTCACTCCAGAGCAAAAGAAATGGGATACTAAAGATGCACAAGCTATGGCTGTGATTGCCTTAACCATAAAGAGGACAATTACACCACATATCAGATCTTGCAGAACTTCTGATAATGCTTGGAACACTCTGCAAGCTATGTTTGGAGGAAGAAACGCTGCCAGAATAGAGTTTTTGAAGAAACAACATGACAAAATATAGATGGACGAAGGTGACAATATCGTCGAGCATCTTACAAAAATCAAGGATCTTAAAGAGCAATTGCTTAGCATTGATGAAGTGATTCCAGAGAAGGACTTGGTTTCCAAAACACTCAATTCACTACCACCATCTTATTTGACTTTTCAGACTTCTTTGACTCTGTCTTTGTGAGCTAATCCTGAGCCTCTTCATTTTGAAGAGTTAGTGGCTTTGCTATTGCAGGAGGATCAATCACGTAAGAACAAGTCTTTACAAGTGGATGGTATGGATCATGCTCTTGTTGTACAGAACAAAAACAAGGGTAAAGAGAGTGCTCATCACTCCAAGTCTGGTGCAGGACAGTCTTCAGAGAAGTCTTAAGGTGATTCTGACAAGTCCAAGAAGAAAGGTAAATGTCACTACTGCAAGAAACCTGGTCACTACATTAGTGAGTGTAAAAAGCGAATTGCTAAAGAAAAGAAGAAAGAGTCAAGTTTGGTTGTTTCAGCTTCTGGTGATTCTTCTATAGCTAAAGAAGAGTCTGCAAACTTTGTGCAGGATTCTTATGCTTTCTTAGTATATTCAGATTTTTCTACTTACAGTGTTGACGAGACACAAATGATTTGGTACTTTGATAGTGGTGCATCCAGGCATATTACTTCAAGGAAGGATTTGTTTTGTTCATTGGATGCAGCTCCAGCAGGAAAGAAGGTGACATGTGCAAATAATGCTTCTTATCCAATCAAAGGCGTTGGTAAGATTTTGATTACCATTTCAGATGGTTCAGATTTATGCTTGCCAGATGTCTTATATGTTCCAGGGATCAAGAAGAATTTGTTGTCTGTATCCTCTCTTGCAAAAAATGGTCTTCGGGTCATTTTTGAGGATGACAGATGTGTTGTACGAGATCGAGAGAATGGTTATTCTCTTATCACTACAAGTACGCTGGAAAATGGACTATTTGTGCTAGATCATTATGAAAAGCATATTCAGGTATGTATTGCAGAAACAAAGACTCGGGCCGTGCAGGATGCTAAGTTGTGGCATGCTAGATTTGGGCATGTTAGTTATGGCAGTTTGATGACTTTACAACGTCATAATATGGTGCATGATTTGTCTTTATTGGAGATGCCACCAAGACATGTATGTGAAGGTTGCGTTCTTAGAAAGATGCACAGATTTGCATTTTCGCAGGATGGTTCAGTTAAAGGGACACGAAAGTTACAGCTTGTACATAGTGATGTATGTCGTCCTATGAGGACGCCATCTATAGGAAACAGCCTTTATTTTGTGACCTTCATTGATGACTTTTCCAGGTTTTGTTGGGTGTATCCACTCAAAGCAAAGTCAGATGTGTTTGCAATTTTTCAACATTATGTCGCCATGGTTAAAAATGAAACAGGTTGCAAAGTACAGACTCTTCGTACCGATCGAGGAGGTGAATACATGTCAGGTGCATTTAAGGATTTTTTGGGAAAGAAAGGCATTAAACACCAATGCACTATGCCAAAGTAAAGGTTATAGACATTACAATCCTGCTACAAACAAGATTTTTGAAAGTCGTGATGTAATTTTTGCAGAAACTACTGCTCAACCTATGGTTGCTTTTGATGTACCTCATATGCAGACACATGATGTATTTGCAGGTTTGCTTCCTTCTTTTGTGGAGAATCAAGAATCACAACAGGTTGATAGTCTTGCTTTCACGGCAACAGTTGATTGTGTATGGATACGCAGGTTATTGGCAGATCTTTGTGAGTGTCAACAGGCACCCACTACCATTTTCACTGACAGTCAGAGTGCTATGGCAGTTGCAAGGAATCCAGTATTTCATGTAAGAACAAAGCACATAGAGGTTCACTACCACTATGTCAGGGAAAGGCTACATGCAGGGGAGATCACACTAACTTATTGTCCTACACAGGATAACATTGCAGATCTATTTACGAAGGCGTTATCACAAGAAAAGTTTGAAGCTTTCCGAAAAGCTTTGGGCTTACTCTCATACACATGATGATCTGCTACCTTGTACGGATTTACACTATCAAAACAGGGGGGATTTGTAGACATGTAGTAGTGTTAGTGTGTATACGCGCTTCACCAAGGGCACTTTTCTCCCACTGGGTTTTTCCCCCTGGACATCTGGTGTGAAAGGACACCTTATCTCTTAGGGTCTCATATAAGCTTTGTAGCTCTGAGTTTGTATATACTCTATTATTCTAATACAGAGAGATAGACTACAGAGATCTCGTACGCAAGCTCTGTGTCTTCTGCTTCTCCATCTTCTTCCTACTCTGAGTTGCTATCTTCCTTCTGTTTCCTGTTTCATCATCTTCAACAATGTTTGATAGTTAGCAAAGTGCAAAATCAAAATCATTCCTATGCATATTGATGACCATACCTCTCAATTCCTTGCCAGCGGGAGTGGAACCAGTTGGCACGTGGGTGAGTTGTACTATGCTCATTGTTGTTGATGAAGATACTAGCGACATCTTGGTAGGTTGTGGTTGATGGATAAACCATGCATCTCCAAAGAGCTTTCGTCTTGCCTAATTGCATCCCCCGGCCTTGGTAAGGTGTCACCCACGTCGACGACGGATAATATTTCCCAGTTTTTAGCATCTTGTGCACAGTAGACAAGAAATCGTTTCCCAATGGATGTCTCAATCTAAACTTCCAAAACATATATGTCCTATCAAATATATTTGCAGGCGTCTAACAAACTTTTTTCTTCAAGTCATCACTGCCATACAAGCTGTACAACTCTATTCCCTTGTTAATCTCGTCTGCATGAATATTATGCATCACGACTCGAAAATACGGCTGGTCTTGGTCCTTCAAGCAGTAGCCGAGCATACCCTCAAAGGTATGCATATTACGCTGTTTCAAAGCACGGCAAAGCACCATCCCACCAGTAGGCAAAGCCTTATCCCAGCCCAAGTACTGTTTCACTTTCCTTATCCCAGCCCAAGTACTGTTTCACTTTCCTATTTGCTGCGACCAAGGAGCTAGTCCAAAGCCGCATTACCATCTGGAAGTGCAAGTGAAAAAGAGTGCCGCCTCTTTCAACAGCACAAAGACCAGCAATTTTCTCCCTTTAGAGGAATGCATGCATAGAAGCTAACAAAGCTACATCAATATCACAACCCCCTACAGATACCGTGACACTAACCTCCATAACCCTACAGCTTTTCGGCTTCTCAGTCCTGCTAGTACCAGCTGGCAATGACTGCCTTTTTTGTTTTTTTGTTACATTGCCCTTAGTAGCATCCTGTTTGCAGCAGGCCTCCGCATTCCCCTCACTTGCGTGCTCCCTGCAGCAGCAGCATGCCTCCACATTCCCCTCATTTCCATGCCCCCTGTAGCAGCCCTCTACATTCCCCTTAGTTGCATGCTGTCTGCATCGGGCCTCTGCCTTGAGGCGAACCATAGGCCTTTGCATGAAACAACAAGATGCAGCACAATACAGGACGCTCTCAACCTGTTGACATGAACTCACCAAAAAATCGACACCATAAAACAAAAAGTACAACACATGTTACCTGCACCCGGTTAGATTCAGCGGCAGCCTGCGTGCGCAGTGAAAACGGACTAAACCACATTGCCACAATTGAGTAAAAAGATCCAGCATCTTACAAAATAGCCAAACACACGCGTTCCTGTCGACCAGTAAGTGCCGCCAGCTGTCCTGACACACGCCAGACCGCCAAGCTCGCCTCCGATTTGCTTCCTAAAGTTTAGTTCGCATCTACAGAGATTCGCACTAATCCCCGCAGGAAAAACCCGTTTTGGGCACCTACTGGCTCAAATAAAAGGAAACCCAATTCTCTCTCTCATTCCCCACCGAGATTCCCTCCACCTCCCTCGCCTCGCCCATGTATCCTCCTCAGCTCGCCCTGCTCCTGCTCCACAAGGCACATGCACGCTGCTGAGGTTGCTCGTTAGCCAACAGCCTTGCCCCACTGCCCCGTACATGCACGCGCACGCGCACACACACACACAGTTGCAGCACCCGAGGGAAGACAGAATTTCCCCCATGCAGAGTGCTCGTTAGGCGATCCACCGCTACAAACTGCCACAGAGAGAGAGAGAGAGAGAGAGAGAGAGAGAGAGAGAGAGAGAGAGAGAGAGAGAGAGAGAGAGAGAGAGAGAGAGAGAGAGAGAGAGAGAGAAGAGAGTCTCCCCACCACCTTTCAACACCAAGTGTCAAAAAGAGAGAGACACAGGCTGACGCTTGACACCTACCCCAAGCTCCATGCTCCATGCGCCACCTACCCTCAGTCATTGCCTCTCACCAAGGCCTTCCTCCTCTGGACTTTTAAAGAATCCTCTACAGATTCCCATCTTCAACAATTTTTTCAAAAACCACTAGACATACTGGCTTATACGTATATGGCTCTATCTCAACTTTACTTCCTCGAATCATCACGAGTGCCTTTTGCACTTAACTGTACACCAGAAAGTTTGTAAGCAGAGCAAGGGAGTCGACCCCGCGCGGATGAACGAATGACGCCATTTTCATTCACCTAGCCAACTGGACTTGTTCTATGTGCTGCTCAAGCCGCGGCTGTCTTCACTTTTTAAAAAAACTACGACAGCCCATGCACAAGCTATCTCCTCTTGCTTGGCATCTACACGACATGTCGTCTGCCACGTTGTTGCTCCCTCCTCCACTGACACCTCGCCTTCAATCCCATCACTCTTCATTTCCTTCGCTTTTAGTTTCCTTTGCATTCAGCATTTTCCTAGATTCTCATTAAATTATTGAGTCTAGAATTGAATCGACATACAAGTTCCCTTTCTTGAAAAATCAAAATTTCCACAAGAATCTAAAGCAATACTCTTTATTTCACCAAAGCTCATCACAATCTTGGCATGGGCTCCCTCATGGCTACTAAGTTGTGGATTCCCCCTCAAGGACCCTATGTCAATCAAAGATTCTCCTAGAATGTAATTGGGATTTCTCAAAAGGTTGAGCCAATGATGGATTTGACACCCATCTTCCCTTGTTATGCAATAGAAGCTTAGCAGGATGGATAGATGGTGGATGGGTACTCTAAGACATTAGTGCACGGATGAAGGTCGTTTAATTTATTGCTTGACAAGTGTCCCCAAGGGGATTTAAAAGTCTTGTGAATAGAAAGAAATGATGGTCTTTTAAATGCTACTCCGAAGTTGCATTCACCTTTTTCAGTTAAAAAGTTTATTCATAAGAGTTTGATCCCATGATACGAGATATTGATAAAGGATCTATCATTTACAAACTTCATAAAGATTCATTTTACTAGTTTTACTATTTTCATGCTTATTCAATATATCTTTCTTTATGAAGAAAACACTGAAATATTTTTTTTAAATGTTTTTATTTTATTGTTTTTTATTTTACTTCCTTCTCATTTTATTCTGTTTCAAAATGTTGATGTGCAATGTGCACCTTTCAGATTATTTAAGCGGGGCCTTTCATAATATATAAAGCATTTGTGATTTTATATATATAATAGATAATACAATTTTATATTAAAACACAACAAAATTTAATGTGATTATATATGTATAATAAATAATACAATTTTATATTAAAATACAACAAAATTCCATGTGATTGTAGACACGTATTTAAACTTACTCTCTCTCATCTCCCCTTAACTTAGCAGTCCTTTGTGCCTCCTCGTCTTGTTTGGCATGCTTGAAAATAGCTTTGAAGAACAAAAGATTAAACAATATATTCATAGGAGTTTGATCCCATTATATGAAATATTGATAAACATTTAAGGACTTCAAAAAAATTAATTTCACCAAATTGTTTTATTATTTTCAATGTTTATTAAATCTATCTTTCTCATAAGAAAACATTAAAACATTGTTTTTTTAAATTTCTAATGTGGCTTTTTATTTTAATCCTTTTATTTTACTTTTTATTTATTTAGTTTGTTTGAAAATCAATGTGCACATTTTACCTTATTATTTAGGTGGAGCCCTTCGTATTATATAAACCATTTGTGATTATGTATATGATGGATAATACAATCTTATATTAAAATACAACAAAAATTTCATGTGATTGTAGACACTTATTTAAACTTACTCGCCCTCATCCCCTTTAATTTAGCAAGCCTTAGTGCATCCTCACCTTGTTTGAAGAAAGTGTAACCTTGAATTAGAAAATAAAAAAAGGAAAAATACATTGACCCACAAGTAGGGGGTGGGTCACCCCATGGATGGGTACATTCGTATGTGGGATGGTTTAAAATATAATCTACCCATTGACTATGAAGGGGAATTCTTTTTAATCCCTCTTTGCAAGAGAAACATAAACTATGGATGGTCTCCTCTGTGAGATCCCTCGTTGAACTAGGGGAGAGTTGAGGGTAAGCTGTTGAGTTGTGGATTCCCCCTCAAGGAACGTATGTGAATCAAGGATTCTCCAAAAATGTAATTGGGCTCTCTCAAAAGGTTGAACCAATGGTGGATTTGATATCTATCTTCCCTTCTTATGCAATAGAAGCTTAGCATGATGGATAGATGGTGGATGGGTACTTTCATATGTGGGATGGTTTAAATGATAATTTACACATCGACTATGAAGGGGAATTCTTTATAATCCCTCTTTGCAAGAGAGATTATAAACTAGGGATTCTCTCAATTATCAACAAGCTCAAGATATCCACACTCAAACTTCATTTAATCCTTACAAGAAATGCCTTATTAATCAAAATTTCGGTTAGGCAATGATCTCCTCTAGAATTGGAAAGGATCAACAAAGTTGTGGATGACCTGCTAGCCCAATGTGAAACTATCCCTTCACACATTGATTGGGCCTCCAAACCCCACCTTGTTAAGAAAGACATGTCTTACCAATTTTACATTGACTTTTGGGAACTCAATCAGGTTACCCAACTTGATGTTTATCCATTGCCTTGGCTTGAGGACCTCTTTGATAAACTCAGACAATCTTGTTACTTCCCATTCCCCTGACATAGCCTTTGGTTATTGTAAAATCCCCCTCAACCCTAAAGATGCCCATTAAAAAAGCATAATTGACACTCCATTGACAAACGGTGTGAAATGATCTTGCAGGTTATCAAGGATACTCACATCAATCTTCTCATCTTGACATATTATAGAGAAACAACTAGTTATCAACGACGTAAATGTGGTTGAAAGTACGACTTTCTTTGAATTCGATGAGGATTTTTCATGAATAGAGGGTTTGTTTGAAGAAAATATTGATTTTTCTTCAATAGGAGATGGGATGGCACTGAGAGAGGATTGGGAGTTGAGGTAGAAGCCATGAGCTATTGAGGGTGCATCCCAAAGAGAGGAGGATATGCTTTCACAACAATTACCTAAGGGTTTCCCACTAGTGTCGCCCAAGTCATCTAAGGGTTGCCCACTAGTGCCACACAACTTACCTAAGGCCTGCCTACTAGTACCACCAAGCTAGTATTAGACGTAATGATGGATGGAGAGTGTGGCCAGGGTGGCCAAGGAGGTGATATATGGGAGCCATGAAGTAAACTTTTGGCAAAAGAAGAACTTAAGCTCTTTGGAGTGGATGAGATGGTAGATAAGGATATAGCGCTTGGGGGTGCACCTTACAAAATCATCTATATCACATGCGATTAGATCCTTATAAAAAAACCCTTTACACATTTTGTGCATTGGAATAATAATATGCCTCTTTCTTCATAATCTTGCAACTTTTTTTGAAAATTGAATTATAAGGCCCCTCTGGTAAGTGTAAATATGTAACCGGTATGAGCTATAATATACCCTCCTGTCGAGCACATGTTATACACCTACATACCTTGAGGTGCACCCTCCTAGTATTGTGTCACCAAGGAGAGCATCAACATAGAAGAGGAAAAAGTAGCTGAAGGATACCAATATGTCGTAGCTCCAAATCTCTTTCCATAGACGAAAAAGATGTCCTTGGCCGCACATTCAAAGAATTTTGTGCAAAAAGAACATGTTTGGAACTACTAGAAGTAAACTTATGATCTTATATTTTTATTGGTACAATTGCTCATGTGATGGATTGCATGTCAAACAATGATTCTCTAATTGATGAACAATACTTGATAGATTACTCCACTAGTTGTTGTTGCATATAGCATTGTGGCCTAAAATGTGAAGCTCATTGATTATTGCCAACACAAGAGTAGTTTTCCCATTAAAAGTGTAGGTGAATTGCATCTTTGATCACTCTATTACATTTCACTATTTTAAATGTTAGTGAGGTTGCAGCATGGCATTCCGCATGTTGTTGGTGATCTTTTCATACATTCTTTGTGGGGTATGGATGATTGTATAAGTAATGGCCAAGTTCTTTGAAAGTTACAAAGCAAAGCCCTTTTCTGATGAAGGAAAAGTATTCGAGGGGAGAGGATGATAAGGATGAAAGTCAAAATTCTTTTGAGGGGTGGCGCTATTGTAAGGGAAGGGGGGTGGGGTTGATGGGTTAGTGTTTGCAAACAAACCTGAATTTAGTGTATTTTTAATGGGTTAAAATTGCAAAATCATGGCTAGCTTTCAACCTTATCTCCAAGGAATCGATAAAGTTTTAGTTAAAATACAAGTGAATGCTTCAAATATTAACCTAAAAAGTCAAAAAGATCTAAGTATGTGTGTATGCGTGTGGTTTCTTTTGTCCAAAAAAAAAACATCCTAATCTCGCTTTCCTTTTGTCAAAAACAAAAGTTATCATCAAGAGAGAGGGTGCCGGTCATTTTTATGAAGGGTGAGTGGGGACAGGTCGACTACACTCCTTTTCTTTTGGGTAAAATGTGAAGCCTTAATTAAGATGAGAAAGTGGGAGGAGACGTAAGGCATTAAAGTGTCGAGAGAAGTCAATGGCTACTTCAACGGGAGATCAAGG
Source organism: Adiantum capillus-veneris (assembly GCF_014529385.1). NCBI lineage: Eukaryota > Viridiplantae > Streptophyta > Polypodiopsida > Polypodiales > Pteridaceae > Adiantum > Adiantum capillus-veneris. Next base: position 114,164,331 of record NC_140958.1, read on the forward strand.
TGTTAGCATCAGGAGCCCACACTAGGGTAGAGAAAAAAGCAACAACGGCAACCCTTGAGGTGTCTCCCCGCCCTTCCCCTTCTTGGCCACCTCCCCTTGCTCTGTATCGTCCCTCATATATTCCTCACAAACATCAGCAAGAGCTACGTCCCCCTCATCTACCTCCACTTTGGCTCTATCCCAATCATCATTGCCCACCATGGCTTGCCCCATCATATAGGCCCATGACCAAAGTTTGTGGATGGGAAAAGGCTAATGTTGAGGTTGTTGGATGCCAAGTGAGCATTCTCAACCTTTAGTATGACGACAGGCCAAGAATCCTTCTGTCAAAAAAGAAACATTGTACGTTGACTCCTTTTGCCACTACTTTTCATTTTAAAGCAAAAGTCGCTTGACGATTATCATGCATATAAACAAAAGTTTCTATGCTTATGGACTCTTTGGTTGAGCAGTCTCCCTAACCCTAGGAACGGGGCCGAGTTTTTGAGAAAAACGAAAGGTTCATCATTGGACAATTTCTAGCTTTAACAACTAAGGTAGTAGTGGGTGAACCTGAAAACTTTATTGAAGCTGAGCAAAGGGCTACTCAATTTTTTTGTAAAATGAAGTGCGTGCAAGATTGTGACTCTCATCATGAAGACAATTCAACAAGGGAGTTACGACAAAGGTCCAACCATCATGACGTCCTAAAAAGTCACATTAAAGGTAATCGACAGGCTCAATAAGTTGATGGACAATTTGACCATAATTTTGTGTAAGGTGTAGGACCAAAAGAGTCATCTCAATGCTCAATGGAATGAGACCCTAAACCTAGGCTAGTGATAGAGTGCTAGAATTGTGAAGAAAGGGGACATGGCATGTACAAATGTCCCTATCCAAGAGGCGAACCGGGAAGGCCAAATCTAAACTACCCTATGATGAATGCAAGCAACCCTCCGCAATAACCACTCTTGCTACAAGAAAGGAACATGGAACCAAGTGAGGCCACCACCATCTACCAGCAGTGGAGGAGAAACTATTCCACCTCTACCAAATCTCGGTGTGCATGAAGTAGAGGTAGTTAATCCATCTCAAAGGAATGGAAACATCATAGAAGCAAATGGTATAAATTTAGCTCGATGTAAAGAAAAGATGCAAGAGGATCAACCGAAGAGCACTAAGAAGAAGGGGAAGGAAGAGAGAACCAAATTGAGGAGAAGAAGGCAGGTCAAGACTTTCCACTTGGTCATGAAAAGGATCCATACAATTTGATTGACGATATGCAAGGTAAGGGTCCCAATATTTATTGGCCTTAAGTTTTAGCCCTATGTTCACAAGTAAGGAAGGAGGTTGCACAAGTGATAAGCACAAGGGTGAAAGTCAATGGAGGGATAAAAATTGCACAAGTAGTGGCTCAAGAGGAAATCACTCTAACACTTGATTGCTACATAAAGGGTAGGCTTCTCAAAAGAGAGCTCGTAGATGGAGGTTCTCAAATCAGTATCATGAAAGAGAAACTCATGAACAAATTGGGGTTGAGGATCCAAGAGCCTACACAGATTAAGGTAAAAATGGCAAATAATGGTAAGGCACATTGCTTGGGGATTACTAAATCTATGGGGATGGAGGTCCTTGTGTGTTGATTTTTTTTGTAATGACCACCAAGGGAAATGGATATCCCATTATCCTTGGTCGGCCTTGGGTAATGCAAATGCAAGCCTTGCAGGATTGGAAGACAAGGGGGCTTATATGCAAAAATGAAAACCATAGAAATGTAGTCTACAACGTGAAGGAGCAAAGCCAAGAAAACCTATAGGAGGCGTCTACACCAACTAAAAATGATGAAGAACTCACAACCACAAACTCAGAAGAAGAAAAGAGTGACCTCACCATTGAAGAAGAGTCCTTTATAGAAGCCGCTGGGAGTAAGAGTCAAACCTCGCCAATCAGATGACAAAAGAAAATATGTCACAAGAGCAACCACAAGGACATAATGAGGTGATGATAGAGGATATGCTAGTCAAAACCCTCACACACAATGACAAGAGAGAGTACAAGAAAATTCACTAACTTGTTTGTGAAAGACTTCATTGATGTGAGAGGAGTTGATGCTATCCAACATCACATGAGCTAAAGCCATAAAATCACCCGCGAGCACAAAAGCTACAAAAATTGGGTGTTGTAAATGAGGTGACACTTTTGAAGGAGGTTAGAAAGCTACTATTTGCATGTTTCATCTATCTAGTGGAAAATTTAGAGTGGGTATCCCCAATGATGGTGAAAGAATGGCAAGTGGAGGGTGTGTGTGGACTATTGACCACTTAATTAAGCAACTAAGAGGGACCACTTTCCTCTTCCTTTCCAAGATGATATCATAATGAAGCAACAGGACATGAAAAGTACATTATTTATGATGATTATTGGAGCTATTTCCAAATACACAGTGCAAAGGAAGATCAAAGGAAGACCACATTCATTACACCATGGGGATGCTTTGCATTTCGGGTCATGGATTTTGGCCTAACTAATGCACCAGCCACTTTCTAGCGGTTCATGAATTTTTGTTCCAAGCTTTCTTTGGGAACTCAATAAGGGTGTTCATTGATTGATTTTGTATCTATAGCACAAGGTCTTTACATGTACAAAGAGTAGAAGAAGGATTACAACACTCAGATAACCTTGGAGGTTAGTTCAAGCCAGACAAGTGAGGGGAGATGCAGACGAAGTCAATAAGGGCATTCGTTCATGGCTTTTGTATCTATAGCCCAAGGTATTTACATGTGCAAAGAGTAGAAGAAGGAGCACGACGCTTAGATAACCTTGTACGACAATTCAACCCAGACAAATGACATGTTGGGGAAAATGAAGTCATTTTTCTTGGCCACAAAGTATCACAAAGAGAAATTGATGTAGACTATCCAAATCTAAAGCTCTCATGGAATTACCATTGTCTAAAAGCAACAAGGAGGCCACATTATTTATGCGAAAGGTGAAATACATGGCAAGGTTTATTCGTTTAGCTTCAGAGTTATTGCACCCACTCCAAAAGCTACTCACAATTTAAACATGAAGGTGGAGGACACTTTTTGTTTAAGTGCATCTTCTTTGGCAATTTGAATGTAAGCAAGTAGAGTAAAGTATCAATATTTATGCTAATCATTGTCTTTGCGAATTTTTGTACCAAGGTAAATGTTAAAGTGTCTAGAACCATGATGACAGTTAAGTGCTAAGACACAAAAGATGTTTTAGAATTTGTGGATGAAGTTTGTGATGGGAAAATTATGAATGGAGTCATTTACAAAGTGCAAATTAAACTAGCTCCATTACCTGTAAATATATGATCCATAACCAAAACTTCATCTTGTCATTTTTTTCAACAAGCGGTGGCATCATGAGAGTGGTGAATTGGACCCTCTAGGTCAAACCTTGAAGATTATGCTAAAAACCCCATTCAAGACATCGATCTGTGGATAAGCAATAAGCCCTTGGCCATTTTGAAAAAAAGATTCATGTGCCCATTGCAACAAAAAAGGTAAGATTTACAAAATGAAGAGAGGTTAGCTATACAAAAGTTTTATCTTAATACATAATGTTCAGGGACTTCCTTAATGTTTCTACTTGAATTTTACTAGGATTCCTACGGCTCTTCCTGGTGTTTCTTGTGCTACATGTACCCTCCTTAGACACATTGTTGTGGTAGATGGCTCATTCTCATTCTCCAACCTTGCTTGCCCCTCTACCTCCATACTTTTCTCTTCCTCCTTAGCCTATTTTTGTGTTCTTCTTGTACTCTTTCTTGGGGTCACTATTCATTAGCATCTTTCTTGGGGTTCTTTTTCCAACTTTTGGCCTTGATGTTCATGCCTTTAGGGTCTTTTGCACACTAAGAATGTAGCTGACAATCTTTGCCCTAACCCATTAAACATGCTTTTCAGGGTAGCAATCCTTGTTGATCTGTTAAAGGATATAATTTATACTATGTAGCTTGTAACAACTATGTAAATATGTGCATAGTCTTTCAAAAAGCAATTAAATTACCCTAATATTCTTGTTTGAGTTGCAATGGATGCATTCAACTATTAATTTAGCATTTGCTATAACTCTTCATTCATAGGCAAAGGAATCTATTTGTAAGGGAGTTTGCACAAAGAGGTGGAAAAAAATGAGATATTATTGCAAAACCATTACTTCACTCTAAAACATATCAAAATTGTATTGTAACTTTTAGAAACTCCATGAGCTTGGGAATAGGTGGAGAATGGTCAATTACATCAACAAACCTTGAGGCAACACTATTTTTTCAAAAAAGAAGAATATCAATCCAAGACTTATTTCAATTAAAATAGGAGCAAAGGTCACTTATAGCCTTGCCATTCCATGAGCTTGATCAAAAGAGTTCAAACTGTAGCATGTCTTATCAGTGATATCAATGGCTATGAGGATCCAATGTGAGTTGTGAACGAAGAAAAGTAGTTGGTGAAAATCAAAGATAGAACCATAAAATTTAGATAATCGTGTCAAACAACCTTACCTTTTAATAAGGGGAAAAATTCAACTCACAAATCTCAAAATCAACATTGGAGAGCCAAATCTGAGTTAAATGATAGATGATTTATGTTACCATATGCATGTGGTAGTGATGTGTGTGATCACACTAAGACTGCTGGGGCATTTTTTCCCTCTTTAGGAGGTTTTTTCCCTCGAGCATTGTATATACGCCCATCACTCTAGGGCTATCTATCTTTCCATTGCATACTAAGTAACACACTCTCTATTGTGTGCCTTGAGCTTCCTTCGTCTTCTCCAAGCTGTGTGCATTTCTCTGAAACCCTAATTCCAACAATTGGTATCAGAGCAGGTCGCATCCTCCCGGGCTTAGTCGCCAGCTGCTCCAGCACACGCCTACTCACATTCCCCGATTTCAGTGAGCTTTGGCAAGCGTTCCTAGGTCAACAAAAATTTCGGGCATGCTCGAAGAGCTCAGTCTGCTCAGATTTTTGATTCAGGCTCATTTCGGCCTCCATTTCCACTACAAGCAGTACTGCACAGGCTATTTCATCAATTTGTGCAGAATTTCTGTCAGTGCGGTTTTTTGCATAACAGGTGCCTCGTAGTCTCTACGGTTTGTGCAATATAGCAAGTGTTGTTCCCGCTCCGTTTCTCCTATTTTTGGGCAGTTTTCACATCAGGTGCAACATTTACCATGGGTGACAACAACACATATGTGTTCAAGATGTTTGTTGCTGAGGACAAGTTGGATGGGGACAACTACCCTATGTGGGCTTATATGATGCAACATGTCCTTGTGTCAACGAGCATCTGGAACATTTTGCAGGGCATTGATATACGTCCTGGTTCTGAGGATGTAGGCGATGTTGAGGATGTTGCAGGTCTTGCTGCAAGGATTGCTGCTATTAGAGTTGTTTTGCATACGGCAGAACAAGCTCGCTGGGATGTAAAGGATGCGCAGGCTCACGCATTGATTGTGTTGTCTCTGAAGCTCACCATTGTTCCTCACATTCGTTCAGCAAAATCTGCAAAACAGGCTTGGGGTATTCTAGCAGGTCTTTATGCAAGCAACAATAAGGCTAAAATTGCTTTGCTTCGTAAAGAGCTGGAATTGAAGATTATGCATGAGGAAGATGATATGGAAACTTTCCTTGCTAGTGTCAAGGATATCAATGAGCAACTTATTTCTGCAGGTGAAGTCATTTCAGACAGTTCCCTTGTGCAGACTGTTCTTCATGCCTTACCAGATTCCTACCAGACCTTTGCTAGTACTTGGAGACTGATGACCCAAGGAAATCCTGAAGTTATCAAGTTTAATGCATTATGCACATTGTTGTTGCAAGAGTCACTTTCCAGAAAAAACAGAACTAGACAACGTGCAGTTGAACAGGCTTTTATTGCTTCTCAAAGAAAGGGTGGTAACAGCAATGCGGCCACTTCTTATAGTTCTGCTGCGAGTGGAAAAACTTATGTTCCTAATGCTTCTACTGGCAGAAATTCGTCTAGAAATTTTGGTGATAAGGGCAAAAAGAAGATGCGTTGCCATTATTGTAAAACTAATGATCACTTGATCAAGTCGTGTCCTAAGTTGAAGGCCAAAGAGGCTAAGAAGAAAGAGGATGGTTCCACTGCAAATGTTGGTTCCACTACAAATGCAGCCATTGTTGAGTCTTCTGTGAAAGGAGACTGTGTTGCTGTTGCTGATGCAGAATATGCTTTTAGCGGAGAGTGCACTTACAATTCTGTTGTCCATGATGCATGCTTGTCAGTTGCTGCAGATTCACACGTGTGGTATTTCGACAGTGGTGCTACAAAGAAGATTACCTCATATCGTGAATTGTTCACCTCTCTCGAGTCTGTCCCTCATGGGAATTCAATCACTTGTGCCAGCAATGCCTATTATCCGGTTCAGGGAGTTGGAAAGATTGTGCTTACTGCTTCAAATGGCAGTTCCTTCACACTTGTTGATGCACTTTATGTACCTAGGATCAAGAAGAATCTCTTGTCTGTATCCGCACTTGCTGGACTTGGACTTGTAGTCAAATTTGTGGATGACAGATGTACAATTCATTATCTCAGTTTTGGTGATGAAATTGTTGCATCTGGACTTTTGTGCCGTGGGTTGTATAAGCTCACTTTGTATGACAAGTGTGGACAAAATTTTGCAAATGTTGTTGCAGATTCAAGGGCTATTTCAAATGCAAAACTTTGGCATGCATGTTTTGGTCATCTGAATTTTGCCAGTTTGTTGCGTTTGCAAAAATCTGATATGGTTGCTTCTTTGCCGCCTCTTGAAGCACCTGTCAAACATGTTTGTGAAGTCTGTATTTTGGGTAAGATGCAGCGTTCTAAGTTTCCAAAGGATGGTTCAGTTCGGGCCACATGCAGCCTGTAGCTTGTGCATAGTGGTGTTTGTGGGCCAATGCAAACTCCATCCTTGGGCAATTACCTTTGCTTTGTGACTTTCATTGATGATTACTCTAGGCATGCATGGGTATTTCCACTTAAAGCGAAGTCCGAAGTTTTTATGTGCTTCAAACAATTTCTGGCTATGGCTGAAAATGTCTCGAAATGTACTATGGGCACCCCCCGTTCCGATCAAGGGGGGAGTATATGTCTCATGAATTCAATGCATTTATGGCTAGTCGTGGGATAAAACACCAATGTACAGTGCCTTATACACCTCAGTAAAATGGTGTTGCTGAGAGGAAAAACATGTCACTTACGGAAATGGCACGATGTATGGTCAAAAGTCAAGCTTTGCCGCATTCTTTTGGCTTGAGGCCATCGTGTGTGCCACTTATGTGCTAAATAGGTGTCCTACAAAATCTTTGCAATCTATTACTCCATATGAATCATGGCATGATAGAAAGCCTTCTATTGAGCACATGCATGTTTTTGGCTATTTGACATTTGCTTTGGTGCCACAAACACACCACAGGAAATTGGATGATAAGGCTGTCAAATGTATTTTTGTTGGTTATAGTGCTAAAAGCAAAGGTTACAGGTTATATCATCCGCAAACAAAGCGTATTCTGGTTTCACGAGATGTAGTGTTTGTGGAAGATTCTGTTCAGCCCTTGTTGTCATGTACTAGAGATAGTAACGTAAGCTCACAGGACATTTATGACACTTTGTTGCCTCTTTTCAGTGGTGGAAATACGAATGTAATTTCCAATGAGGCAAATGTACAGCCTATGGGGGTTTCTGAAAATGTTAGAGATCAGCCTATTACTGATGCAAATGTACATGATGTACTTGATGAGGAAAGGGCTGAAAATGAGCAGGCTAGAGGTATGCCAAAATGGCTGGTGCACACTTTGCGTGACAGTAAATTGGATACACCTTTGTCTAATCGTACTCGTTCAGGCTCTCGCCATGCATCTTATGCACAGATTGTTATGCTTTGGCTGTGTCTAGCTTACATGATGTTGAGGACCCTCTGTCTTTTGATGAAGCACAGAATTCAAAAAAATGGATAACTGCCATGCAATCAGAATATGATGCACTTATAGAAAATGACACATGGACTTTATGTGATTTGCCTCCTGGCAAAAAGGCCATTGGTACGAAGTGGGTTTACAAGTTGAAACGCAAGCCGAATGATGAGATCGATATCCATAAGGCTCGACTTGTTGCAAAGGGTTATGCAATGCAAAAAGGCATAGACTATGAAGAGACTTTTGTTCCCACTTGTTGTATGACTACTATGCATTTTCTATGTGCATTGGCAGCTCATTTTGGTTGGGATGTACATCAATCAGACATTGTTACTGCTTTCTTGAATGGTGACATATTTGAGGAAGTTTATGTAACGCAGCCTCGCGGTTTTATCATAAAAGGACAAGAGGACAAAGTATCAGATGTAAGAAGGCTTTGTATGGGTTGAAGCAATCTCCTCGTGCTTGGTATGAAAAAGCTGACACTCTGGTTAAACGAGGCTTTCGTAACAGTCCAGCAAAAAGCACATTGTATGTAAAGAGTGCGGGTGATGTACTTCTCATTGTGGTTCTTTATGTCGATGATTTGTTGATCACTGGACCAAATGAGGGACATATTGTTGAATTTAAGACTGATTTGCATGCTACTTTTAAGATGAAAGATTTGGGGCTGTTTCATCATTACTTGGGTATACAGTTTAAGCAGTGTGATGGTGGTATTGCCTTGTGTCAAAAAAATTACATAGAGACATTGCTATGTAAGTTTGGAGTTGAGGATTGAAAACCTATTGCCACTCCCATGGAAACAGGTTTGAAGTTGAGTCTACATGATGCTGGTGATGCTACTAATGTCACTCTTTACCAAACTGCTATTGGTTGCGTCATTTATGTATGCAACACGAGGCCAGATATTCAGTTTGCAGTCTCACAGCTCAGAGGATTTATGCATAGCCCAGGGTCTAAGCATTAGTAGGCTGTCAAGAGGATTTTCCGCTACCTTAGTGGCACTTTACATCTTGGCTTGTTTTATCCCAAGGGGGGATCATTGCCACTAGACTTACATGCTTTTTCGGACTCAGATTGGGTTGGTTGTTTTGACACACGAATGTCCACAAGTGGTTTTTGTTTCATGCTTGGCAGTTCATGTATATCATGGTTGAGCAAGAAGCAACCTACTGTGGCCACTTCGAGCTATGAGGCTGATTACAGGGTAGTCTTCACAGCTACGGTTGAGTGTGTATGGCTCAGACGCCTTAAGGCTGATTTGGGTGTTGGATAGGACACTGCCAACACTATCTACACTGACAGTCAGAGCGCATTGGCAGTTGCGAGGAACCCAGTTTTTCATGCTCACACAAAGCACATTGAGGTGCATTACCACTATGTCAAGGAGAGGCTCTCAGCAGGAGAGATCAGCTTGGCTTATGTGCCAACACAGGACAACCTTGCAGATCTTTTCACAAAGGCATTGTCTCGTGAGAAGCTTGAAGCTTTGCGCAAAGCTTTGGGCTTACTCCCCTTTGTGGATTGATCGTGTCCTCAGGGCATGGCACTTCCCTTTACTCATGTGCCAGCTCTCGTTCACCGCATCACTCCAGGGGGGATTTGTTACCATATACATGTGGTAGTGATGTGTGTGAACACACTAGGGCCGCCGGGGCATTTTTTCCCTCTTTAGGAGTTTTTTTCCCCCGTGCATTGTATATACGCCCATCACTCTAGGGCTATCTATCTTTCCATTGCATACTAAGTAACACACTCTCTATTGTGTGCCTTGAGCTTCCTTCGTCTTCTCTAAGTTGTGTGCGTTTCTCTGCAACCCTAATTCCAACAATTTAGTCCTCAAAAAGTGGGAGATGGTAGCATCCACCATCTCCACTTTCTATTGCATATCTAGATCATAATCATGCATCATCAGTCTGATAAAATACAAAGGTTAATTATCAACTTTCAACATGCTTCCTCATTTGAACTCTTTTGGTTCCTTGGCTTCTAACTCCTCCCTATCAATCTTCCTCTCTTCCCTTTCCTTCCTTAGCTCCTCATCCCCTTCCTGATTTTTGGACTTTGAACCTGGAGTTATGTTAAGGATATTAAAGGGATTCTCATCTTGAAGTGCCACTAGTTAAAAAATCTTACTAAACCTAATCCTCATAAACCTCAAGATAATTATGTATTTAGCCATAAGGAAACCCTATGGAAGTGACCTGCATAGACGTATGCATCTTGGAAAAGTGCAATCAAGATATCTTAGTAGCCACCTGCATGCAATCAAAGGCACTTCTTGTCCATCTCATATCTATTTTGAATTGCTTTACAAACTCTTAGCAAAGTCTTTAAAAGGGAAGCTTAGGAGTTGTCATCCTCAGTATCTTTTGTGCTCTTCCAATCTCCCTCAAGCAAGTGAACCTCTGTGAAACCCTTCTCTTGTTTAAAGTAGGATTGATTGGTATCTTTGTATCACTTGCTTTTTGTGAACCATCGTTTGGCCCTTTGTAGGTGGTGTTTTTTTTGTTGGAGTCTTCTTTGCTTTCTTTGGACCATGTTGCTTGTTTTCTTTTTCCTCATCAGGTGACTCCTCTTGACTAATGTCAACCTTTGGGACCTTCTTAGTAGTTTGATTAGTTCTTGCCATTGTTTAAATTTAACCTCTTGCAACATCAATCAAAGTAAAAGTATAAGTGAGTAGCTAAATAAGAGAAAAAGGATCACATGTCAAATAATACTTTTATTTTAATGTTCAACTTAGGGCATGGTTTTTTCAATAGATGAAACAAAGTAAGAGAATAAGCTCTCCATGCAAGCTTGATTTGTGTAGGGAGGAAAGCATGCAAAAACATCGGCTTCGCTAGATGGTTTCCTCATGCAAAAACAAAGTCATTGGAAGGCCCTCTATGTGAAAATAATTTGCCTAGACAGGACACCATGAAAAAAAATCAGCTTGAATGGATGATTTCCTCCATACATGAAAACCAAGTCATCAGATGGGCCTCTTTGCAACCATAATTTGCAAGAATAATACGGTGAAAAAAATGTTAGCTTCATTGGCAAGTATCCACCTAAGGTGAAAATAGCTTATTGGATCGCCCTGCATTCTTATATCACACAAGGATGCCACCATGCCAAAAAAAAAAGTGGTGAAATGATTTTGCTTATTCATGCAAGTTGAGATGATTTGGTAGAGGTTCCATGATAAATTAGAGAGGATTAGGGAAGATTTGCAGGAGATATAGGTACACCCTTGAGAAATTCCAGAAATGGTGAATGCATAGGCAAAATGCATCAATGGGAAGATGATGAAAAATGAGTTGAGGTTTGGAATGAGCTTTTTCAAATATTGCTCAACTGACCAAATCTTTTAAAAAAAGCTCGCATTCAAAGCTCGCTCCAAAAAGAGTTTTCGGAGCGAGCTTTTTTTCCCTCTCTCTCCCTCTCTCTCTCTCTCTCTCTCTCTCTCTCTCTCTCTCTCTACCTCTTTTACCAAAATAGCCACATTAGTGGGATGCCAAACTCTAGACAACATTATGGGCTTATAGGACTGCCTACGAGGTTACTACCGGTATGACACCCTTCAGAATGGTGTATGGGACAAAGGCAATGGTTTTTATGGAATTTGCAATTCCAAGCCTCATACTGGAAGTAGCACATGGAATGGATTTTTTATCAGATCTAAAATAGAGGTTGAATGAGTTATTACAGTTGGATGAGGTTAGACAATGCGCGATGCTAGAACAAGAGGTTCTCCAACAAAGGAGGAAACATTGGCATGATAGTAGTAAAATTAAGGTCAGGGAGTTCAAGAAAGGTACTCCTATATCAGTCAAAATTCGGACTGAAGAAACCTAATTTGAAGAAAGCATGGTTTGGACCCTATGATGTTGAGACTGGCGTCATAAAACAATAAGATTAAGAGATTTATCTAGAATAATGCTGCCTAGAGTCTATAATGGGGCCAAGATCAAATTATATCAAGCTAGTTCAGAGGAAATCTTAGTAGCACCAACACCAAAAAACCATTCAGATTCATAAAGTGAACTACTGGATTTATTTTACATCAAACTAGGTAAGGAAAGCTGCTAGGAATCGATGAAACCAGTAGATTGCTTGATTCCAGTTCAGACTTAGATAAAGATAGAATCATTATAGTCTTACAATCCTAATGATCATCATAGGCAATCAACAATCAAGGCCATAATCAACATGCTAGTGTTGGGTCTTAACTTTAGATGTTTACTGAATCAGACTATTATGAAAAAATGTGGCCAAGTTTATTTTTTCCTTTGAGCAAAAACATGCCAAACAACTTTTTAGTAGCAACATAGGTGGGATTGTTCTTTAACGGAAGTACCAAGCCACGAGAAAACAACTGCTCTTCTCAATCAATTGAAATAAGAGACACCCCCAGCCAAGCCGACTGAGCAAGGTCAATGCAAAGGGGCATTAGAAGATATGCCCATGACTTGGCTCAAACTTTGCCAACTCTATAAAGAAGACGACCACCATTGGGGATGAGCATACTCCACCGGCTAATACAGGGAGCAAGGACACATCCCAATCTTAGTTAGCCTTGCCAGCTCCTCCTCCAGTCCAACAAAGGTGAATGGACAGACTCGAGAGAGATCAAAAGAAACCATTAAATGGGAGCATGGTGGTTCAATAAGCAGATAGGGCAGTAGTGCCTTACCCCACTCCTCTCATCATGTATGAAACCTCTCAAACAGACATTGATGCCATCACAGATGAATGTGTCACCACTATGATGTCTCGGTGGAACACCATGGTGAATGCCATGGGACAACTAATAAAGGCCCAACAGAAGGCTCCCGATTGGGCAGTTATCACCCTTCATATGAAACTTCATGAGACGAAGACCAAGCTGGAGAAGGCAAGGTGGAAAATGGAGCAACTAAGGGCCAAAATGCTAGAACTCTCTATTGAGCACAACAATGATGCAAGAATCATGGCCTCCCAAGAAAAGGACATAGAGACACTAAAAATTGACAACCAAAGGTTAGCTGAGGAGAAGCGATTTGTAGAAGATTCAAAAGTAGAGATTCACGGGAGGCTAGAAGGAAAGAAGACTTCTCTAAAATCCCTAATGGCCAACCCTCATACCTTGAAGCAAGTTTTCACTGAGAAATACATCTGTCAATCTCTGGTAGATATTGTTTATACGAATGACAACTTGACTTTGAACATGGAGGCCCTGCAAAATCTCGTGGACACAACGAAGTTTGACTCGAAGGAAAAATCTGAGCAATATACATGAGCCCTAGTAAATCAGGTGCTAGTAGAGATGGTGGGTACCCACATATCCTTTGTCATATGGAGAGAGAGTGCTTTGTTGCTATCTTTGTAAGTAAATATTTGTACAACTCAATATTCTAGAACGTAATCATTATCAAATAGCAACTGAGTTTGGATCTATTTTAATATAGATTAAGGGCTATGGTCAACCTCCCACTTTGAAAAAGATCAAGATGGTGATATATCATGGTTATAGGGTCCAAATGGCTGACCATTTTTAAATTATTTTTTGTTGCTCTTAAATATCTTTTTAAGGAAAAATGGATATTTTAAGCTATACAAGGTAACTTATTTTCTTCTGCAAGAGGCTCAAGGAGCAATGTCCATGGAGCAGGACAACTGCTCAGCCAACAGTCGCATGCCACAAGAGATGATGATTGGGAGAGAGTATCACATAGTGATGCTCTTAGGGTCTTTTATTTTTTATTTTTTATCTTCACTGAGCTTGATGTATTCAAAGATGTAGATCACACCTTATTGAATATACATCTATTGATGTTGCCAAATTTTTTTGTTATTGAAGTGTTCATCAAACATTTATTTAATAATTTTTTTTGCTAAATAAAAATATATTGCCTGTAAAGGTGCTTGTGGACCACCTGTAATGGTCATAGAGCTCAATTAGCCATCAAAAGTAGACTGTCAAGAGTGTCAAGGTTTAGGGGTCATGGTGAATTGAAAGTGGAATATGATAACTTGATTAAGTTGATCTTATGATCCAGAACTTTCCTCGCAAGTTTCATCTGAACCAGCATGTTTATGATTTGAATCGAAATCTCCTTCATGCATTTGTAGGTTGGCTTATCACCCAAGAGCGTTTCCAATTGTAGCCCATGACTCTTCAAATACACTGTGGAAGGGTTCTTTAAATGAGGGTTTACCATGACATCCTCCTTTGTAAGAAACCGTTTAGGTACTCTATCCAACACTTGAACACAACTGGGGTGAGGTGGAAGCTGATAGATTTGTTGTTGTGGTAGTTGAGTGATTTCTAGTCATTGATCATACGTCGAGATCCCACAAACATCATCTAAAAGTGCTCCAAATTAGTGTCTCATCATGGAGAAATTATTGGACTTGAAAAGCCTTCTGCCTCCTCAGCTTCTTGTTTGATGCTAACAAAGCAGTACATGAGTTTTATTCTGAATCTAAATCTGAGTATGAGCTAGCCTCCACCAGAATGCTTTTTCCCTTGTTTGGATTTTGTAGTGTGTAGACAACAAGAGCTTGTTGTGTAGTCAACTCTTTAGAACTAGATAGGCCATTTTCTTGAGAGTGGGTCTGTTGTTCTTAATGTTGGTCCTGACCAGACTGGTGCTGATCTTGGTGTGTTGAGTCTGGTCCCTGCTAGTTGTTTTAATTATTAGAGCCAATCCCTTGGGTTGGCTAGTTCTCACCAGTTGTAGAATTTGAAGAGGATTGATCATCTTCCTCATCATCATCAACATCATTGTCAGCTCCAGTATCATCCCCTTACTCCTAGTCATCCTTCTTTCTTCCTCTTCATCATCAACACCCTCACTAAAAGAAAGAAATAAATAAAAGATTTCTTGGACGCATGAAGATTGCTACAAGTATTTGAAGTTGTTTGATCCTGCGACACCTTCTTCTCTTGCTAGTATCCACCTTATCCGTACCTGTATCTACTTTCTCTTTCCCCATGTGGCTACATGTTTCACAATCAGTCTCCATTTCTCTTTCTCACAAGCTCTCTTATTTGGTAACACTTCAGTGTCCTACTTATGGACCCCAATAATATTAACACAAAGCACATCTTCATTACCTGGAGGAGGCAGAAGCACTTGATTTTCAATCGACTGCTCTCTTGGACCATTGGGTGGACCCTACCCTCTTCCTCTACCAAACAAATGATACATACCTCCTCTTTCCCTTTGTGGACTTAGACAATCAGGAGAGTAGTGCCCCTCTTCTCCATAGTTGTAGCACCAACCTAGCAAAGGCCTAGCAATGCCTCTTCCCCCTCTTGGCTGCCCTTACTCCATAACACTTAACTGCAACTCCTACATTTGCTCAAAAAAATCCTGCACAATACACACCCATTAATGTGGTATAGTTGCCATACATCTATTTGCTTGATTCTCTTTTTGGTCTTTGTCAATGCAGATTTTGTGATTGGATAGAAGCCACTACTTTGTAGCATAGTGCACCTTGCTCAATTTTCTTCTTAATATTGTGGCTCTTTGATCAAGCTATTTCCACGGCCTCATTATAATTATTTGGGCTCTCAAAAACCACCTTTCTTTTGCACCTTGAAGTGCAAACATGCAATGAATATGTCCAATTTGAAGTACTTGCCATTAGCTAATTGCATAGTCAACGCCACTTTTGTCGAACATTCTTCAAACCAATCAAGAAATACATTGAAATCTTCACTTGCATCATGCTTTAGGGCCTTTAGCTTTGCATCCATCTCAGTCGAAGGGACCTCTTTGCAGAAATCATGCAAAAGCCACACTCATAAAGCCTACCATGCCTATTTAGGTTCACCGTCCAAAGCATCAAACCCAACTTTAGCTTTACCTCACATTACCAAGAGCATGGTTTCATGTTGCTTTCATCTATTGGGATAAAGGCAGTGTGCCTCTTGTTAGGAAATAGGACGTAGCTAAGTAGATATTAGAGTAGTTTACTTAATGGAGAGAGATAATTTTTACACACGAGAGATTATAGAGTAGAGAGAGAGAGAGAGAGAGACAGAGCACACACGATATATGTGGTTCACCCAATGTGGGCTACATCCACAGGAAAGCAACCACTCAATGGCTTTAGTACTTCAAGCTAGAAGTAGGTTACGAAGGGATTATACCCTTAATGGAACTCCTGCCTTGCTTCACTCTAACAAACTTGTACTCATCTTGTTTCATCAACTTCACAATGAATTTTATGTGTAGAGAGGCCTCCTTTTATAGGCCAAAAGGGCTGCCCTCTCTCAAGAGAGGCAATCGTGTGTAGCCGCCCTTGTGTAGACAAGTCAGAGTTGAATTCTCCCATGAGCCCATGTGTGGACGCCCTTGAGAAGAAAAGTCCGCCTAGAAATTGGCCACCGGCCAAAGACTTCTGCCCATTGGCCATTGACTATCGAACACCGGCCAACGGGCCAACCGAACAACCATTTTTCAACCGTTTTTCGGATGCCATCTGGCCATTATATTCCGGTGTGAATTTTTGGTTTTCCAACGAGTGATTTTTCTTACTCACGATGGCTTTACAAATGTGCATTTTCAAGATTAAAAGTTACAAGGGGTAAATCAGGCTCCATACCTAAGCCCTCTTACCCCATTCAAATGTGCCAAAGGCATTCGATCGCCCATCATTTGGAAACTTATTTTTTATTAGATAGAAGAATTTTATCTCACAGATTGTGGTGAGTGGCGCCACCTGCATCGTGTGCTCTCCTGCTTCTCCTCCCATGCACTCTGCATGCATTGTGCACCACTTTCGCACCCATTGCTACACCACAAGCACTGTTAGAGCATTGTGTGAGCATGCTCCAATTTTTCATGTGTGCCCTCCTCTCATCTAGAAGCTAAATTTGGAGCCTTAGCAAGTAGAAATAGAGGAGATTTGGTCTTTTTTGCCTTCATTGATAGTAGAAGCTTGAGAGCTAGAAAGCTTAAATCGAAAGCTTTGAGGGGAAGGAAAAGCAGAGAAAAGGCATGTCAACTACATTGACCTTGCTCAATGTCGTGTGCAGGCCACAGGGGTTGCAAGCACACAACCTATACATAGACAAGCTCTACAACAATAGATAGCATGTCACTCACCTCCTATGTTGCTGTCACTGAGGGAATCTCGTGCATGTTAAGAGGAAGAAGTCGATGTTTTTGCCCATCCTCCTTCTTGTCGTAGTACTCACCACTGCTCAATCTCTCTCTCTCTCTCTCTCTCTCTCTCTCTCTCTCTCTCTCTCTCTCTCTCTCTCTCTCTCTCTCTCTCTCTCTCTCTCTCTCACACACACACACACACACACACACACACACACACACGTGCACGTGCACACACACGCACGCACACGCTCACGCTCACAGACAGACAACCCAAGAGGATAAGGCAAGAGTAAAGTTTAGTACCTTCAAAATGAAGAAAAACTAGGTTTACAATCCTCATCTATGGGTCCGCCCCTTTCATATATGGATGCCCACATTCAGCCAGCCAGCACTAAATAAGTCTGGTGCACCTCTCATTGGTGATCACCAACACTTGAGTGTAAACCTACGGGACCGACAAGCCCGGCCCATGGCTAAAGTTATGGGAAAAAAATGGCATCATGGGTTAACATTCCCCCCTTCTTGATGTAGATTCCGTCCTCGGAAGCTATGAGCGTGGCAACTGGAGCAGGTCCTAAGGATGGTAAGTAGTAGTGAACATCTTGATGAGACTAGTGGCCCATGGACATGCTTATAATCAAGATATCCATGTTGAAAGACATGACCATGTTCTTTGTAATATCGTAACTCCTCAGCTACACTGGATCCCTACAAAATCATCAAGAAATAACACAGTGACTGCATTCTCGTAGGAATATGGTAAATTAAAAATTATATGCAGTGAGTAAGTATAAAGAGTAATCAGTGATAAAATTTTAAACACATGTGTTTAAGCATTATACATTAAAACTCAATATAATTAAACTCACTAGCACTTGTAGAGGTCAATGAATCAAGGACTCTAGCTTTACTAGTTTCACTATTAGTAAGGCAATAAAGGTCAATTATGAATCCCATAGTCAATTCTGAGAGAGAGAGAGAGAGAGAGAGAGAGAGAGAGAGAGAGAGAGAGAGAGAGAGAGAGAGAGAGAGAGAGAGAGAGAAACAAGCTCCCCCCTAAAATCTCGCTCCAAATGGGAGCTTTTTTTATTAAAAAATTTGCTCAATTGGGCAAAACTAAGTTGAGCAAAAATCTGAAAAAAGCTCCCTCAAAAATCTCTCTTGATACCTCAACTCCAAAACTGTTGTAATTAGGGTTGCAGGGATGCACACATAGCTTGGAGAAGCTCAAGAAACTCAAGGCCCACAATAGAGAGGTGTATTGCTTAGTACACAATAGAAAGATAAGTTTTTCCTAGAATGATAGGTGTATATAAAATGCACGGGGAAAAAAACCTCCTAATGAGGGAAAATATGCCTCGGCAATCCTAAGTGTGTTCACACACATAACTACCACATATATGATGTGGTGAACGAGAGCTGTTGCATAATGCATGCGGAAGTGCCATGCCCTGAGAACATGATCAATTCAAAAAGGGAAGCAAGCCCAAAGCTTTGTGGAAAGCTTCAAACTTCTCATGAGGCAATGCCTTTGTGAACATATCTGCAAGGTTGTTCTATGTCCACACCTACATATGCCACGCTGATCTCTCTTCTTAAGAGTCTCTCTTTAACATAGTGATAATGCACTTCGATGTGCTTTATGCGAGCATGAAAAACTAGGTTCCTCCTCAAATGTACATGTGAATATTGCCTTGTACCCAGCTTCACAACTAGAAGTGGCCATAGTCAGT
The DNA here is from genome assembly GCF_014529385.1 of Adiantum capillus-veneris. NCBI lineage: Eukaryota > Viridiplantae > Streptophyta > Polypodiopsida > Polypodiales > Pteridaceae > Adiantum > Adiantum capillus-veneris. The sequence goes on from NC_140958.1 coordinate 114,183,087, forward strand.
TGCTTCTTACTCAGCCACGATATGCATGAATTGCCAAGCACGAAACAAAAACCACTTGTGGACACTCGTGTGTCATAACAACCAGGCCAATATGAGTCCAAAAAGGCATGAAATCTGGTAGCAATGATCTCCCCTTGCAATAAACCAACCCAAGATGTACAATGCCACTCAAGTAGTGAAAGATCCTCTTAACGGCTTACCAATGCTTAGACCCTAGGCTATGCATAAATCTGCTAACCTGTGAGACTAATAGGTTTGTAGCCCTCAAGTCCAAACTAACACGATAATGTCTCTATGTAGCTTGCTTGACACAAGGCAATACCTCCATCACACTACTTAAACTTTATGCCCAAGTAATGAAGCAAAAGCCCCAAGTCTTCTTATCTTGAAAGTAGCATTCAAATCAGCCTTGAATTTAGCAATATGTGTCTCATTTGGACCAGTACTCAGCAAATCATCTACATATAGAACGACAATGAGAAAGACATCACACTCATGCTTCATGTACAAAGTGCTTGTAGTTGGACTATTATGAAAGCCTCGTTTAACAAAATGAGTGTCAACTTTTACATACCAAGCACGAGGAGACTCCTTCAACCCATACAAAGCTTTTTTACATTTGCAAACTTTATTTTCTTGTCCTTTTTTGACAAAACTGTGAGGCTGTGCTACATTAACTTCCTCAAATATATCAACATTCAAGAAAGTAGTAATAATGTTTGATTGATGTATATTACATCCAAAATGAGCTTCCAATGCACATTTAAAATGAACTATAGTCATACGACAAGTGGGAGCAAAAGTCTCTTGATAATCAATGCCTTTTTGCTATGCATAACCATTTGCAACAAGTCTAGCCTTGTAACGACCAATCTCACGATCCGGCTTATGTTTCAACTTGTAAACCCACTTTGTACCGATGGCCTTTTTTTGCTAGGAGGAAAATCACATAAAGTCCATGGGTCATTCTCTATAGGTGCATCATATTCTAATTACATGGAAGCCATTCAATTTTTTGAATTTTGTGCATTTGCCTCATCGGAATTTACATCCAAGTTTCCACCATTAAAAAGAGGCAACAAAGTGTCACATTTGTAATTGTGAGCTTACATTATTGTCTCTGGTACATGATAACAAAGGCTTAACATGATCTTTCACAAACACATCTCGTGCAACCAAGATACGTTTTGTTCGTTTCTTAAGGGTATAACCTATGACATTTGCTTTTAGTATTGTAACCAACAAAAATGCATTTAACAACCTTATCATCAAATTTTCATTGTTGCGTTTGTGGCAGCAAAGCATAAGCTAAAAAACCAAAACGCGCATGTGATCAATAGATTCCTTTTTATCATGCCATGTTTCATAAGGAGTCATAGGCTTCAAGGGCTTGGAAGGACACGGTTAAGTATATAAGTAGCACACATGATAGCCTCAAGCCAAAACAAATGTGACAAAGCTTGACTCTTGACCATACATCGTGCCATCTCCGGTCACAAAGTATGGGTCATTTCATAAGGATGGAGTTTGTACATGCCAACAAACATCGTTATGCACAAGTTGCAAGCTGCATGTAGCCCTTACTGAACCATCCTTTGGAAACTTTGAACGCTGCATCTTACCCAAAATAAAACCTTCACAAACATGCTTAAAAGGTGGTTCAAGAGACAGCAAAGACACAACCATATTAGATTTTTGTAAACATACCAAACTTGCAATATTCAGATGCCCAAAACATGTATACCAAAGTTTTGCATCTGAAGGAGCCTTTGAACCCACAAATTCATTTGCAAAATTCTTCTGACACTTATCATACAAAGTGAGCTTATATAGCCCACAACGTAAAATGCCAGATGCAACTATTTTGTCACCAAAACTGAGATCATGAACTACACATCTGTCATCCAAATTTGACAACAAGACCAAGTCTTGTAATTGCAGATATAAACAAAAGGTCCTTTTTGATCCCTGGTACATAAAGTGCATCAGCAAGTGTAAAAGATTGCCATTTGTACTAGTCAGCACAGTCTTTCCAACTCCCTTGATCGGATAAGAGGCATTGTTAGTACAACTAATTGTATTCCCATGAGGGACAGATTTGAGAGAGGTAAATAAGTCATGATGAGAAGTAATGTGCTTTGTAGAACCACAAACTGACATGCATTCATCCTCATGGACAGCAGGATTATAAGTACACTCTGCACTAAATCCCACTCTGCATCTACATCAAAATCACAATCTCCTTTCCCCAAAGATTCTACAATAGTTGCACTTGTAGTGGAGCGAGCCTCTTTCTTCTTAGCCTCTTTTGCCTTCACCTTATGACATTGCTTCATCAAGTAATCATTAGACTTCATGGAAACACATCTTCTTCTTTTCCTTTTTACCAGAATTCCCAGATGAGGTGTTGCTAATATAAGCATTGGGACAAGTGATTTGCCACTCATTAAAGAACCATGAGAAGTGGCTACATTGCTACGACCACCTTTTTTTTTAGTAGCAATAAAAGTTGTTTCAAATGTATGCTGTTTATCCCTATTCTTTCTTGAAAGTGACTCTTGCAATAGTAATATGCATAATGGAACTTGGCAGTTTGACGGGTTCCTTAGGTCATAAGTCTCCAAGTACTAGCAAAAGTCTGGTAGGAATCTGGCAATGCATAGAGAACAGTCTACACAAGTGAACTGTCAAAAATAACTTCACCTGCAAAACTAAGTTGCTCTTTAATATCCTTGATACCAACAAGGAAAGTTTTCAGGGGTTGTGCTTGGCGATAGGAATGTCAACCTTTGAAATCGGTTGGATCTCCTCTCGATGCACCTCGATCTGACTCCGCTGTGCTGGAGTCACCACCCCCAAACTCAAGCTTCCATAACTGAGCTCCATCGCTTTTGCCCCTAGCTGAGAAGCCACTACACGTGCATCGATTGCCAATAACTGATACTAGTTTAAGAGTGCAATGCACAAAATGTGAGCGTGCAGTGTGGTGTGTGTGTGCCTGTGTGCGCAAGAAGGGGAGAAGGAGAGAGTGCAAGGTGCTCTGTGGGTGGAGTAAGTATCAAAGTGAACTGCCCCTTATTTTTTGTATATATACAAGAATAAGGTCAGTGGGCTACCGTACACTAGAGGTCCGACTCAGGCAAAGACACAACGCCTTTAACCCCAACAATGATGAGTGTGGGGAGGGTAACCGTGTCAAGATGTCCCCCCAAAGATACACAATTGAAAATCAACAAAAGGCAAAGCCACTAAAAAAAGGAGCCTAAAAAGTCAATTAAGGCTCTATATGGCTACAAAGTCTATAGCACAACCACTTTGGGGGATCAACGAAAGGGAATCAATTCGTGACGATTTCATGTGTGATTTTGTTTATCACATCTTAACTTGAGGTTCTTTTAGGTATAGCCTCTAATCACCATTGGGGCATGAAACACTCTACTTTCGTGATTTAACAACTAAGGTGACTGTGGAGAATTAGAGTCTCTCTCTCTCTCTCTCTCTCTCTCTCTCTCTCTCTCTCTCTCTCTCTCAGTGCAGCCGTTTTTTGACCTAGTAGACACCAATCCACTCTTTTGATCATAACTTCTTCATCCGAACTCCGATTTGGGTGATCTATAGCCTCAATCGAAGAGCACGAAGTCCTCTACGCATTGATGTAAAGACATAAATTTTCAGAGTTATGGAAGGCGTTTCTGTAGCAGCATTTCCGAAGTGAACAGGTTCAACAAAATTGATTCTCATCTCCTATTTTACATACAATGTCTTCCGGCACTCGCAAGGGTTCTTTTTCTTCAACAAGGTCCACAACCATTGTGGAAAATGATCCAAAATCTCCTAAGTGTGGAGATAGCAACACAACCACCCAACCAACGACATCGGAAACCATGATCATGGCGTACTTGGTATCATTGCAAGAGACCGTAAACAAACAAGGCGAAGACTTACGAGCACTTGCAATGGAGAATGGCACACTAAGGGTACTTGTGGTTGAGAATGAGAATCTCAAGAGGACACTTGAGATGCAAACAACACGTTTGATGCAACTTGAAGAGGAAGTCAAGGAATGTAAACGCTCTCTTGTGGACTTGAATGCTTTGAAGGAGCGGATGAGCAAAGTAGAGCATGACCATGTATTGAAAGAGGAGAAATTTGACACTATGAGCCGGGATGTATGCGACATGAAAAATGTATGCACAAACAAGTCTTGGGCTGATGTATGTGGTAGCAATGTGGTTTCTAATTCCTCACTCATGCAAGCTATGGTTCAAACAAAGAATGTTGAGAATGTGGATGTGGAGGAGTTGAAGGAACGGGAGCGACGTTCCAAGAACATTGTTATTCGTGGAATTCCCGAAGAGAAGTTAGAGACACCTCCTTCTCTTGCCATTGTTATTGAAGATTTCTTTAAAACCCACTTTGGCATGTCCGGAGTTATGGTCTATGGAGCACATAGAGTGGGGAAGCAAGGAGCTCTTCGCTCGGGAGAACGGCCAATTGTATGCACCATGCCGGATGAGACCAAGCAAAAGATTATCCTTGATAATATTTGGATCTATTTGAGGGATACAAAATGTTTTGTTTCTGAAGATCGCACTATTAAGCAACAAAATATGCGTCGCGAGGCATATGAGGAAAAGAATAATAAAAACAAGGAGATATCTCATAAAGAAAATGTGCCCAAGGAGGAGGCAAGTCTCTCAAGCAAATAGGGATGCGTGACCTATGAGACCGAGTTACAATTGAAAATATGCTTTTGGAATTGTAATGGATACCCATGGAATGCGGGGGTTGGCATTGATGAACTAACAAGCAAAGCCGATGTTGTACTTCTTGTTGAAACTTGGGAGCATGATACACAAAGGATTAACGGCTTGGAGGATAACAATGTACATTCATTGATGTGGTCAAAGAATCTCAAGCAACGAAGAGGACAAGGAGGGTTAGCATGTATGGTTAAGAAAGGATTGAAAGATTTTGTATCAATTGTGAAAGATGACAAGTACAAACGTTATGTATGGTTGAAAATTATGACACCAAAAAGAGCACCCATTTTTGTAGCCGGTTGCTACATTCCTCATCATGATTCTCCCTTTTATGCTTGCATGGATAGAGATCAACCATTTTCTGATTTGGAAGAGGACATTGCTTATTTCAAAGGTGAAGGTGATGTTATTGTATTTGGGGATATGAATGCTCGCACAAAAACATTGCAACATGATACTCAACAATTTGATATGCCATACATTTCAAGGGAGTTGGAGGAAGTTCACTTGTATGATCGTACTTCAATGGATGAGAAAGAGCCGGATCACTATGGAAAGTTACTTTTACACATGTGTAATAGCACGGGTATGCTCATTGCCAATGGTGTATCTTTGTGGAGTGGAACCAATGGATTTACGTGTAGAAGACATAATGGGGATAGTGTGATTGACTATATGCTACTCTCTGAAGCCATCATGTATCGTATAAAGAGTTTTATGTTTGGTCAATGGACCCCGGAATCCGACCATCGCACCTTATGTATTGACCTTTCATGTGGAGAAGCAACTAAGCATGATAATCTCAGCCAAAGGAAAGAGAAGTTATCACTATGTATGGATTTCAAACGGGCACCAATGTACATTGAAATGGTTGAGCAAAAATTATGGATGACAAAGCTTCAATGTGATGCACCATTGGAAACTAAATGGGAAGCTTTCAAGAAAGCTATTTGTTCTTGTGCGGAAGAATGCTTTGCCATAAAGCATCTCCATGGTATCAACAAAGATAGATCACGCAAAAGGTGGTTTGATAAAGAATGTCAAGATGCTCGAAAGTCCTTGATAAAGCTTAATGCAACTATGGACAAAGACAACTATCAAAGTCATTTGCATACATACAAGGCATTGATTCAAAAGAAGAGAAGAAGATGGGAAGTAAAACAACAAGAATTTCAAGTCCAAGAAAAGGCACATGCACGTGGAAGATTTTGGAGAAACTTGAGAGGCAAGCGGGTTAGAATTTTGGTAACTTGAATCTAGTGGATATGTACACACATTGTAGGCAATTATATGAGCAAGAAAATACTGAAAAAATGCCATTTTATGGTTCACTCCCATGTATCCCGTCTTTTTTTACTATTGAGGATGTATGCGGTGGGCTTGAAAAGTTGGCCACTCGCAAAGCGGGAGATCTTCAAGGTATCAAGCCGGAGATGATCAAATGGACGGGAGATTTTACCCATGAGTGGATGTGTGATATGTTCAACCTTGCACTTCAATATGGTATGCCTTATGATTGGAGTACTAATTGGGTTAAGCCTTTGCATAAAGGAGGGGATCTAAAGAATGTAAGCAACTACCGGACTATAATGATTGGGTCTCTTATGGCAAAGTTGTTTGGGTGCATAATGGAGATGAAATTGAGTGATTGGGCTGAAGAGAATGACAAGCGTGCAAAGGGACAAGCGGGTTTTCGTCGATGCCATAGCACCATTGATCATCTTGTCACTCTTCGTGTTCTCATGGAGGAAAGTCGATTGAAAGGCAAGCGATTGTATTGTTGTTTTGTGGACTTTAAGAAAGCCTTTGATATGATTCCACGTAACAATTTGTGGAGAAGGATGGAAGAACTCCAAGTGCCAAGTGAGTTTATGCTTGCGGTTTCTCGAATCTATGAGAAGGTGATTTGTCAATTGCGCATGGGAAGAGAAATTTCAGAAATTTTTGTAAGCACTATTGGGGTTAAACAAGGATGTCCATTGTCATCAACTCTCTTTGGTCTATGCATCGATCAATTGGAACAAATGGTACTTGACTTTATGCAAGAAGAAGGCATTGAAGAGGTCACTATTTGCAATGCGGTAATCATGCTTTTGTTGTATGCGGATGATGTAGTGCTTCTAGCGCACACTTTAGAAGATGCACAAAAGCTTATGGTTGTCCTTGAGAACTTTTGCTTGCATAGTGGGCTGATTGTAAATGAATCCAAAACAAAGGTTATGCTTGTGAAAACCAACCATAAGGAGAAGCCATGCATTGTGTACAACAACGAGACACTTGAAGTTGTTGAGAGATTTAAGTACCTTGGCCTTGAGGTTCCATCCAATCACAAGTGGCATGAATGTGCTATGCGTCGTTTGGAAGCGGGAAAGAGAGCATATTATGCATTTGAGAACATGTGTAATGTGGGAGACATCAAGTGTTGGGTTCTCAAGAAGTATCTTTTTGATGCATTGGTGACACCGGTTCTTCTTTATGGAGTTGAAGTGTGGGGCGGGAGCATCTCAAAGTCTACTTGGAAAGAGTTTGAGAATGTCCAAAAGCGTTTTCTTACAAACTTTCTCCAAGTTAAGACACAAACACCATATATGCTCCTACTTCTTGAGTCGGGATCTCTTCCAATTGAGGTTATGGGCATGGAAAGGGTTGTGGAGTACATGATAAAGATGCGTCAAAATTCCTCACATCGACTTCCTACAATTGCATGGGAAGCAAGCAAAAAAGTTCAAAAGACGCATAAAAGCAACATCTTCAGCACGGGATGGATGCAAGACATAAAGAAGTGGTTTGGGAGATGGGATGCATTACACTTGCTACATGATGCTTCAATTGACTCTCAAGTGAATGAAGCTTTTCTACAACGCCAATGTATTACGGCTTGGGAGAAATCCGGTGGGTCACGCTTCATACATTACACCACCTATATTGCCCCCAACTACAAAACCATGTTCTTCGCTGAGAGAGGAAACCGTACTCACAATTACATGCTTGAGCCTATTCCCTTGTCCGCGATACGCACTATCGCAGCAATTCGGCTTAGCTCCCATTTCCTTCGATGCGAGATAGGGCGTTGGGGCAATGGAGAAGAGTCAAATCGATTGTGCACATTATGCTCACTGCAAGTTCGAGAGTCTGAGTACCACACACTACTAGAGTGCTCAGCTTTTGATCACATCCGAACTTGCTTCTCTCACATTTTTAGCCATAACTTAGACCTACACACTTTCCTCTCCCAGCCAAAGTGTGGGCTCTCCATTGCGACTCTCATCACTATAATTTTGGAGCATCGAGAGTCACTCATC